>NC_136945.1:1277500-1702500 GCF_949987615.1 Pollachius pollachius | reverse complement strand
TGAACAAGCTTTGCTAATGTCATATTTCCTCTGTTGTCTTCTTTGTTGAGAGAGATGTTGTTTTGTCTATAATCATTATTATCAAAATGTGTTTTTTTTAAGCCAACAGAAATAAGAACCATTCCCCATCTCCTGGTTTCCTGTGCTTATCAATGGCAGCGTGGGGGAGCGACCGGCATTGAGAGACACACTGACAAAGCATCCACCTGTCTCACCACACTAATCCACTGTGTCTCACCACCCAACACAGCCACCGTGTCTCACCCCTCAACACATCCACCCTGTCTCACTACTCAACACATCTAAATGTCTCACAATAGCCTAGCCTCCCCTTCAACACACTATGTCCAAAACACCAACCAGCACATGGGTGGAGATCGTTTACACACACGCACACACACACCAAATTCAGATTTAATAACAACTTTGGTCATACCCATACCCCATCTAACAATGTGAGAGAGAGAGAGAGAGAGAGAGAGAGAGAGAGAGAGGAGAGAGAGAGAGAGAGAGAGAGAGAGAGAGAGGCAGTGGGTGAGCGAGAGAGTGAGCGGGCGAACGAGAGCGAGAGAGAGCGATAAAGAGCGAGAGAGAGAGAGAGAGCAAGAGAGAGAGACCAACCACATGCTCCATTTAGGCCACTCTGCTAGAGGAACAGGGAGAATCCAGGCTTGGCAGGGCTCTAAATTGATATACAGTCGACATTAGTGCTTCAATTAGTGGGGACCTGCTATTATCCATCGCACACTTCTTCCCCAGCGAGCACTAGGCTCGCCCCAGGCCTGGTGGAGGATGTGAGATGCTAGAATTATGCTCTGTGTTATACACAACGCCTGAGTGCCCAAGAGCACACACACACACACACACACACACACACACACACACACACACACTCTATCCACTCAGTCTCCCTCATGTCTTTGGCCCCTCCAGCTCCAGTGCTAAATTCATAACAGACTCCTCCTCCACATCAAGGCGCCCCCCCCCCAACCCATCGCCCCCCTAAACATCACATCCTTTGTTAAGCGATAAAATCTTGGGCCATTTAACTTGGAAATGAAGGCCATGGGCTTCCCCTCTCTCTGCTGAGCCCCACACCAGCGCCCGCTCACTGGCTCACAAACCTCCATCTACGGTGCTCTGCCCCTGGAGGAGTGTGTGTGGAGCCCTGCAGCTGTCCACATTTAAAACACGTCCATGCTCACGGGCCTGGTAGCACGGTATATGCTAGACATTGTAGAGTGAAGGATCCAACAGTTCCTGTAAAGGCTAGTACGCTTTTTATTGAGTTCTCTCTCTGCATGCAGACAGCCAGCAGTGAGGGAGACGAGGAAACCAGAGCTCCTCTTAAGTTCCACCACAGAATGGCCGCCCTGAAAAGAAGTGCTAACCTCCACAAAAGGAATAAATTGGATATCGCTTGAGCCTATTTAAATTTGCGCAAACCTGAAGAGGAGATAATTAGCCAACAATAACCTCCCAGCACACATTCTACAAGGTGATGGGAAAATACACACTCACACACACACACACACACACACACACACACACACACACACACACACACACACACACACACACACACACACACACACACTGCATCTAATCAAATATCTCAAGTTGAAGTTCAGAAGCTGTCCACAGACGCTATGCAGACAAACACTGTAAACAATCAACTCATTCCATGTTTTTCCTGAAAAAATAAACAAATACTCCCCACCTTGGAATCTACCAGGATGACCTTTGACCCTATCAAGATGTCGAGCACATAGATAGTATATACAATGGATGTAGCATCCGGGCAGACCTCAGTTATTCCAACTGCATCCAATTCTCTTGGTTTATGCGTGTCACCATCTTAGTTTGACTCGTCATAGTTTGACTCCGCCTCATTTCCTTTAACCATTATCTCCCGCCCCCCATTGATGGGGGGCGGGAGATACGCCCATCTAGGTGACGTACAGAGAGTGAGAGTCAGCAGCTAGCTGTCACTCAAGAAGCCGCGCCCCTAGATTTAATAAGACTGTGAAAACGGCCTGTTTAACATGTGAGTCAACGAAGAGTTGCTCCCTTTTGGTAAGACCTCGTAGTGGCCACCCGGTGCTACTGCAATGATTGTCACTTCCGCATTGGATGCTGGTAGAACTCGCTGTGGTTAGGGCTTGGTCGAGCATAGAGGAAAATGCACATCTTACTACTATAATAGCAGGCCTGTCGCACCAGTTACTCAAGTTGGTCAGTGCGCATGTGCCAAGCAGCCTGCAGTTCACACACACACACACACAGCACGCGCAAACACATACATACATCGTAGGCACGCACATACACACCGCATACACACACCGTACACACACGCACATGCGCACGAACATACACAGAAACTTACACACACTTGCACACACACACACACACACACACGTGCACACACCGCACGTCAAGGCAAAGGCAGCGACACATACATGGAAGTGCACACACACATGCACACACACACACACACACACACACACACACACACGCGCACAAACCGCACATCAAGACAAAGGCAGCGACAAACTCTCCCAGGTAAGACGTTCTGTCTACAGACTGTAGAAATTGCGATTAAAGAAGGGAAGAGACAATTTCTCACCTCGACAAGCAACGGTAGGTCATTCATTTTGTCATATAAAACCGTTAAATTCAAAAATCGCGCCGACCAGCATATCAACACAATAGACCCGTGACCTTAAAGAGACAGTGTCCCTACAACACGGAACGAAAACATGTCAATAACACAGTATGGCGAATTATGTATATAGAGCCTACCACAAGACTACACTTTGTTGCTCAAATGTAATATTACCCTCCTCCTTGAGCCTCCCAAAATGTCTTTACACTTTGTTGCTCAAACTTAATATAACTCTCCTCCTTGAGCCTCCCGAAATGTCTTGCGATATTGATATCCCCCCTCACCCATGCAGACTTTTGGTTGTTTTATTTTTCTTATGTTTTGTGTGTATGCTATGTGTGACTGTAGGCTACTGCTGCCTGTCTTGGCCAGGACACTGGAAGAGATGTTAAATCTGATTTGCATGCATATTATACTACACTTTCCATTGAACAATTACCCCTGTTACCATAAATTTACAAATTTTCAGGTTCAGCGAGAAATCCTGACCGGAGTGGGGGGGGGGGCTGCAGGGAAGATGCCCTAACGGGGATCTGTCGTGCATTTTGCGATTGCTTGTTCGC
Organism: Pollachius pollachius; assembly: GCF_949987615.1. Lineage (NCBI taxonomy): Eukaryota > Metazoa > Chordata > Actinopteri > Gadiformes > Gadidae > Pollachius > Pollachius pollachius. The sequence continues at coordinate 1,699,272 of NC_136945.1, read as the reverse complement.
GTGACCTACGGTACAGCTAGGGGGCGCCCGCGGCCCAAATTACTTCCGCGGCCCACCGGGAAAACTCCCGGTCTTACCGATGGCCACTCCGCCTCTGCCTCTAAATGCATGGGTGCCGGTAATGAAAAGTTCTGAAAGACGGCATACCCATGTAGCTAATTACTAAGGAATAAAATGTATACAAAATCTGTTTGGCACGTTTTATGAAGAAAACGTTTCCAAAAAGTATCGGACATATGACCCACTATGTTCTGCTCCATGTATCGAATGTTGACAACGTGACATGACATGGCTAAGCTAACAACATCAACAAGAGGAGCAACACACATTCCATCAAAACTAGCCTATATCAGGCATTCTGACCAAACCTCATGCACACACACCCCACAATTATTCCAGAATTCAAGCAAAGCAAGAATGACCAAAGGTCACTTTGTGTCAACAAGAGACCGACTCCCGCGACTATCGATTGCAAGTTAAAACAGCCGACCCCTTGAGTGCAAAAAACACAAAAGACCTCTCCACAGCACCAGCAAATCTTAAGCAATAAATATCGCGTCTTACCTGTATTTATGTGGCAGTGGTCTGCAGATGCATCCCATGGTGTAGCCTACCACATCCATTTAGTTCAACAGGTTATCGTTCTGATGCTGAACATGGTACTAGCAACCTGCTCTGGTGCTTTTTACCTATGTATTCAGGCTTAAATGACTTGATTGTCTGACGCCTCATCATTGCATCCCAGCCCAAGAGTATTGGTATTATTAGTATTGGCTACTTGCCCAAACGAAAAAATAACTTCACAGTGTGTCTTTTTACAATGTATTTTTTTATCATTCAACCGAATACGCTGGGGTTGATAAATTGCCGGACTGCGGAGTGATATAGATGACGTGAATCAGAGGCAAAAAAAAACACTTTCCTTGACAGCGGTCAAATATGCTGGACGTGAGCATTCCACGGCATTAAGAAGAGCCGTGTAATAAGTAAGGGATAATCACATAGAGGCAGGGCAACAAATGCCCGGCTCGTGGACGGCTTACCTTGGATGTGTGTGATGCGATGTGTTTTGGATTGCCGGTGCCGTTCAACTAGCATTTATAAATGTTTACTACTTACGACACTGACAATCCAAAACCGAAGTGGAATCTAGATGGATAAAGTGTGCAGTTCAAAACGTGAGCAGCTTTTACTTCTTCGTCACCTAGAGAGTTTGTTATGTACGATCATTCAAAAACCCCATGTTATTTCCCATAGACATTTGACCGATGGAACCGGAGCCTCGGAGGCGGGACTTATTCTTCAGAGGTCTAGTCATACTTTTATGAATTGAGAAGAGCCGTGCAATAAACATAAACAATTGACAGCTGAACGTTGGGAAGGCCCATGCAAGTGAATGGAGCAGTCTACAGCATTGAAAAGAGCCGTGTAATAATCCATAATAATTAAACTCTAGTTGTTGTTTTTTTACAAGTGGTGGATACAAAATGAATCTTGACAAAAACTGGTGGGGACGCGTCCCCAGCGGAACTGACGCCTATGCCTAAATGATAATCAGCCTGTTTCCTTTTGTTCGCTGAATGGTTACAAAATATTTAATGTTGGCACTGCTTTTAAGAGTCATTTGTGGTGAACGAATGTTATACGTTGTAACATTATAGGCAAAATGCTGTTATATTATGCACTCAGAAATTTGTTACATTATCGATTGGGGTTTCCACATTGTTGCTATGGGTTTAATTACTATCAGAGGTAGTTGGAATTATTAGCAGGATTTTAAAACAAACTTGGAAACGGATGCAATGTTCCTAACCATGATCCAGAAGACTTAATGCAGGAGATCCTTAAGTACAGAGTGTTAGTGCCCCGGAATACATGTTTCATCTGCACGATGGTGAGCAGAAGGGAATTAACTTTACTTTCTAACACGTAAGACAGCTGTCACTACTGTGGCAACCCGTCCCCAACCCCTCGGGCTGGACAGCCCAGGGGAGAGGTTGTGGAGGGCGTGTACCGCCCATACCCAGCAGACGGAGCAAGAGGACGTCCTTTTCGTCACACTATTTGGCGGGATAGGGAACACCTGTGGCGGGGAACGAGGAGAGAGAGGTACCCTTTAAAAAGCGCTGTCACCTATCCCTAAACAGGGTTGGGGAGGGGAGAAACCCGAGTACCCCAGAACCCCGGACGGACGAGCAGACAGAAGGTATTAACCGAGCCCTTCCCAGCAGGCCCCAAGGAGGACGCACCCCGGTCAAGGACCGACTGCCGTGGATCGGATCGCCGACGGGATCGACCTCCCTCTCCCGGAGAGAATAGAAAATTGACCCCCTTTTTCCCTGGCTCACGGAGTCAGAGTTTGAATTTTGGTTTTCCCCGCGTTGTATCCTCATTTACGTGTTTCTTTGAGTTACTCAGAATAAATGCCCTTCCGGGCTTTGTACCAGCCGTGACGTGTGGTGATTCCTGTACAACCGAGACATTCTGGGGCCCGGGTTGCCACACTACAAGAACACACTGAGTTTAAGGTAAGACAAAAGCTCTTTATTATTTCAGCTGAACTATGATTTTCCTTCAATGAGTCTTAGTTAAACAAGCTAAAGGGCATGAGTGAGACTCCAGTCAGTCTCCTCTGCTAGACGCATCTAATTTAGCATCTCCTCGTGATCGGTCAGTTATTCTCATATGTAAACATACATGTGATAAATCGTAGCGCCCTGAGTAAATCTAGGCAGGCCCTGACAGCACACTATTAACTAAATATCATTCCCTGATTAAAAGGCCTCCAGGGTGTGGATTTGGCAGTCATTAGCCTCCAGTCAGCTTACTCAATATATTCATGAACACATCCATATGCATAAATACACAAACACACCACAGTGCCTGTAGAGGGATTCAACCCCAGACAACGTGTTCATAATACATCCTGGGAGCGAGTCATAACCAGGGGTCAAACTGGGGGCCCGAGGGGTCAAGTGTGGGATGAGACGCCAAACAGAGGAAGTGAAAGCTTGCAAAGAAAAAAGAGAGAGAAAAACTGACCGTTTTGAAATTAACTTTTAAGCCTCTCGAAGAATTTAGCCTTATCTCGTCAGCATACATACACACTTTCTCACTTGCGCGCACGCACACACGCAAATGCACATACACACACACAGACACACACATATTAAGGAGCTATTCTCTGCAGAGCCCGTCTTTGATTCCTCTTTATTATCTGGGTCCACATATTTAATCCATTGAGGGTTAAGTAGTCTCTAGGTGATGGGGTGGGTGGAGGGGGCACAGGTGCAGTCCCCTGATGGAGGATTGGGCCAGGCTTTAAGAACAGCTGCTGAGATAGGAAACCACACACACACACACACACACACACACACACACACACACACACACAGGTATGCACAGGATTGCACATACATACACACACGACTCACTTGGTGAACTGTTTCCTGTGCCCATGATGACAAAGGTGACACTGGTTGGCAGGATGGGAAGGCAAAGGGGTACACCTGCAGAAAAATGTGCAGTCTTTCTCCTCCTAGTTTTCCCTAAAGGGGCTCACACACTGTAGAGCCGCCTGCTGACACAGTAGAACATTCAGGGCCCTGAAACCATTGGTATCCACGAGAGCCCTCACACTTCCAGAGCTGCTCCAAACCTCATCTAAAGATCTAATCTTCCTCCCTGTGTGGTTCATTCTGCTGTGAGCACTGCGCAGAGCTCTGTCTCTCATCTGGCGTCCTTCAGAGAGGATGTCCTCCTCCGCGGGGATCAGCTGCTGTGAGCCCGACTCCAGCCAGAGTGAGGAGGCTGCAACCACTGTCTCTAAGACCCTTTGTCTTGAGCTCACAGGCATGAGGTGTTGCTGTGCGATGCGTCTTCTATTTACCCTACGAAAGATCCTTTTGAGTTGAGCATTTCTGCGTTTAGTTTGAGTGAACCGTGTCTTTTTTTCAGTTTTTTGCCCCACCAAGCCCATCCTGAGTTGTTCATATATCTCTATAAAGAAGTTGAGACTGTGAAATTGCCTACTTTTCTTGGTCCGCACTCGGGTTGAATCTCTAGTCATCGTTTCGCTTTTATCTATTAGCCCCCAGCCGCTGGGAACATATTCAACACTCAGCAGACCTGAGAGTGCAGACCGCCCCGCATGTAGGAGTAGGAACCACCTCCCACCGTGCCTATTACACACTGGGTTCCTCTGTCCTAATACATCTCCTCTCACCCGCAGCAAGAGGCATAAAGACGACTGCTACAATAAGGTCTCCAATATACATAAAAACTGCGTTGACTCTGAAGGAACCATTTGGTTTGCAATAGAAGCAGATGCTGGTCAGAAGGAGGACGATGCAGATCCAGAGATGACTGCCGCTCTCCTCTCTCCCCGGGGGCGGCTGACATCTCTCCTGTCACCTCGGGAATCAAATCTCTGACCACCTCTGCCCTTTGAGCGGGGAGACGGATGCTTTGTAACCACGGGTCACAGGCGCAGTGACCCAAATGATGCGGCCCTATAGCGCACTATAGGGGTGGGGCCGCCACCCCTCCGACGGGCCAGAGCCACACAGCGGCGTGGTACACAGGAAAACAACCGGGTGACCTCTGACACCCAGGGCCAAACAGCAGGCCGCCAGAAAGGGAATGGAAATGGTGATCCGAAAGTGCTTCAAAGATATTGGTTCTAGCAGGCTATGAAGAATAACCTTTTCATTGTGAAGGTCTAGACTTCTCCACAGTACTGTAATATTATAATGTTTCCTGGTGTGGAAGTTCAAATGAAAAACACCTCACGTCTTGTTATACTTTTTGAGTGAGTGTAAAATAAACTCTTCTAACCGATTGATTCTTGTATCCATAATAACAAAGACGAAGTCATTGCCTCTTCAATGATTGAACCAGAACAACATGTAGATCCTCCCCAAACATAGAAACAAATATGACACCATATGAATCCAGTCACATATAGAGCATGCAGAATGTGAAGTATATATTTAATGGATTGAGTGTTTTGAATGCTCACAGCTGTGTAATAAACTCCACACTGAACATCAAAAGAAAGCCAAAACAAGCCATTAAAACTATTCAGTGAATGTTGGAAACTGTTTGGGCACACTGGCACACTGCCATCTTTGAATATCATATTCAAACAATGAGTTTGTGTCAAGAGGACCCCCTCATGAAACATAACTTCAACGGTAAAGGATAGACCTATAATGTTAATTTGATCAATGAAAACCGAACACATTAACAGTTCAATTAATCAGTTCAGTGATGGAGTGAACAAATGAAGAGGCAGGAGATCCCAGTCTCACCACGGTGGAGATCCCAGTCTAACCATGTGGTGATCCCAGTCTTACCACGGTGGAGATCCCAGTCTAACCACAGTGGAGATCCCAGTCTAACCAGGGTGGAGCGCCTAGTCCCAGTCCCCGTCCCAGTCTATCACGTTGCAGATCCCAGCTACAGTGGTGCTTCATGAACACAAAGCTGTCCTGCTCCATGCTTCATTTCCCTCACATCTCACCAGGACATCTCCCTCCAAAACAACACCAGGACTGGATGAAGTCATGATACTGCTGAGCACTCTGCTCTGGGGCAGCCTAACAGCCCTCCTGTCCCTGGTCCTGCTCTAAGGAGGAGGTGGTGGTGATGGTGAGGTGAGGCCTGCTGTTTGCCTCCTGCTTGACTGCACATCTGGCTGACTGACCACGGCACAGGATTCAAGAAAAGCACAAAGCCAAGGGGGTGCGATCAATGGTTTTAAACAATTAAGATAAGTCATCTCCATCAATGCCTCTCATCAGCTTCTCATCCAAACCAATGAATCACACAGCCCCCGCCCCCCTGACCCATTTAGCTCAGAGTCTGATGGAAATGCTGCCATTGTGCATTTACTACGCCGCCGCTGATAATCCCTCTCCTGTCAGCTCGTTTCAAACGTCCCATCACAACGTTGGCCTCAGACGGCCAGTGTGAAACACGCCGAGGGGGGGGGGGGTCCGAGGCCATTTGTCAAAGAGGGTTACGGTCGCTATTTATGGCTCTCCGTCCATGCCAAAGAACGGTCCAGAAACCCAACGAGCATCTATTAGGCTGCTGTACTATGCTTGATTTATCATCCTCACAGCCACACGCGTGTGTGTGTCTGTGTGTGTGTGAGCAGACAGGGGCCAGTGGGTTCAGAACACTCGGACCACGGGCCATTAGCAGAAGTTATGGTCAGCACGAACACAGCTCCTCACTCAGTCTCCATCTATATCGATCGGGATTCTTTTTCTGTTGTACTCCATGTAGCACGCGTGCCCTGATGGATATGAGATTCAGGATGTAAAGCTGCTCTGATATCCTCATGATTTACATGTCCTGCCTGCTACTAAATATACTAGTACTACTAAAACAACATAAACTACTACTACTAAAACTAAATCTACTACTACTTCTACTACTAAAATTAAATCTACTACTACTAATACTACAACTTCTGTTACTAATGTAATTCTACTACTATTGCTACTACTACCGCCACTACTGCAACTACTGTTACTACTATAATACTGCTAGCGCTACAACTACTAGTACTAGTACTACTACTACAACTACTACTACTACTACCACTTATACCACTACTTGTATTGTATTATATCCTGTGTCTTCCGATGCTGCTGTGTTGCAACAAAGCACTTCCCCCTCCGGGGGACTAATAAAGTTGTACCTATTCATCTGCTTCCTACTCAGCACCCTACTGAATGGTTCCCCTCCACGTTGAGAGGTCCTCCATGGGCTCCCAGCCACAGGCAGCAGTGGCACCCATGCTGCGGACTGGTCCCTGGGGGCCCAGCAGCCAGTGGTATAGGGTCCAGCTACACTGTTGTTTGATTGAGGCACGGGTGGGCGTGTCTGGTGTGATGTTCTGTCCTCATCCTCCCACCTCTCAGGGAGGCTCTCAGGCCTGATCTCCCCTGGCTCTGACACCTATCTGGTCCTACTTGATTTCTGCCCCCGATCAATAGGCTCCTAAGTGTTGTCTGACTGAAGGCATATTCCACATTAAAAGTTCCCTCCAGACAGCCGTGTCTGCAACACAATCTCCACAACAAGAGCGCATAATGCTCGCTTGGTGTCTTTTTCTTTTTTTACAGCTGCCAATAATATGAACTAATGCATTTGTGTGCGTGCACAAAACGCACATGTAAGCTTATTTGTGTAGCATCTCTCAATATCAATATCCCTTTAACGAAATAAAAACTGCAGCTTTGCATTAAAACAAGTAAGAAGCCGTCTACGAACTGGCTTGCAAAAACAATGGGCAAGGAAAAAATCAACCACCCTAAACATGTTTAACATGCATCCGCCTAAAGCTATGGCTCTGAATGGCCGCCACATTAAGAGTCCCATTCCTTTAGAGCTAGTTATGTAATGGATCGTAGCATCAGGTCAAGCACGTGACACAGTGCACGTTACACGGTGCAGACCTACGCCTGACAGCTCTCCCCCAGAGCTGCCTCTTCTCTGTGCCCCCTCCCTCATTATGGTTTCCCCACCGACTGCTCTGTGTCCGTCCCTCCCAGATTTCTTCCCTCGTCCCCCTCCTCCCCCCTGCTTAACACCCCCCTCCTCCTCCTCCTCCTCCTCCTCCTCCTCCTCTCTCTCTCCAGCAGTACGTCTTAAGTCAGCCAGCCCCTTTGATGTTATTTTGGGATCAATATGATCTGGAAGCTGGTGAGCCACTCTCACAGAGCTGCAGTAAAGGAGGAAAATGAGGAGCACAGGGGAGAAGAGGCAGAACACAACCTGTTTTGTTTTTACATCTCTTCCGTAAGCACCATGTGTGTGATGAGCCAAAAGCCAGTGAGTTGCAGCCTTTCTTTGTGTTGTCCCCAGGCCGGCTCGCACTGTTCGTGCTTCTCTGTGTGTGTGTGTTGCTGCTACACCCAGCCTCCTGCCCACCGCCTGCCCACAGCAGGGGGCAGGGACATACATGTGCTGCTAACAAGCTCAATACATGGGCAAAAATAAGGAATAAAACAAGGAATTAGGTCTCCCTTTACCTTATAATGTAAATGGTAAATAGCTTTTACAACCAGCGGCCATTCAAATCACTTAACAATATTACCTAACATTCACCCATTCATGCACACATTCACACACCCACGGCGTTGTCAGCCATGCAAGGCGACAGCCAGCTAGTCGGGAGCATTCAGGGTGAGACGTCTTGCTCAGTGACACCTCGACACTCAGCTATGTGGAGCCGAGGATCAAACTAGCAACCTTCCGGTTACCATCCAACCCACCCTACCTCCTAAGCCACATGCCGCCCAATATGCATGTTTCTTTCCACATTAGACATTAACAGCATCATACACAAACAGACTCAAACACCAGCCATTAGAAATTAAACGTATTGAATACGGTCGCACACTTGCACAGCCAGTGTTGGGGAGTAACGGAATACGTACCGGCATTACGTATTCAGAATACAAATTATAACTAACTATATTCCGTCACAGTTACAACTTAAATTGTTGGTATTTAAAATACAGTTACATTGTTGAAATCAATGGACTACATGACGATACTTCTGTTTCAGCAGTTTATTCGTGCTTTCACACCAACAGCATTTAGTGCGCACTAAACGAGTTTGGTCCGTTGGTTCGGTACATTTGCGCTGGTGTGAATGCAACCACCTCACTTCGATGTGAACCAAATCAGCCGACCGAGACCTCCCTGAAGAGCTGGTCTCGGTTCGCTTCCAAACGAACCCTGGTACGGTTCGCTTGAGATGTGAAAGCGAACGCACCTCGGTCCGGTCCAGTTCTAAAAAGCATACGCCCCTTTGGACGGAACCGGCACCCGCTCAGCCGCGCGCATTATGGGAATTATTGTTTGATTAGCGGTAACTCCAAGACTAGCAGCACATTGTCGGACCGTCGGGGAAAAATGAGTCGTGGCTCAACATGGAGTCAAGAGGAGAAGGAATGTCTATTGGGTATTTGGACAGATACCCACGTAAAACGTTTGCTGGAAAACACACATAAAACTGTATGAAACAAATCAATACCACAACGAGAGCAGCCCGCTGGATATCCATGATTATTTACTTTCACAGACGCTTTCCCCCACTTTTTTATCTTTACCCCGCCCCAGACCTTTTCGTCGAATGATTGAACTATCTTTCTCTCTCTCTCTCTCTCTCTCTCTCTTCTCTCTCTCTCTCTCTCTCTCTCTCTCTCTCTCTCTCTCTCTCTCTCTCTCTCTCTCTCTCTCTCTCTCTCTCTCGCTCTCTTTATTTTAAGGTGATTTTATAGGCAACACCTATGCACTATACACGCTCAGTGAAATGTTTTTTAGGTAATAGCAAATATCTTTCGCATAAACATACCCTTATAGTCTACTCCTCTACAGCAAATTATATAATATAGTGCACTTTCAGGGAGACTTGGGCCTAACACATTCAGCCAGTTTGAACAGAAGAACACACCAGAATAGGCCTGTTTAGTAAGCAGGATTTGATGCCGCATTCCTACACATAAAATGCAATTCAATGTGGAAGTAATCCAAGTATTCAGAATACAATACTCCGATTAAGTGATGATACGGAATACGTTACATATTACATGTTTGGGCATGTATTCTGTATTCTGTAACTGGATACATTTTAAAAGTATCCTTCCCAACACTGTGCACAGCCTAGCACCTTCACAACTGATCACGCACACCATTATGCACACTTGCTCACCCATGGGTTAGGAACCCACGGAGCCGTGGCTGAACGCTCCAATCTGCAAGCACATGTGAGCAAAGGCCTCTCATGCTATTACCCAGAGCCAGGTCCCTCGGCCACATCTCAAATCTGCATTCAAATTGGTGTCACAGCATCCAGCCGATCACCACCCCTATGGATAGCTATTACAAATCCATTTGGAACAGGCTATCAGCTGTCACTGCCTCCCAATCCCATCTCATCCATGCTGCCCACCCACTACCCCAAGCCCGATATGTTGTTTATACAGGTAGGACTAACATTATCCAAGAGGTCATGGGTGGGGTTCAGTGATGAAAAGCCCACCCCTACCAACAACGGCCAAAAACAAAAGTACTGTTTTTCAGTTTACTGCATTTCAGCAGAGAATAACTAAAAGACTTCATCTCATGTTGCGGTGAACGCAGAAATGGTAGCAGATAGAAAAGGAGCCCAGCCCCAATGTGCTTGTCCACCTTCCTCTACCTCTCGGTGAGGATCGGAGCGGTGCTCTGCCTGTTGCATAATAACACAGACCGCTGTGCCCGAGATCACAGGCCGCCCCATTAGCATTCCGCTCATGGCTGGCTGGCTGAGGTGACATCACAGTGCCTGTCAAACCGCGCAGGAGGCTCAGGCCGTTCCTGAGACGCTCCCGCTCTCTGGAGAGCGACCATGGCTGCTCCCAGCAGTGAGGCACGCTCGCTCGATACTCTCCGGCTGAAGGAAGCTTGGGGGGTCTTGTGTTATCGTTCCACAATAACACTGGCTTTGTTTTTTCTCCCAGGTTGAAAGTTTTCAACACGTTAGACCCCTGCCTGGAATGGTGATCGTGATTAAGAGTGGCACGCGGTACTCTGCGTTTCCGATACACAACAAACAGTACATCGTTTTGCAAGTTGTATTTAGTTTAGCACTTCCTCAGTTGAGCTCAAGCTCCATAGGGGAGGACTCAGGTCGTGCCATCAACATCAAGGTGAAGGCAATGCTCTCCTCTGCTCTCTACTGTATCTAAGAACATTAGAGCCTCTTGCAGAAGTGTTCATGAATCTGGTTCCGGTATGGTTCGGGACCGTTGAAATAAATACAGAATACATTAGTATCGATGGTGCCATGTTGTTGTACTCACCATCACAGCAAATCCTCCACAACACAAACAAACAAACACAAACGCAGTCCTAGAGGGAGGCGGACATACCGAGCTCGTAATAACCAGTCCTTCATCTCTACACAGGCCTGCGTGCACACACACACACACACATGCACACACGCACGCACGCACGCACACACACACACACACACACGTACACACACACACACCCCCGCACCATCATTCTTCTATATGGGACAGATGAAGGTGGGCTGGGAGGGGGTGTCTGACTGTCTGACTCAACTAGAGGCTAATTAGTGAGATTAGACGGGGGGAAGTGACTCACACTACAATAGAGGCTCTGACCCAACTGCTAATGTCTCTCCACCCATCCCATTTAATCCAATTCACATCCATTATCTTTAGCCTCCGCAACATTCTCTGCCGTCACTAGCTGCTGAATGTCATCCTTTGTCTGTTAAAATCTTCCCTTTTTACATATATATATATATATATATATATATATATATATATATATATATATATATATATGTGAGTCCCCTGGATGTATATATAGTCCTTCCATTTGTGCTCTTATTAATGCAAACACGTCTGCCTACCTCCCTCTTTGCCATGGAGTGGTGTACTCTGGAGAGACGGTGGCACAAAGTATTCTGCACTCAGGAGGACGGCTCCCTTCAAATGGCACCATCGTTATACAGTGGCTACAGTTAGGGATTGGGCTTTTTCCTTGAACTATTATATGATGGGATATGCATGCATTATATTCAGTCAAGGCAGTATGTGTACCCTGCAGTAAAAGAGGCAAGGTTTAATTTGAGGTCCACAGAGGCAAAGCATCCACCACCACATGCTAGCTCTCATTGTGAACGAATCAACAACTATAAATGCTTAATGGTGCCTTCTATTTTACCTGGGCAGTTTGACTTTTCGAACTTCCAGAAGTTCCCAGTCGCAAAATTTCAACCAGATATCGAACCCTGAGGTCGGGAAAAACCTAAGAACCCTGACATCATTATCCAAGATGGATGCTCTGCACATCAACAGGGTGAAAGCTGTAGTTATATACTATTTATTAGCAACTCTGTCTTACTTGTGTCTCATTAAATCAGGCACAGTACTGTTCAGCGTCTGTGGACATTTTACGTGTGTGTGAAAACATTTCAATGTGTTATCAACGGTTATGGCTGACAATGGCCAACCTGGTAAGAACTGGGACTGCTAATAATAATTAGAATCTAACTTTTCTTGGTTGCCCGGGTTGCTCGTCGTTGCTTCTCTGAGGAGAAGCCACAAAGCCACATGGAGAAGAGCTTCCCTCTTCCCAGCTGTAGTTGGCCGTCCGAATACATATTCAGCGGCTATGTTGGAAAACCTTTAATCTCTTCTCTCACCAATTCCAGTGCAGTAATATCAATGGCAGCATATTTACAACAAGCTGGGGTCTGTGTATGCCATTACTACTTTGAAAGAGGAGATGCTGTTAATTATCTTTACGGTTAGACAGGGGGAAATGTATTAACAATCTACCATCGAAAGAGCCAACATTTTTCAAAGCAGACTTTTAAGATGACACTATAAAAAGGTTAATTTATATTAAGTTTACTGAACTGTCTCAGCAGCCATCATTGCATTTGTGAGCTAACACGGAGATAAATGGCAAAGCAACACCCCTGAACCAAACACAGTAATCAGCTCTTAAGAGGATTTCTGAAAGATTCTGTGACATTTCTGTACAATCTGGGCTAATTTCCTAGACTTGAAGCATTAAACTGTGTTCCTGGTAGGATTTTTCCCAAATACGATAGCTGAGCATCACTTGTGTTCACTGTGACTACAACTCAGTGGCTGGCCTTCCTCCTTTTGATGCAACACTGATTTGCACACAAAATAGATAGTGAGTAATGAAAGCGAGGAAAAAAAAGTATCAGGAACTGTGACTGTTTGCCTGTTGAAGGTCCCAAATGAAACTGTGGCAGATGTGCTGTGATCCCCCTTCATCATACTATTATTAATTCATCAATTATCACCCATCTTGAGATAAGACCATTCTGTGAGTGAACAAAGGGTGTGACATGAAGCTGAGCTGCTGCTTGGGACAGTGATGGCTGTCGACTTCAGCCACCTGGAGATGAGAAAGTGTTTGCATGGCTTTCAGTAATACTAGGAAGCTGGTAATGAATATTTATGCATGTGTGATGTTCAACTTTCCAAGTGCACAAGTGTACAGCAGGTCTTAAACATTGACAGAGTCATACTGTGAGCTGCGTCACAGCGGCTTTAGTTATCAGAACGACTGGTAGAGCAATCATGGCTATGGTACCAGCCTTTTGCAGCAAAGCAACAAAAAACACTCACTAGAGACGTATTATCCACACCGTCACTTAGGTGCTCTTTAAATATAGAATAGCACAAGGCCAGGTAGCAAGAGAAGAAGAAGAAGGAAGCAGGAAGTGTGGCGTTGACGACAGGGCCCCCGAAGGAGGCTTGTGTTAGTGTAGGGCCTCGGAACATTCCAGAACACAGAGCTCCACACAGCATGGAGGAGGCAGTGAACAGGCCATGGTGTCTCATACACGGCCCCATACTGTACAGCTATAGAGGCTGTCATTGCCTTCTCTGTTGATTCTAGAACCGTCTCCTCATCAACGCCATGAGACACCAGAGAGAGTCAAGAGGTTGGAACAGGCCTGAGGTCCAGAGAAAGAGTAAGACACAAGGAAGCACAAGGAAAGAAGATCACTCACTATTATTACTACTAACACTACTCCTACAAAGTTAGAATGTATGACTTTACTGCCAATGCAATACTACTTAAAGCGAAGGTAAAACATTTTACTAACATCTTGATTGGTTTTACTCCAACTGAAAGACTGAAAGAGTCGAAGAGGCAGATAGCTCAAATTGAAAACTGATTGAGTGCTACAGCAAGCCTTTGAAGCACACAAACGGGGTGTTTTTCTCTTCTACAAATCATTAGGATTAGAATAAGAGTGGAACATTTTTCTCAAAGCAGATTGGTCCATTCATGTTTTGTCTTGGGTTTCTGAACAGCACATATGCTCGTGCCATTAAAAGCATCTTAGTGGGAAAACCTGTTGGAACTGCTTCTCAAATCACGAGTGCAAGTTCAAAGTGTCTTGATAACAAAATTGACCTGTCTGTTAAAATCCAATAATCATTGCGATTTGAATTCAGAGCAACAGATTTAACCACAATTCAAGCATATGATCAAACAATAAGATAAGATTTATATAATAAATTTATATAATAATAAGATTTGGGGAGAACTTATATTTTTAAGATATATGGAATAATAAGGCTCCTCTCTATTCTAGCCACACACTTGATGAATGGGTGGAGAAGGCACTTTTCCATCAGATCCGAAGCCAGCAGTAAATAGAGAACTAGCTCCCTTTCCTATTATTTGGCTCAGCATGGCACCATGCAGAAAGGTACTTTCTGGAGTGTCGGGCTTGGATGCTTTCCATTCGATTTCCCCCGCGGGTCATCCATCGACCTGGGGGACACCAGGAGCCACCGTGCCGGCCTGGGGTGATTAACAGAAGAAAGATAGCCACACTTGCGGCATAAATCCAAAAGGGTTTCATGTGGAACACAGACGCTTGTCTAACGGTGAGGAACGAGGGGAGACGGCCCCTCGGACTGAACCGCCGCAGAAAGAGCATCTCTCCCCTAACACGCTTGCTCACTCCCTCCACTTTCAGGTAACAACGTTCAGAGTAACGGCTGGAAAACAGATAAGCCACCTCATAAAAAGGGAGAGTTCATGGGTAAGGCGGTGGGAGATACGAATGCACATTTCTGAAGATTTGATTTGACAGAAGGCACTGCGAAGGTTAAATGTAGGAATGATCATATCATCCGAGGGGTGAGTTCGAAAGAGTAAAAATCAGTTCACCCTGGGGTGATATTAGCGACGCACATCTGTTCAACATCTGCGTAGAGGAGCAAGGAGTCCTGTTGTAGAACAAGCCGGAAGGTCAGACCCTGCATAGCAACCCCAAAACACATTTGTCTTCATCTGAAAGCATTGACTTGGCCACATCATCATCATCTGCCTGAGAAAGATGATGCATTCCAGTTCTGATTATCTGAAGAGGACTCCCACTAATAGAAATTGGAGCAATCAGCTCTCAATACTGATTATTGACTCACCTTGGGTGTCACATTTCGATTTTTGGTTCATTTGTCTCTAGAAGCCATCGATACAATGCACATTGTTGACCTCAAAGAGTGGTCTGAGACAAGCTCAGATTAAGAACGCTCTCTACATTGACACACACCTGTCAGCAGGATGACGGTTTCAGGCCTGCAGCTACAAGCTGCGCGCTGTCACGCCATGTCTGAACGGTACAGAAGATGGGAGTAATCCAAGTTCTCTGCTACAGGAAGGCAACTACAGGGATGTATGAAGAAGATCAAAGCTACAGAATAAACTAAAATACAGGCAGATGTGAGCAGATGTGGAAACCCCTGCACATTGAGCACTTTTAGTGTGGTTCATGTGTTTACGTTATCCAGATGACTTCCTTCCAGTGCATCGACGTAAATGTTGCCCAAAAAATCCTTCTTGCAAGTTTCTAATGTGTGTGTGTGTCTGTGTGAGCAAAGTCACAGGGGACTTTTGCAATCTTTAAAAAAATATTTATATCCACAATAAACCAACTTAAGACATTATTCTTGGGCTCCATACTATCAGTTCTTAATCCAACTTGGAGGATATTGGATATTGCAGCCTCAGGATATTGCGTCTGTACTTGTATTGTAATCTAAATTGCTTTTGTAAGTAATAAAGTAAATGCTTAATGCTCCTGATTTATGCACTAAATTAACCAACTATATGTACTGTAAAACAGAAAGCTTAATCAACCCCCCCCCATGTCAAAGTTGTGTCAAAACCCTTCTGAATAACAATCCAAATCATCACAGATGCATGTACCACCCTTTGTAATGGGTGTGTGTGAAAGTCATATATTTCTAAATATCTATGTACACAATTGACTGTGAATTTACACACCTTCCAATTATTCTGCAAGCTAGATGTAAAATAATCCTAGTCAAGGAGCGAGAAGCTAGACGCTGGTCTGAGACAGTGAGACAAGCAGGAGCACAGGGGATTGGGTTTAAACTAACTAGAGGGCTCAAGGAAGAGAGATGTAAGACAAGGAGAGGTCACCACAGGATGGGAGAGAGAGAGAGAGAGAGAGCCAAAGAGAGGGTGCTGTGGTCTAAACTGCCTTCCCTAGAAGTAAGACAAATTGGTCTACACAGTCATCTCGTGGCCCCCAAGTTCCGTCTCTCCAAGGAGGAAGCCAGTTTCTTCAAAGCATTAAAGTGGAGGAACCAACGCCACTGCAATAATTTAATGAGGAGGGCTGTGCACAATCCCCCACTCACATTCAGAACACTGAATATGTGACCCAACCCTTCTTGTCATGTGGGAATCTCTTCCTCCCCTTCCACTTGGTTTGGTTTCTCGAGCCTCTCTCTGCTTTGAGGTCTGCAGATGGTCCAAATGGGCGCCCACTAAAGCTCCAACCTCAGCCTTCTTAAGTAGGAATGGTGAAAAGTGCCAGGCTACATCTCATTCGTAGTACTAAAAAGGCTAGATTAAAAATTAAGAGATTTTCTCATTTAAAACAAACAAAAATGTTGCTGTCACCTGTTCAGCATGGCTAAAAGCAAAACGGTTTTGAGTTAAAAACAACAATAACCCTGATTGGGGCCCATAATGAGTGCCTGGAGGCTGGAGTACAGCCAGTGACTGTGGGGGAACTCTTGTCTGAGGCAAATGGGTGTTGCAGGGAAAATTAAGTCAAGAGCAGGAGGCGATAAAGTCAGCGGGCAAGGGGGGGCTGGTGGAAGTGGAACAGATGAAGTGATGAATGAATTTTAGCACTTTGCCCTCCCTTTTGATGGGGAAGTAAAAGGGCTTTATGAATCAATGCTCTCTTATAATCCCGCCAGAACATTTAGGCGACATACCCGATGTGTGTACACAACTCAACCCTTTTGCTTGAACACAAACGTATAGACTATATTCTTGGGCTCTATAAAAAGGGGTTAATGTGCTAATGGTCAGTTTATTCGAATCAAATGCTAATAATGAGCACTCACTATAAAACGATCTGAATAGAAGACACATGTGTTTCATTCAGCTTCCTGAGGAGGATATTGAGGTCTGCACTTGTATCGTCATTTTGATTGCTTTCGTCAGTAATGAATGAAATGGTTAACGCTCCTTATTTATGCAATCAATTATCCCAAAAAATGAATTATGCAACAGAAAAATACCCCCCCCTCCCTGTGTGCAGGTGTTGGAATGCCAACTTCATCAAAGAGACAAAATACAACCAAATGGTGATCATTCAGACTGTGTTGTTATTATCCTTTTTTGGACTTTATTTTTAACTCGGGGGAAATTAAACACGGTACCATAATTGAGGCATGTTTTAGTCATCCGACAAACCCACGTGAGGAGATAAAGACTAGGAGCTGGCGTTCGGACCCTCCAGTCTGTAACCTGAAGGCACAGGCCGTAGTGGGATCTAAGCAGAAGTGACACAGACATCAGTGTGTACCTCCAGTGCCCCACTCACCTGCTCGTCCTCACCCCTACACCCAGCGTTCTGCTGCTGCCATCAGTCAAGTTAGCCGGCCTCCGTCCAGCTGACAGGCTGTCCCCACGGGGCCCGCTTTAACACAGGGGCCAAGCTACCGCACCCCTCAGAGCCAGCGGGGACAGTGGAGACAGGCGAGGGCCAAGTGAGCTGAGCCTGGGTCCGAAGAGCGGTCCTGCATCTATGGTCTGAAGGTAATAACATGACGTACCAGAGTTTGGACAATAGGAATGTACCTTAATTAATGAGCACAGTGCATCTGTGGTCTGAAGGTAATAACACTATGTACCAGGGTTTGGAAAATAGGAATGTTCTAAGGATCCTTAATTTAATGAGCAAATAGCGCAACACAAATTATACTATTTTGAGTCAATTTCATTTCAAATTATCTTTGTAGATGCGGACAAAAATCCAAACTAAAAAATTAATTTGGATTGTGTCTCCACCAACTCCCTGGCTAAGAAAGTAAAGACTGAAGGTCAGTTAGAACTTTTAAGCATTTCATTTTATCTGTTTACTCAATTTAAAATTTTCACTGTTTAAAAAACCTCAAAGCTATTGCACACCTCCTTTGACCTCTGCACACCAGATGGACAATAGCGTAACGAGTGGTCCAAGAAAAGTGAAAAAAACAGAACTTCCAGAAACAGCTCTTCTGATGCAAATAAGGTGCTGGGGGCCGGAGACTTAATTAAAACAATGAAGTGGAACAATGAGGGAGAGGCAGAAGAAGAGCAAACAGACACAGCCGGGTGTTGATCAGGCGGTGACTCTTCTATCTGGCAGCCTATTAAGAGAGAGAGAGAGAGAGAGAGAGAGAAGAGAGAGAGAGAGAGAGAGAGAGAGAGAAGAGAGAGAGAGAGAGAGAGAGAGAAGAGAGAGAGAGAGAGAGAGAGAGAGAGAGAGAGAAGAGAGAGAGAGAGAGAGAGAGAGAGAGAGAGAGAGAGAGAGAGAGAGAGAGAGAGGCCACGCCGGATCTCCTCATGCACCAGTTACAGCTGCAAGGACCTGGCAGCTTATTAGGTGCATACATTTAGCAGAGAATGGAGCAGTGATAAGGAACAGATTAAACACCCTCATCTGTATGCTTGGCCGAGCACGATAAAAAAATCTGAAAAAAGAAAGGAAAATAAGATCATTTCTTTTCCGTTTTTCAAGATGTTATTAACAGCATGAATTTAATATTATCAACAGGGCCATTGTTGTGTTTATCAGACAGATTTATCTTGTTTGGTGTGCGCTACAATCAGCTTTATTCTCGATCGATGGAGCCACGTTGGGTTCTCAGTTGTAAACCTCTTCTGCCCTCACCACCCCCCCCCCCCTTTATAATCGCCAGGCAACAATTAGGCTTCCAAATGGCATCTTACACAGAAACCTCTCTGACACTGATCCCCACACCCTTCTCCCCCCCACTTCCCACCCATCAGCACTGTGTTCCCTGAGACACACACACACAATCTTTTAATCAATCTATTACGGGGAGCAGGGCTGGCGATGACAGGCGGGCTGATAGAGTGACCCGGCTGATATTGGAGATTCCTGGCCACTGCAGGGCCAGATAATGGCCGCTGTGCTCCGAGATGATGACAATGATAATGTTGGCACGGAGGACCGCCAAGTATATCCAATCGCGAAGCCCCCCATCCACCCACACACACACACACACACACACACACACACACACACACACACACACACACACACAAACCCTCCTCACCCCCTAAATGTCAACCTTCACCTATCGCTGTGACAAAAGACCTACAGAAGTGCAGATAAAGACTTGGGGGGCTTGCTCAGGATGGATAGCAAATGCAAAATGTCTAATTTGCTTACTGAACTCGTACAGAACACGCCACGGAGAACCAGTGCAGCTGTGTGTGCGCACGCACACATGGATGGACACATGCACACGCACACACATTCACGCACACACACACACACACACACACACACGTACACGCATTCACACACACACACACACACACACACACACACACGTACACGTATTGATGCACACAGACACAATAACACGCATTCACTGACACACACACAGACAAATTCCCGCAGACACACACATACATGCATTCACGCACACACACATTACAGGCATTCATGCACACACACATACAGGCATTCACACACACACACACACACACACACACACACACACACACACCTACAGGCATTCACGCAGAGCGGCCAAGAGCAGCAGAAGGTTGGTAAGGCAACAATAAAGAAAGGAGACAGGCCACTAGGAAGTGGGTCGTGAAAGATGTGCTGGCTCAGGCGCCTGTGAGATTATGACAAACGCTCAGCTTTGTTTTTGTTTGCTCTTTTCCCTGACAGTCAGAGAGCGATGGATCCCAATCTCCCCCCCCCGCCCCGACTCCTCCTCTCGTCTGTCTTATGCTCTCCGATGCTCTTCCTCCCATTAACGTCTCCCTCCTCCTCCTCTTATCTGAGGAGGAGATTATCCTTATGCTACAGGCTACGGCTCCGTCCTGTACGGGGGCGTCTGGTCTGGTGATGGTACCTGTGTGATTGTAGCTCTGTGTCCTCTGATTGGCTGGCAGGTTATGGAGTAAATGATGATGTGTTTGAGCTGACAGATCAGTGTCCCCTTCCAGCTCACACACAAACAGACCGCCTTCCCGTACCGGCTACGTTTCAGTCACAGATAAATAACACACTAAAAAGATTTGAAATGTTGATGGTTATTATATTTCTACGAGATTTAATTCTCACTCATATATATCTATTTCCATATCTGTATATCTATATCTATATATTGTTTAATGGAAGAAGAAGAAGCGATACTGAGCCCGTCCGAGGTGCCGTGCCAGCGGTCCAGGCCTCACTCAGAGGCAGCTGGATGGGGTGAATACATGCACCACGAGGGAGGGGGGGATCCCAGGGGAGACACCACTCACCCTTGGGGGTTGGATGTAAGTTTGCTCCATTAAAAAAGCATAAAAGAAAAATGTAAGGTTTTCAGAAAACTAAAATACAGGTTGAGCTACAGGAGAAACAGTACAATGACTAAACAAACTACAGTGAAAACCACATTATTCTCACCATACAGAGGAAATCCCTAATGTACCAATCTCGGAATGGCGCACATCTTATCTTATAGAACAGTTTTTTAGTACAATATAAAACGCAACCTCTTATCTAATATTTCAAATCTCACGGTTCACACCCTCGTTAAAAATACAAACCTGTATTGTGATTAGATAATTACTTACTGACGAATACAACTCATATCCCATAATAGTTAGGACTGAATTATTGTCTTATTTTCAACATAAACACTCAAAGCAAATGGCAAATGGTGGACTGTGCTTAGTGCAATGGTGTATATTTTATAATTTGTATGTGTGTGTGCCTGCGTGTGTGAGTGTGTGATATGATCTCCGGAACGATGCAGGGCAGGATTAAAGACAAAGCGCGGGGGGGGAGCCGTCCCCTCCTGATGCCTGCCTCCCGCAGCACCATGTGAGAGTGTTTCCTCCCCGCTCTTCCCTTCAACAATGCCCACTTAACTAGGTATTCACCCGGCCACTGAAAGCAGCCTCAGCCCTGTGTGTGTACACACTGCCACCAGACAGCGCTTCAAGGAAAGCCGCTTGGTTCAGCCATCTCTGCATCTCTCTGCTGCTCTGTCTTGATAAACCCTCTCTCCCTGTGAGCCCAGGTGAAATATTACCAGAACAAAGCCACATGATCCTTGGTGAAAACAATGTGAGATCACTCACTCAACGCTCAACCTGGTGAAACACTGGATCCGGGGAGTTTTTTATTTGTGGCCCACTTAATTTGTACGGTTGGCACTTCATCGTGGGTCACAGGGTCAGTGATATCTGTATTCCTTATTTACACACACGTATTTACACACAAGCTGAATAAACAGAAATATTCAGAGACACAAGAGGACTCCTGCTCTACTATTTAGGACGTCGTGATGCAGTATGTGGACCAAGACGGCTTCATGGGACCAGGGTATATAGGTTACATTATTAAGACAACAATGCATACCCTACAAAAGAGAAAAAGACACACAGGATGCCTCGTCACACAAATGATGCGTCACACAAATGATGAACTGAGAGGAAATCATTGGTAATTGGTCGAACAGACCAAAGCCAAAACTTGTTCGCAGATATTGCACTTCATTTGGGTCAAGGTCAAAACTGCTTAAGCTAAATCTCAAAGGAAAGCATTATTGTCTTCATGATTCAAATTGCATTATTTTAGTTTTCCCATATGGTTAAGTCCAGATTAAACTAGATCTGGACATGTCCGACACTATCCGCGGTGTTCAGCCTCCCAAACGCTGTTGTTGTGCAATGTAAAGTTGCACAAGTTAACATAATAAACCATGTGATGGATGTCCACGCCGTGAAATGAAGCCCACTAGGAGATGCGCCTCACAGGGTCCATAGGTGATGTTTTACTGGAATACAGAGTGGAAACAGAGAGGACCTGGGGTGTCCACCCCGATGTGACACCAGGTCCACGTGTGGTTTCAACCAGAGGCGGGTCTGGATATCTGGACCTCCGTCCTGACTGCCTGAAACCACTACCCTCCCTGAACCAGAGGCAGTCTGGACCTCAGTCCTCCAGCTGAGACCACTCCCCTTCTGAACTAGAGGGGGGTATGGACCTCCGTCCTGACAGCCTGAGACCACTCCCCTCCTGAACTAGAGGGGGGTATGGACCTCCGTCCTGACAGCCTGAGACGTCTTCCCTCCTGCACACACGCAACACGTCCCAACGCTTTGCGTGAATCCCCCTCGCCCTACTCTGCATGCATTGGGTAGGCGTTGAAAGGGTTAAAAAGCAGATGTTGAAGCGAGAGGCTTTGGGGGCAGAGTTTACAGGACGCGGATCATTCAGGACGCTTCATCTCGGCGGCCGGCTTTTTCAGACGTTTGGCTCTGGCTCCCTGAATACATCAATCTATATATGCCTGTTCATAAAACACATGCGACTGCTATCCCTACAAATGACCCAATAAAACAGCCTAAAGCCACGTTCCGTTGGGTAAATGGCATGATATCCACATCGGATGATGACGGTCTTATCAACCCTGCAGACGGGACGTGGGATCTGGAGGTCCAACTTACCTGGGTGACAGTCGGCGCCCAAGAGAAGGAAGGCTGAGGAGATCAGGGGGAAAATCCACCAGCAACACGACCGCAGCAGCCTGCACATGGTAGGACGGACACCGCTCGATATCCTCAGTATCCTCAGTCACGGACAGCGGTTCGTTATCCTCAGTCACGTACCACTGTTTGGTATCCTAAGTCACGGACCACTGTTTGGTATCTTCAATCACGGACAGATGTTGGTAAAGCGGTACAGCGGTATCCTTGGGTTGGATGCTGGTCTCCTGCTGCGTAAAGCGGCGCGTTGGATCACCAGGGGGTCTTAACCAGGGGGTCTTCACCAGGGGGTGTTAACCAGGCGACCTGAGAGTTTGAGGCCGGTGTAGAAGAGTCTTTCCTTGTCAGAATCTACAGCCGCAGAGCTCCTCGATGTTCCCCAAAGCAGACCTCATCATTCGGTGGATGGTCACGAAGCATGTATCAGTGGAGCGCGCAGAGATCCGCGGGTCCGGGACCAGTGGGGACAGCGACGCGGCTCAGAGATCCGCGGCTCCGGGACTAATGGGGACTAGTGGGGACAGCGACGCGGCTCAGAGATCCGCGGCTCCGGGACTGGGGACCAGAAGAGACAGCGAAACGGCGCTGGGGCTGCAGCTCCTGGGTGAACACAGAGGGGATGGTTGAAGAGGGTTGGAAGCTTTCCATTCCTCCCTCCAGGAAGTAGCGTGTGAGCCCAAGTCTGGCAGAGACTTTAAAACAGTCCAGAGAGAAAGGCGAGAATGGAGAGAGAGAGGGGAGAGGGAGAGAGAGGGAGGGGAGAGGGAGAGAGAGGGGGGAGGAAGGGAGAGGGGAGAGGGAGAGAGAGAGAGAGAGAGAGAGAGAGAGAGAGAGAGAGAGAGAGAGAGAGAGAGAGAGAGAGAGAGAGAGAGAGAGAGAGAGAGAGAGAGAGAGAGAGAGAGAGAGAGAGAGAGACTCATTCCTCTGGATCCTAGCGCCCGGTGAGGAAACGCTTCTCATTATTCTAGCACCGCACAACAAGGACCAGTCGTACTACACACATCTAGGGTTTATACCTCTACAATAATGACATATCTATCCATCTATCTATCTATTTATCTATATATATATATATATATATATATATATATATATATATATATATATATATATATATATATATATATATATATATATATATATATACACCTATATATAATATTTATATGTATCCAATAATGACAATATATCTATATATATATAAAAAAAAAAATATATATATATATATATATATATTTATTTATTTTGTCATTGTTGGATACGTATAAATCCCAACCACACATACACACACACACACACACACACACACGCACACGCACAAACACACAGACACACAGCCGGCTAGTATGTTATAGTTTGAGGCTATATTGGCCAGTAAAGACAAGGATCACGTTCAGTGGCTAGAATAGGATTTGACCGTCCGGTAATACCCAAGAGCATTGTGTGATAATAATTTAAAGGAATCTTCCAGTAAAGACAGTAAGGTTACTGTTCATAGGCTGTTTAAATTGCTATGGTAAACCAGTATAAATGTCCAGTAAAGGTGGAAAGGCAGCACCTACGTACGGATGGTTTATGCATGAGCAGTCCAGTAGAGACACTGGGTTGCTGTGCAGAGGCTTTAAACTCGTCGCCACCTATCCTTGCGAGGGTTGAAACGTGAGTGCACACACGCAGGGTCTGGTCCCGCGAGACCCTCCTCAACCTAATCAGGGGCCCAGCAGTCATACTGCGGCGTAGCAGACCGTCTGGGGAGACAAAACAGACAGGAGATAGAGATCCAGCCTTTTACATTCTCTTACTTCCACAAGCTATTTATATACAATTCTACCTTTTTGAAGCAAAAAGTGGAAAATAGGTCGGTTTGATTTGAATGTATCATATTAATGTATGTATTAATTCGTTTGTGGTGCATAAGAATTGTTACCAGAAAGACTTTTTCAATTCCACTTATTTGCAATTGATTTCCTAAAACATCACAAATTGAACCATAATCTTAGTGTTGCTGCTGCTAGTTTATGGACCCCATAGTGCGGTCAGTTGGCATCATTAATATTAGTGACATGTCGGCCTCCTCCTGTCCTTTCTGAAAAACATAACAATTACATGAGTCATAAAGTAATTAGGATTACTTAGGTATTTAGTTACCATGGGATTACTGAAACCAGCATGAATTAAAGAAATGGTAGAAAACTAAGATAATTTTAATTTTCTAGAATTTCTTACCTTACACTCCCGCTAGATATATCAATACACATTAAGATGTGATTTCTCTTGACAACCATACATAATGTAATACATATTGTTTTATTATTATATTTATTTGAAAATTAATTTCATACAATCATCATCATTGGGACTGGTAGCCTATATTCCTTTTTTAATTTCGAACCCAGCGGTAGTAATAAAGTATAATTGTTCACCATGTTGTCCACTTTATACAGCCGGCGTGAAATAGCATGGTTAGAACGCAAAGGGTTAGTATATAAGATGTGCTTTTAGTAGTCCAGCATCTGAAGGTTGGAGCTCCACCAAAGAAGACCCCCGTCCATGACATCCTCCGCCACGTTACTCCATAGACTAGTGGAGGTGCAGTCTCATGGTGACGTAGCCTAGTGGAGGTATAGTCTCATAGTGACGTAGCCTAGTCGAGGTACAGTCTCATAGTGACGTAGCCTAGTCGAGGTGCAGTCTCATAGTGACGTAGCCTAGTGGAGGTACAGTCTCATAGTGACGTAGCCTTGTGGAGGTACAGTCTCATAGTGACGTAGCCTAGTGGAGGTATAGTCTCATAGTGACGTAGCCTAGTCGAGGTACAGTCTCATAGTGACGTAGCCTAGTCGAGGTGCAGTCTCATAGTGACGTAGCCTAGTGGAGGTGCAGTCTCATAGTGACGTAGCCTTGTGGAGGTACAGTCTCATAGTGACGTAGCCTAGTGGAGGTGCAGTCTCATAGTGACGTAGCCTAGTCGAGGTACAGTCTCATAGTGACGTAGCCTAGTGGAGGTACAGTCTCATAGTGACGTAGCCTAGTGGAGGTACAGTCTCATAGTGACGTAGCCTAGTGGAGGTACAGTCTCATAGTGACGTAGCCTAGTGGAGGTACAGTCTCATGGTGACGTAGCCTAGTCGAGGTACAGTCTCATAGTGACGTAGCCTAGTGGAGGTACAGTCTTATAGTGACGTAGCTTAGTGGAGGTGCAGTCTCATGGTGACGTAGCCTAGCGGAGGTGCAGTCTCATGGTGACGTAGCCTAGCGGAGGTGCAGTCTCATGGTGACGTAGCCTAGCGGAGGTGCAGTCTCATAGTGACGTAGCCTAGCGGAGGTACAGGCTCATAGTGACGTAGCCTAGTGGAGGTACAGGCTCATAGTGACGTAGCCTAGTCGAGGTGCAGTCTCATAGTGACGTAGCCTAGTCGAGGTACAGTCTCATAGTGACGTAGCCTTGTGGAGGTACAGGCTCATAGTGACGTAGCCTAGTGGAGGTGCAGTCTCATAGTGACGTAGCCTAGTGGAGGTGCAGTCTTATAGTGACGTAGCCTAGCGGAGGTACAGTCTCATGGTGACGTAGCCTAGTGGAGGTACAGGCTCATAGTGACGTAGCCTAGTGGAGGTGCAGTCTCATAGTGACGTAGCCTAGCGGAGGTAAAGTCTCATAGTGACGTAGCCTAGTGGAGGTGCAGGCTCATATTGACGTAGCCTAGCGGAGGTACAGTCTCATAGTGACGTAGCCTAGCGGAGGTGCAGGCTCATAGTGACGTAGCCTAGCGGAGGTACAGTCTCATAGTGACGTAGCCTAGTGGAGGTGCAGGCTCATAGTGACGTAGCCTAGCGGAGGTACAGTCTCATAGTGACGTAGCCTAGCGGAGGTACAGTCTCATAGTGACGTAGCCTAGCGGAGGTACAGTCTCATGGTGACGTAGCCTAGCGGAGGTGCAGTCTCATGGTGACGTAGCCTAGCGGAGGTACAGGCTCATAGTGACGTAGCCTAGTGGAGGTGCAGTCTCATAGTGACGTAGCCTAGCGGAGGTGCAGTCTCATAGTGACGTAGCCTAGTGGAGGTACAGTCTCATAGTGACGTAGCTTATCGGAGGTACAGTCTCATAGTGACGTAGCTTATCGGAGGTACAGTCTCATAGTGACGTAGCCTAGTGGAGGTGCAGTCTCATAGTGACGTAGCCTAGTGGAGGTACAGTCTCATAGTGACGTAGCCTAGTGGAGGTACAGGCTCATAGTGACGTAGCCTAGTGGAGGTGCAGTCTCATAGTGACGTAGCCTAGTGGAGGTACAGTCTCATAGTGACGTAGCCTAGTCGAGGTACAGTCTCATAGTGACGTAGCCTAGTCGAGGTACAGTCTCATAGTGACGTAGCCTAGTGGAGGTGCAGTCTCATAGTGACGTAGCCTAGTGGAGGTGCAGTCTCATGGTGACGTAGCCTAGTGGAGGTACAGTCTCATAGTGACGTAGCCTAGTCGAGGTACAGTCTCATAGTGACGTAGCCTAGTCGAGGTACAGTCTCATAGTGACGTAGCCTAGTGGAGGTGCAGTCTCATAGTGACGTAGCCTAGTGGAGGTACAGGCTCATAGTGACGTAGCCTAGTGGAGGTATAGTCCCATAGTGACGTAGCCTAGTGGAGGTGCAGTCTCATAGTGACGTAGCTTATCGGAGGTACAGTCTCATAGTGACGTAGCCTAGTGGAGGAGCAGTCTCATAGTGACGTAGCCTAGTGGAGGTACAGTCTCATAGTGACGTAGCCTAGTGGAGGTACAGTGTCATAGTGACGTAGCCTAGTCGAGGTGCAGTCTCATAGTGACGTAACCTAGTGGAGGTACAGTCTCATAGTGACGTAGCCTAGCGGAGGTAAAGTCTTATAGTGACGTAGCCTAGTCGAGGTACAGTCTCATAGTGACGTAGCCTAGTGGAGGTACAGTGTCATAGTGACGTAGCCTAGTCGAGGTGCAGTCTCATAGTGACGTAGCCTAGTCGAGGTGCAGTCTCATAGTGACGTAGCCTAGTCGAGGTACAGGCTCATAGTGACGTAACCTAGTCGAGGTACAGTCTCATAGTGACGTAGCCTAGTGGAGGTGCAGTCTCATAGTGACGTAGCCTAGTGGAGGTGCAGTCTCATAGGGACGTAGCCTAGTGGAGGTGCAGTCTCATAGTGACGTAGCTTAGTGGAGGTGCAGTCTCATAGTGACGTAGCCTAGCGGAGGTACAGTCTCATGGTGACGTAGCCTAGCGGAGGTGCAGTCTCATGGTGACGTAGCCTAGCGGAGGTGCAGTCTTATAGTGACGTAGCCTAGTGGAGGTGCAGTCTCATAGTGACGTAGCCTAGCGGAGGTAAAGTCTCATGGTGACGTAGCCTAGCGGAGGTACAGTCTCATAGTGACGTAGCCTAGCGGAGGTACAGTCTCATAGTGACGTAGCCTAGCGGAGGTACAGTCTCATGGTGACGTAGCCTAGCGGAGGTGCAGTCTCATGGTTACGTAGCCTAGCGGAGGTACAGGCTCATAGTGACGTAGCCTAGTGGAGGTGCAGTCTCATAGTGACGTAGCCTAGTGGAGGTGCAGTCTCATAGTGACGTAGCCTAGCGGAGGTAAAGTCTCATGGTGACGTAGCCTAGCGGAGGTACAGTCTCATAGTGACGTAGCCTAGCGGAGGTACAGTCTCATAGTGACGTAGCCTAGCGGAGGTACAGTCTCATGGTGACGTAGCCTAGCGGAGGTGCAGTCTCATGGTGAGGTAGCCTAGCGGAGGTACAGGCTCATAGTGACGTAGCCTAGTGGAGGTGCAGTCTCATAGTGACGTAGCCTAGTGGAGGTGCAGTCTCATAGTGACGTAGCCTAGTGGAGGTACAGTTTCATAGTGACGTAGCCTAGCGGAGGTGCAGTCTCATAGTGACGTAGCCTAGTGGAGGTACAGTCTCATAGTGACGTAGCTTATCGGAGGTACAGTCTCATAGTGACGTAGCCTAGTGGAGGTGCAGTCTCATGGTGACGTAGCCTAGCGGAGGTACAGTCTCATGGTGACGTAGCCTAGCGGAGGTGCAGTCTCATAGTGACGTAGCCTAGTGGAGGTACAGTCTCATAGTGACGTAGCCTAGCGGAGGTGCAGTCTCATAGTGACGTAGCCTAGTGGAGGTACAGTCTCATAGTGACGTAGCTTATCGGAGGTACAGTCTCATAGTGACGTAGCTTATCGGAGGTACAGTCTCATAGTGACGTAGCCTAGTGGAGGTGCAGTCTCATAGTGACGTAGCCTAGTGGAGGTGCAGTCTCATAGTGACGTAGCCTAGTGGAGGTGCAGTCTCATAGTGACGTAGCCTAGTGGAGGTGCAGGCTCATAGTGACGTAGCCTAGTCGAGGTGCAGTCTCATAGTGACGTAGCCTAGTGGAGGTGCAGTCTCATAGTGACGTAGCTTATCGGAGGTACAGTCTCATAGTGACGTAGCCTAGTGGAGGTGCAGTCTCATAGTGACGTAGCCTAGTGGAGGTACAGTCTCATAGTGACGTAGCCTAGTGGAGGTACAGTCTCATAGTGACGTAGCCTAGTGGAGGTGCAGTCTCATAGTGACGTAGCCTAGTGGAGGTACAGTCTCATAGTGACGTAGCCTAGTGGAGGTGCAGTCTCATAGTGACGTAGCCTAGTGGAGGTACAGTCTCATAGTGACGTAGCCTAGTGGAGGTACAGTCTCATAGTGACGTAGCCTAGTCGAGGTACAGTCTCATAGTGACGTAGCCTTGTGGAGGTACAGGCTCATAGTGACGTAGCCTAGTGGAGGTGCAGTCTCATAGTGACGTAGCCTAGTGGAGGTGCAGTCTCATAGTGACGTAGCCTAGCGGAGGTGCAGTCTCATAGTGACGTAGCCTAGTGGAGGTGCAGTCTCATAGTGACGTAGACTAGTGGAGGTGCAGTCTCATAGTGACGTAGCCTAGTGGAGGTACAGTCTCATAGTGACGTAGCCTAGCGGAGGTGCAGTCTCATAGTGACGTAGCCTAGTGGAGGTACAGTCTCATAGTGACGTAGCTTATCGGAGGTACAGTCTCATAGTGACGTAGCTTATCGGAGGTACAGTCTCATAGTGACGTAGCCTAGTGGAGGTACAGGCTCATAGTGACGTAGCCTAGTGGAGGTGCAGTCTTATAGTGACGTAGCCTAGTGGAGGTACAGTCTCATAGTGACGTAGCCTAGTGGAGGTGCAGTCTCATGGTGACGTAGCCTAGTGGAGGTGCAGTCTCATAGTGACGTAGCCTAGTGGAGGTACAGTCTCATAGTGACGTAGCCTAGTGGAGGTACAGTCTCATAGTGACGTAGCCTAGTGGAGGTACAGTCCCATAGTGACGTAGCCTAGTGGAGGTGCAGTCTCATGGTGACGTAGCCTAGTGGAGGTACAGTCTCATAGTGACGTAGCCTAGCGGAGGTACAGTCTCTTTCCTTGACCTCATGACCTTTTCCATCGAGGTCAAGGAGAAGAGGTTAGGACAGGACAAAATAACTACGTCCTATTTACTGCGTCTCTATGTCCATATCCATGTCCTCCAGATGGACTAGTAAAGGGATCTTTGATTCTTGGCCCTGTACGTTCTTTCCATGTTATTTCACGCAGTCTGTGAAAACGTGGACAGCAAGGTAAGAAAATGAAACTTTATTACCACGGTTGGAATTGAAATATAAAAAGTAATACAGGCTACGAGTCTAAAAAGGGAAACTACATAGTGGTGACATTGATAATTCCCAATTTCAAATCACAACGTAAAACACATGTTTAAAATTGCCTTTTTATTCATCTCATTGTTTATTTTTAATGACTATTGTGTATCTTTATACAGTGTCCTTGACCTTGAGTGCCGAGAAAGGCGCCTTCAAATGAAATTTATTTTTAATATTATTTATAATGGTTGCTTACGCTCACACAAAGGCTATCAGACCACAGCCACTGTTTGACCCATTCTACTCCACTAACTCCTCTCCAGATGTATTTATTGTCCTTTATACCACGTCAGCTGACTTCCTAAAGCATTCTTGGCAGAAAGCTTTCTGCCAGAGCGCCTGAGCTTCTCCCTAGTGCCTCACAGCTTGGCATAACCTTCATTGATTACTGCCAAAGCTACAGGATAAACTGACCAACGCCCTTAAAATCATCTGGACATGTTCCCTGAGATTCATCCTCGTAGGAAAGTTATATAGACAATAATCTCACCAAACCCGCACAAAGTATGAAGAACTCAATTGGTATGGACTAATGTAGAAGCCCATATCCCACACCTTGATGCCCTAAACCCATAAAAGTCTGCATCCAAATAGAAAAGAGGTAGTGTGGAAAAGAGCTGGCATTTTATGTTACCTAACAGGAAATGAGCTCAGACAGACCATAGGGGAGATTCACTCTATCCTAATTTGGATCCACTTAGAGGCGTTTGAGAAGCCCTCGCAGAGAGCCAGCAGGAAGTTGACACTTCCAGCAGGAAGTTGACACTTCCTGCTGGCTCTCTAGATAGAGCTGGCCAAACCACACCTCCCAAAACGACTACTCCCCTCGACATAGTGATGGCAGCTCAGATTGATGCTGGTTATGTGCTGAAACAAAATTATACATGGCACAAGTGCACGAAGGCGCCCTCCAGCGCCCTCATACGTCGTGATCTACCTAGTAGCTGATGAGACTGGGACCCCAAAAACAAAGCCAAACTGAGTAGGAAACTTGATGTTTCCAATGAATCCAGACTCTTCTGGGTGAACAATGCAGCATCAGGGGCATTGTTGTGATGGATCCATCATTCCATCGGTTCCACCTTAACCCCTAACACCAAAGCAACCGTGGCGGGAATGAAAAGAGACTGTGAAGGAAGCATACCAGCATCTGGCCCACATTCAGGATTGGACCACTTGACCTTTTGTGAAGCCTTGGACCGACAATCCAAAGGAGAAGGATGGCCCCAATGTAGAAAGATGGCAAGTTCCAGCCTCTACGACTCTCCAGATCGCCCCTTTCCTGGTCTTCCTCATCTTCCTCTTGTTACATTACCCAGTAACGCCTTTTGTTCCCTGATACAATTACGATACAAAGCAAGATTACACCAAGGGGGTAAAGGGAAAGAAAGACAATGGAAAGACAGATGAGACATGGAGAAGTACATGGAATGCATAGGCATAGGAATGTGAACGCAATAGAAGGAGACAACGGATGAGGTGGACATCCAGCCAGACCAAATAGCTGCTGTGGCTGAGCTTGAACTGGTAAATGACCAGGGCCTTCTGCTTGCCCAGGCCCATCACACCCTGCTTCAGCCTCAAAACTGTAACCTTCACCGAAGGTGCAGTCATCTGAGCAAGTAGCGTCAAAGATCAACGATGACTACGACATTTAAACCTTGACAGAAAGTGTTTACGGCACAACTTTGAACACCAGAGACCCGTCAATAGAGTGGGGTCGAGCTGGTAACTAAGGATTGTGAGATGAGGCTGGTAGCAACTGGTTTGACTCAGGAGACCAGGAGAGTAGGAGGCATGCGCCACAACTTGAGGCAGAGAGCAGAGTGATTAATGATTTTAACAAGGGGAATCAGGGTGCTAATTTCTGGGATTCTAAACCAAAAGGGAACAGGGGGCTGGAACCTGGTTGTGATCTATCTGTCGTTGAGACTTGGAGATAGAACGGAGCAAAGTGGAGTGAGATATTCTCGAGGTCTAATGACGATGGCGTACAAACTCATGCGTAGATGAAAGGGGGACAGCCCTCTCTTTGAATAATGGTGGCTGGTATCCTAGAGCATACTGAAAAGGAGACAGGCCAGTGTCAGGGCATGGTAAAGAATTGCGTGCTCCTTCAACCCAAGTTAAGTTACATATGGTCGGGTTGCCTGCTGTGAGAAATTGTAGGGTGGTTTCCGGAGGAAAGGCTGGGAGTCAGGGAGCAGAAAGCCTTCCAATACCCAGAGATATTGACCGGGACCCATGGAGATGAACGACATGCTAGACACACAGCTTGGCAGCATTCTTAGTGATTGGGAGCTTGGGCAGGGAAACTAAGCAAATTATAAATTATTTTACCTTAGCAGGATCTATCGAAAGTTGACATTTGATGTAGTGGCTATGTAATATGTAGCCAAGGAACGACACAATGGACTGGTAAAATACACACTTCTATACCCTCACATCGAATCGATTCTCCAGGAGGTGCTGGAGGACGTGATACAAATAAAATAAAAAACATAGGTTTAGCATGTCTCAGAGGACATTGTTGATGATGACTTGAAGTATGGTAGGGGCATTGGTGGGACTAAATGGCATGACAAGATTCAATGGCCATGGGGGGTATAGACTGCTGTCCTCCACTCATTCCCCTCTCTGATCCAGACAAGATGGTTTGCATTGCGGAGAGCAGGCTTCTTGAACATGGTGGTGTTCTGGAGGTGTTGTAGATACTGGTTCTTGACTGTCATTCAGACCTTGAAAATCATTACAGGAAAGCAGAACTCCACCCTTCTTCCTAAGGAAGATGGAACAAGCTCTGGGCTGGAGAAGTACCAGATAGCAGGTTGATGGCACTGTCATAAGTGTATTATGTATTAATACAGAGCGGCTTAGGCTGGAATTATAATCACAATATAACAAGATAGCATTGCGCTGTTAAAAACAGGCTGTGCTGTTATTATTTTCTCCTTCGGCACTTTGGTTTTCTGGCAACTGGCAGCTTCAATACATGCTTAGGGGATGGTGTGAATATTGAGTAACTAATAAGTGCTACGTTGTGTGGTGGAACCCATTTTGATTTAGTAATGTGTACATCCAGGTTTATTTAATACTTACTATAACTAGACGTATTTGAGATAACGGAAAGCTTGTTCAACTGGCCACTGGATATTTTCTCCTCTCCATGCATTTCATAGCCATATATCTCATCTTTGATAATAGGGTTATCTCAAAGCCCCTCTTCACAGACAGGATATTAAGCCCACCACAAAGGAGTCCAGTGACGTCAGGCTCAAGGGGAATCAGATGTATAAAGAGTTATATAATGTACTAACCTGGAGCATGGAGGACACAGCATACAATGGGTGGGATACAAAATGATACTGAAGACCCATAGTGTCTGGATGTCAAAAGTTTCTTCATGGCTGCTGGAAGAAGCGTAGTCTTCTCTGATCCGTAGTTATGAAGTTATTGTTCAGGGTCTAGTCACCATGGTGGAAAGTCACCCACCTGACTTTCAGCAGAAGAAGGCTTCCCTCCACTGGTCTGTCTAGGAAGAGTACTTCTGCGGTGGTACTTATTAAGCATTCATTAAACTGGCTACAGTAGTTTTTCATACCTCATGGAGGACTTGTAGGTGCTTCCCTTGAGAACGGCAGCAGAGTAGCTCTTAGTTGCACTGGGCCGCTTGATGCGGTCTAGCACAGTGCCAGCACCTCTTATTGGTTTGAATCCATTCCGTCAGCTGTCCCTTTGGACAACTTTGAGACTACACTACACTGGCTCAGGATTTTTGTCTGTGTTGTTTGGGTATGAGTCAGCAATCAACTTGTCTTCTTTTCATTTCAACTGATCAAGTCAAATTGACAAGTTTTGAATCGTTGGCCCTTGGCAGCGGGCCAAGGGCCAAATGCATCTGACTGGGAGTTGGTGGAGGAGCTGGAGGCCAGTTAGGGGCGTTGGCCACTCGTCTACCTCAGTGTCCTTTGGTCCTCTACCGGCTCTATGCTGGGTAGCTATGGAGGAGCTGGTGGCCAGTTAGGGGCGTTGGCCACTCGTCTACCTCAGTGTCCTTTGGTCCTCTACCGGCTCTATGCTGGGTAGCTATGGAGGAGCTGGTGGCCAGTTAGGGGCGTTGGCCACTCGTCTACCTCAGTGTCCTTTGGTCCTCTACCGGCTCTATGCTGGGTAGCTATGGAGGAGCTGGTGGCCAGTTAGGGGCGTTGGCCACTCGTCTACCTCAGTGTCCTTGGTCCTCTACCGGCTCTATGCTGGGTAGCTATGGAGTAGCTGGAGGCAAGTATGTGACCTAGAAGTGGCACACGGATTGTTTGACCATGGATGGATTAACCCTGGTCGAGCTCACACAGCTCTACAAGGGTGGCCTGCATGGCTTGCTGTGATTGGAGTAGCCTCAAATCTCCATCCGGATTGCCATAAGTTCCTCCTCAAGCCTTTTGGGTTATACTCCACTTATTGAGCGTTTCATGAATTGTTCTCTATAACCTTCCATATGCACTCGCTCTCTGAAAAGGTAGGAATGGCGCTAACTGGGCTACCTCCTTCTGAGCAGAAAGCCTCTGAACCTTGGTGCTGGTGAGACGAGCACATAGGTGGGGGGTGTCTTTGTCGCAAATCCCTCTTGTTCAGGCGGCCACTCCTTTTCAGGCCGGTAAATATGTTGGAACCTGGGATTTGAGTAACTATGTTGACAGCCAGCGTAACTGACCTCATAATCCTCACGATGAACTGCGTGTCTGGCGCATCTGGTGCCTCTGTCTATTTCCCAGATTCCAATATGCTCTGAATATTCCATTGTGGCGGGGTATATGTGCCGCTCTCCTGCTTGAAGAACAAATATTGTGGAGAGACATACACAGACAACCTGGTCGGGGAAGAGTGGCGGCAGTTCAGTTATTAATCTGAAGACAGTTCACCTGAAACACTCTATGGCAGGGGTCAGCAACTTTTTCAACTTGCAGTGCCAGTTTTACATTTTCTCATTAATGAACCTTAAAGGGAAATTCCGGTGTAAAATGGATTTTGGATATGTTTTGTATGATAATGAGTTGAAACGTTCGCTTTGGAGCACAAAAATTGTATATAGACGCTTTCTTCAGTTGGCTGTTTTTAGCCGATTCTATCAAAACGCTATAAACTTGGAACGATGGGGGCATTTGTTATGGTAAAAACTTAATCGCTATTTTAAACCAGTTAAAAGGCTAAACGTAGCCCGACACTTCTTTGGTAGTACCTTTGGTACTTTTAAGTGGTTTAAAATAGCGATTATGTTTTTACCATAACAAATGCCCCCATCGTTCCAAGTTTATAGCGTTTTGATAGAATCGGCTAAAAACAGCCAACTGAAGAAAGCGTCTATATACAATTTTTGTGCTCCAAAACGAACGTTTCAACTCATTATCATACAAAACATATCCAAAATCCATTTTACACCGGAATTACCCTTTAAGCCTTAAGCAACAATATATTAAAAATTAAGCTGAATTATGACACAGCGACCAAAAACATTGAAGACCTGGAATTGTACTATTTCCATATAGTCCACAATCATGTATCAACATTTTAAATGTTTTTTTTGTTGTTATATTTGCAACATGGGCTTACAAATTATAATTACATATGTCCCATCTTAAAACACCATTTTCAGAAACTCATTCAAAAACATATTTGCACTGTGAGAAATGTAAAAAACAAGAATATTTTAGAATGTTGGAACCATCCACATCAATATCTTTAAGACATGTACAGCTTTGCAAAACCACGTGAAGGCGATGCATAAAGGCCACTTGGAACAATATTTTAAATATTTTCTTCTCTATTACTCACAACATAGGTTTAAAAACTATTAATTGATCCCATTTCACTGGCTTCTGTAACTAATTTAAACATATTTGCACTGGGAGGAAATGCCCAAAACAGAATAAAGTGCAAAAATAATCGGTAATGATGATTATGCTGCCGCATTGTGCTGTGATTTTTTTTAAATAATAATAATAAAAGAAAAAATAAAAATAACTTTTTTTTTTTTTTTAAGTGTTCCAATGATTATGCTGCCCCGTGCCAGTGGTGGCACGCGTGCCTAGGGTTGCCGACCCCTGCTTTATAGTATGGAAGGTGACAATTAAAGGGAGCTGAGGAGTTCTAAGACACAAGTAAAATAGTCATTTAATGGACCATAACCACATTAAATGCTCTACGGTACTGGTTTAGACATTATAGTTACATGTAGATGTCACATTTACGATTTCACCTCAACAAGCGCTGTAGTGAGAAATAACTTACTTAGATATATGGTATTTCATCAATGTGAATTCACACTTCCTATGTGGAGAGACTAGGCAACTGTTTATTCCATTTCTACTTGAACGTAGCACCGTAGCGTCCCCAGATCATTTCGTTGTGGTATTTGTAGTCTTTCAAAGACGGAATAAAAAGTAGTCGCGATATTTTAAACCACATTTCCCACAAGTCCCCCCAGTGGATCGGCGAACACGGAAGGTGAGTGTCGAGTGTGGTCGTTCTGACAGCACTGGCTGCGCTGTTTTCATTCAGTTTATTATCCAATGTTACTCTTACTGTCATACTTCCACAGCAAACGATTCATTAGACATTAGAAATAAAAGTGGCATATGGAAAAGTAACCTTAGCTTTGTTGAAATTACTGGTATTCAACTCGTTTTAAAATCGTACTTAATTGTCCGACGGGACCTTATTTTGAGATCCGCGATTTCTGCCCGACCAATGATCTCCCTATGTTGGTTAAGTGATTAAGGGTTAGTTTAGGTTTTTTCTTCACTATGATCAAGCTGTGTTGGTTAAGTGATTAAAGGGAGGGGACATATTAAGCAAAAAACACGTTTACTGTGATTTGGGTTAGGTGTTGTTTTGGGTCTCTAGTGCTGCCACAAGCATACAAACGATGAAATAAGGCCCTACTTGTTTTTCTTGGGGTGAGAAATGCATTTCTGAAAGTACCCCAGTTGCAGTTTTCAGATGAGCGAGTCAATTTCGTCGACTCTTCTGACGTAGGAATAAGGCACATTTGAATATTACCACCCACCTCACCATCCGCGCATAAATAAGATACGTCCTTTCGTGATTGGAAGTTTAGAATTCATCATGTCGAGGCGCCACGCGAGGTGTTCTGTTGTTGGCTGTAAAGATGACCACAAATCACTCCATCGCGTCCCAAACGCCGAGGACAGAAGAGCGGCGTGGATTGATTTCATTTTTGAGGGCAAAGTCCCAGCCACAGTTGGCAAAAATCTGTTGGTCTGTGCTCGCCACTTCAAGACTGACTGTTTCTCCAACCTCGGTCAATACACGGCAGAATTAGCTGGGAAACTTTTTCTTAACGAGGGGGCACTTCCAACTTTGCGTGGAGTACCTGCAGACGAGGTACATGTAAGTATACAAATAACTAACTGTGTGTTTATTTTGTAGATTAGCGTGAACTTCTGCGTGTTGTGGCGTGAGTTTTGCCATTGAGAACGATGTAAGGCTAACTGCTAACCGCTAAGTACTAGTTAGTTTGCAGTCAACATGGTTTCCCTTGCAAACTCAACCACCCGCTTCACTCTCCGCAGGGTTTAAGAATCGAGAACTTGTGAAATTAATGCATTTGAACATTTCTAAACATGAATATGTAGCATAGCCCAGTGCAAATTTAGTGTATGGGCGAGACTGCTGAATCCGAGCACAATTTACACTCCAAGCCAACCATTCTGTGTAATGAGTTTCATCTCTGAGTTTATTTATAAGTGATCCTTTGTAACACTGTGTGTAGCTGTGGCATTGCTATACATGTAAGATAAGGTTGTTGTCACTTCTTTCTTATACATAGGCCATTGCATCAGTACAGTTACCTGCTACAAGGGATATAGGCTGCCAGACTGAGCCCCCACAGAGACGCAGTGTTGGTACACAGCTCTCTTTGAAGACTCTTCATTCACATTACAGAAGCGCAGGTTTGTAGTGTTCTAGATTGCAAGTTCTAGATTGCAATTTTGCTTTTGATCAAGTGTAGCCGTGAGCTGTTGCCGCCTTTAGTGCTTGAATTTGTACTGTCACAGCGCTGTCATGTTTTACTCCTAAGAATGCCCCGTCATCATAAAAATATACTTTTGTTACAGCTGTCCAGGCTACTGTGTCCTGCAACAACTTTGGCACATCAACTGATCCCTTCACACACCCACTGCCTTTACAAAGCTCGAGATCTATAAAGCCGCCATCTAAGAGACCTCGCCTGGAGCAGGAGGAGGAGGAGGAGGAGGAGGAGGAGGATTCTCTCGAGGGCTGCTCAATACTGGCTTCTCAAGGGCTGGAAGCAACCTATGACTCTGAAGACTCGGTTACCGCTTTGACAGAGTCAACAGCCATGTCGTGAGTTACTAAAAAATCCTTAAATGTATCTAATCAGTTTTCATTTTGTTTGCTGAAACGGATGGTGTGTATTTCTGCAGTCCTGCTTTATAATGCTTTCATGAAAGTGTTCTGTTTATTGTTGAATCTATTTGAAGGAGTTGCTGATTCATCTATATCCCCCCACCCCCCAGAGATGCTGAATCCACTTCCAAACATGAGATAAGGAAGTACATAGTGTACGAGACCTGTCTCATGGAGCTGTTCGATGTGTGTGCTGTGTGCAAGTGTGTATGTGCTGTTAAAACCCAAAGGCTTGGGACATTCATATCAGTGGAACAGCTGTGTGAGTATTGCGAGTATTCCCGAATTTGGAAAAGCCAGCCTCTTCTGGATAACACACCAGCTGGGAATTTACAGCTTTCTGCAGCAGTGTACATCAGTGGAGCCTCTTTCTTCAAACTTCAAAGGGTAAATGAAGAATTAGTAAAGAATAATTTACTCCATTGTTGAACAGGGCATATAATGTTTTATATTATAAAATCTTGTTGTCGTTTTTGTTTTCCATTAGGTGTTCAAGGCAATGCATCTGCAGATTTTTCTCTCTGACACCTTTCGTCGGCATGCTAGAATGTTTATAGAGCCAGCTATTGTCCACAAATGGAAAAATTCCCAGGAAGTGATGCTGCAGCAGCTCAGCGAAGAAAGTAAAGTAATACTTGGTGGTGACATGAGGGCTGATTCTCAAGGTATATATTTTGCTATATAAATCCTATGAG
Source organism: Pollachius pollachius (assembly GCF_949987615.1). Taxonomy (NCBI): domain Eukaryota; kingdom Metazoa; phylum Chordata; class Actinopteri; order Gadiformes; family Gadidae; genus Pollachius; species Pollachius pollachius. The sequence continues at coordinate 1,659,756 of NC_136945.1, read as the reverse complement.
TAGGATATGTTTGATTTTAAATGAATAGGAAGACATAAACACATACCAGACTTCAATACAAGATTGTGACAATGTTTTCACAGGGCACTGTGCACACTTTGGGATCTACACCATGATTGCCCTCAACACCAACACTGTTGTCGATCTCCAGTTGGTTCAGGTGAGTGAATTAAAGTTTACCGTGTTCTGTTTCTTTTAATAAATTTTGCCAATTGACATTTTAAATATGGACCCCTATTTATGATGATTTGACAGAGTAATGAGGTTGGAGGAAGCTCCCATATGGAGCAGGAAGGCCTGAAGAGGAGCCTGGCATTGTTCAGTGCACGTGGGGTAACCCTTGACTGCATCGTCACCGACCGTCATCCACAAATTCAAAGATTTCTGAGGGAGAACAACATCACTCAATTCTATGACGTCTGGCACATGGAGAAAGGTACATTCACTCAACAAAACATTAGAAACATACTTATACCAGGTTGGACCCCCTTTTGCCTTTAGAACTGCAGAACAAGATGCTTGAAGCATTCCGTGCATATTTTGGTGCATATTGATAGGGTTGTATCTTGTAGTTTGTAAAAATGTGTGGGATTGAAACTACCTTGTAGGTCTATACTTGACGAGTCTACACATAAAGCTTTATGATCACATATTCATTTGGGTTCACTTGGGTTAAATATTTATTCTGATTTGTAGGAATTTCAAAGCAACTACATAAAATTAGCAAAACAAAGGACTGCCAAAAAGTAAAGAAGTGGATGCGAGCCATCAGAAACCACATCCATTGGACTGCGGAATCTTCAAAAACCGGGCCGGAAAGAGTGGCAAAATGGACCTCCCTCCTGAACCATGTTCAGGATATTCATACTCATGATGACCCCCTCTTCCCAAAATGTCTACATGCAATTCGCAGCACAAGGGATAAGAGTAAATGGCTCTCAGCAGGTTTGTCTCATTCAACTGGTTGGGTTATATTGATTTGCTACAAGTACAATCATTACCAATAAGTAAGATGTTATTATATAATGTATAATATTTTTTGTCTTTCAGCAACTCCTGCATTCTACAAGCTGAAGAAGGCGCTGACCAAAAAGACAGTCCTAAGGGACATTGCAAAGCTCAGTCCCCACCACCAGACGTCCTCTTTGGATGCATTCCACGCTCTGATCCTGCAGTTCGCTCCTAAAAACGTGGTCTATCCATATCTAGGAATTCTGTGCAGGTAGATTAAGCTGCGATTACTTGTTGAGAACATTTGCCCATTTCTTGCAATTATTTTCATGTTTGATTTTCTTTTTACTGTTCTAGACACTACCTGGCTGCACTGCATTACAACGAGAATGCTGATAGAGGACAAGCCACCACATCATCATGGGATCCTATTTCCAGACAGAGCTTTCCAAAAACTAGGAAGGGAGAGTGCAGAGCCAAACCAGTGAAGACTGAGGCGACATTCCGTAAGTGTGAATTTATTTTATTTTTAAGATTTATATTGTGCATGAGACAAAGTACTGCAACTCTGAACTTTAAACAAAATAAATAAACAAAACACAAATACCTGAGAAACTACCCAATCGAAGTGCAAGATGTTAATGTATGAACAGTTTAAATTATTCATATTAAATTATACTAGTGATTCACTTTTTTTGTGTGTGTGTGCATTGCACAGGGTATGTTGATGATTTGATGGACATGATCATGGAGAACGTCTTTGTTGACCCATCATCGTACAGAGCTGAGATTCTGAAGATGAACATCCCGCCGGACCTGTCTTCAGAATATGAGCATCGAGACAAGGAGGAGGCTAAATTCCTGTAACGACTGATAAAATTGTTCTGGAAACAGGTTCTACAATCTGTGTCCACATTGTTCTAATTGGATCAATTGAATCCTTCACTATACTGTATTTACAAATGTTATCTATGAATATTTGTATTTACAAATATTCATGACTGCGATCAATAAATGTTTATTGTATCTGTAAAATGTTTCAACTGAATCAATCTGAATTTGTGGCATTGACCGACTATATTTAGTTTATTATGGTGTATGAACAGTGAAGTAGGTTATTACAGATAAAACTCACTGCTCTATCCCCCGTTGCTGTAAACGACCGTAGTCCTGTAAATGTTGCATGCGTTTTGCAGCGACAACACATTTAGGCAAACCGGTTCTAAACACGGATGGTCTATCATACACGGAGGCCTTTCATCCAGCTGCTGCAGCCGTCTTGTAACCTATTATGCATAACTTAAGGTGAGTATCTGCAGTGGCATGTTATCAGAATGCACTTAAGTGTAGGATAAGATAGCTGCTAATGTTAGCTGTGGCACCTCCTGACAGCATAAGTTCTAAGGCTCTGACTGCATTGCACAATTCCCACATGTGCACCTATACAAACAAATAGAAACGTATTCATGAATGTATAATGCTAAAAGAATAAGAAACCTGGCATACCAGTACTTGAAAGCAATAATGGCTCCCACGTCTAAGATTTGAATGTGTGCTGAGGTGAATGGCCAGTAGCGCTTGGCCTTCTCAAGTTTACATGAACACATCTGGTTGACAATTTGGAACCTGCAAACTTGCAAGACATAACTTTACGTTTTGTGAACAAGAAGCAAAATATAGGCTAAATTTAAATAGGCTTACCTTTAGTTGCCTAGCTTCTAGAGATAGCTAGTAGCTACTTATTTATTATTTATTTGCACTACCACCGTGACAAACATTTTCCCAGAGCACCTTAGCGTCTTATCCATCTGTGCTTCTCACCCGTTGTCTTCAAGCTACTGGGACTTTGATTTCCCCTGGGGATCAATAAAGTTTAAATCTATCTGCAGCTAGCAATAACGTCTGACTTTTACGGGAAACTCAGACAATGACATTGAAAAGTTCCATAAAAACTTAGATTTCTTTTGCCGTACCGTTCAGAAGCTTCCTGCAGAATTCTCAGATTCTCCTTCAGGATCCGATTCAGGTTCGGACATGTATGGTTGAACTACAGAAGCTGCCATGTCTGCTAGTTTCACACACTACGATAGTACACTCTCCCTAACCATGGTAACAGTTTATGTGCAGGGTGTATCCAATGGGCAGCAAGTCATTTGCATTTAAAGCTACAGACACCTGAAACGGCACTCTAAAAGGGACTGAAACGGGAATAGAGGTAGGCGAGATTTTTTCTAAAAAATATTTCCTGCAAACTGCTTCAAAAACAACTTTTCTGGAACTCATACACTGTTAACCTTTTTGGATTTTTTTTTTATAAAATCTTACCTTTAAGGTTTAGTTCAGGTCCTTTAGGTTTAGTTATTCACTATGAATTTAAGACTTATCTTTTTAAAGAAGCCCTAATTTCCCTTTGACTGTTTATGTATTAGATGTTTTAACAACCCCTTTTATTTTATTTTTTTTCTCTTTTAAACTCTGTAGCACTTTGAGATTTCTGAATGTAAAGTGCTCTACAAATTAAATATATTATTATCCTGTGTTGGTTAAGTGATTAAGGTTTAGCTAGGGTCATTAGGGTTTAGATCAGGTCATTAAGGTTTAGGTTATTCACTATGATCTGCTGTGCTGGTTCAGGTCATTAAGGTTTAGTTAAGTGATTAATGGTTGGGTTATTCACTATGATCAGCTGTTAGTTCAGGTCATTAAGGTTTAGTTAAGCTCATTATGTTTAGTTATTCACAAGGCGAGCCATCCATACTGCCAGGTTGAGGTTAAAGGTTAAGGTTAAAAACACTTTCTGTTTAGTAGCCAATCAGCTCCTGACAGCTTCATAGGTGGCTACAGTGGTCTAATATGTTGTTATGTCTTCATGCCCGACTGTTTTGCTTCATTTATGGCTGTAGCCTTGGGGTGTTATGTTAATGTATGTACATATATGTTGAGATATGAGTTCTAGTGTTGCTGTTGGTGCCATCATAGTGTTTTCATGCTTCCATTCAGTTGCATGCTTTTGCAGGATCATGAGCCAAGCAAGATTTGAGCAACGCTAGTTGAGTTAAGAAAGCAACCTGATATAGTCTTTATTAGGTTACTGTGGTGTGAACTGTCATATAATTTTAAATCCTACCCCTCTATGTAGATTTCCTATTTGTACCTTTAGAAATAGTTCATGGGCATCGTGTATCGCCCTCTGGTCTGCACAGTGAGATCATGTGAAGTTAGAAGAAGAAGTCACAGCGGCTCTAATGGTTGATCAACAAATTCTGTTCGTTCATTTAACTGGGCATAAACATAGTTGGATCTGATTCAGATTTAAAAAAAGGAAAAAAAAACCCTCAAATTTATGGACTTCATTCTTGTTGTTAGCTATCCTGGTATGGATATTGTGCTTTTATTAGGACCATCTGTATATGTAGTAAATCCAGAGAGATGAAGTGAGTCACATATGGAGGAACAGACAGTGACCTTGGAAACGCACCAGCCCAGAGCTGGGAGGAACACGTGCTCTGCCAGTCGGACAATTCGTTTTATCCGAGGTTCAAGGCCTGTGTGGTGCTTGTAGAGTCCTGTTATTGGCTCTTTAAAAACACTACAACACTAGAGTACATCAATAACTAAACATTGTATTTTCTCTCATTGGTGAAGACCTCTTCATCCTTGTCAACTGTCAACTTTTTGTCATGTTTCGTCGCTTCAATAAGCCCCATCAATTATTTTGTACACAAAACATAAGTCGTGGGTATTTTCAGTTCATTGATACAGTATTCTGCAAATCGGCCTAACTCTGGTGTCATACGTTCATATAGGTTTGCAAATGGGGCAGCATAATGTAAGAGAGCGGTATCAATTATGCACAATTTATTCATGCGGCTGCAATACCTCGCACACTTGATTTGATTGTCTGCACTTCATGTATAATGCAGCGCCCTTGTCTGTTTCCCCGACGCATTGTGTTTTTCTGAGTTCGTCCAACATGCACACTTATTGTGTTTGCGTCATCACACGGCCCCACACTTACAGCTGTTAGTGTGCTGCTGTGAGGAGCCCCAAAGTGGTCCATCAACAGCGGAGTGTCTGTCTCCATTCTAACCTGGCAATTCAAGACCCTTTTCCCTTCCATTGTCGGGCGTTGCCATCTACATACAACATTTCAACTAAATCAAGTTACTCAGTACTTTTCGGACCGAGCAAATATGATGTTACTAATGCAGTCAATTCAAACCGTTTCTGTTTCCAGATATCGTCAGATGGAGAGGCTATCTAGGCATAGGGACGGTTAGTTGGCTGCCAACCGCAAACCCTTTTAGTTGTAACCCAATTTCTATACATAAATTGCATAATGTGTCTGACCTGCTCAAAAGTAATCCTTTTCATTGACAAAATCAAAAGGCAGATACATTTAATGTATGGGAAACATAACCTTCCTTTTGTGAAATGGTTAGTAAATCATAACTATAACATAAATATGACCTACCTAGAGGTTACAGAGGATCACACATAACGGAATACCCGTGTGGAACGAAATCCATCTATTTTGGTCCAATGCAGCAAACAAAAATACAATATATTACTTTTAAAGCCACTACATTTCCTATTTATCTTTGGGTGCTCAGTGGAATGATTGTTATTCAATTATTTGATCATACAGCCAGCAAAAAAGTTAGATCTTCCAACTCATTGTCTCAAGCCCTGTGGTTTGGACTGATGTGGTATATTGAGTTCAGTTATTTCTATTATTAGTTGATTCATAATGATTGATGAAAATGCTTTGTGCTTTCCACCACCTTGTGTCTGCAGCCCCATTAAAATATCTAGTATCAACATGTTTATGTTTAGAGAATGCAAAAGGTTTGACAAAAAATATGCAAATTGGTCTCCAGGCAACAGTCAAGTATTAAGTTTTAGAACGCAACGATGTAGCTATTTCTCTTCAGCAAATCAGGACACAGCACAGAACAACTTGTATGTCACAGCCTTACTCAGTCCCGGTCCTATACTATCCACAGTACACGTTAGCTATGACCGTTGTTATGGGTACATGCAGCCATTCCGACATGAACCCATTCCGACACCTTGTAGTAGACCGACAGTCTACCAATCAGTAGCGCCAACTTCAGGTCAACATTGGGGGATCATTCAAATGTGTTCAACCAAAAATTAGCCATTTCAGTATTATTTATCTGTAATTAATTTGATTAATTCCAAATCTTGGTTGTGATGATGTATGAAATAACCCATTCTATCATTTGACTACTGCATTTTACAAGTGTGTTACGAGTGGCGGGGCATGCACTTATTTAACATGCCCAGGGAATGTATAAATATTAGATGAAACTTAAAACTGGACCATTTATTTATTAGCGTTGGATTTAAACTCAATGCAGGACCACTAATGGAGTGGATTGGGCGAACATTAGAACGAAATTAGCTGTTGGGAGTGCCGCGCAGAACGAATCAAGGTATGGGCGCAGTTAACTTCATATCGGCCCAAAGGCAATACAATGCGCTTTACAAAGGAGAAAGATGAGAATATAGTCTACACCCACCCCTTTACACACAAATTCACGAAGGGGATCAATAAAGATAACAGTTTTTGCCCATAGAAGGCTCGCTACACAGATTGGCGCTGGCACCCTGTTTCTGCCACTGAAGTACCCAAATACGGCTCCATATTCTCAGCTTTCTAACTTGCCGTATTCTCATTTTCATTATCAAAGAAAGAGCAAACACTGCGACCATGTCACTCTCACTAACATAACAACAAGCCTATTTATAATTAAGTTATCCATCTCCAAGTAGTAGATGAACTGATGGTAAACGTAGACAGATCAAACAGATATTCAGCTAACAGGAAATGCAATGTATACAACTAGCGGGTTATCTAAACAAAATGTAAGCTCCAGCTAATTACTACTATGCAGAAGTAGTGGAGAATGACAAAACATAAGGCCTTTTTACCCTGCCAAGCTGGTTCGAACCGACTTCGCACGCCCGGCAAGTTCACGTCTTATCTCATGTTTCCTGTGTAAAACCGAGGGGGTAAAATCCCCCATTCGTCACGACGCGGGCTTTCTTGGTTCACTGGAGAAGGTGGGGCTGCTCACGTAGTCTAGACCTCTTTAGAATAATTTGCATACTCCCAAATGTTTTTATTTTTTTCTGATTGAAGACACCCGCATGCAAGAATGAGTTCACATCTGTGTAGACTCCAAAGCGATTAACTATTTACTAGTGCAAAAAAACCAACATATTCTTTATTTAGCTTACCACTCGGAACCACGGAGCCGTCGCATTTACATCAGGATGAAACAAAATAAACTGCAAATTTGTGCAGGGTCCGGGAGGGAAATTGGGGTGCTAGCTCAACCAGGCAATTTACCTCGGGCAGCGTAAACGCGCGGACCGTGCTGCGAAAACGGTGTGCATAAGACGGCAAATTTGGCAGTGTAAAAACACCGACAGTAACCCTAGCCTACTCTCAAAATAATAATACAACTAATCGCAATCCTAAATTAGGTTACATTTTAGCAGGATGCAAGTGAGGCTGATGCTGTTGCGACTCTCAGCTGTGCCAGAGCGTTCACAGTTGCTCAGGAAACCACCTACCGTCGCAGTCCGGTGCAGCAGTGTGAACTGCCCAGTTTTTAGAACGTCTCAGCCTGTCACCTCGCAAGGGGTTGTGAATCGCAAGCAGTTGCGTAGCGAATCTTTGGTCTGAACTGGGCTTTAGAAGCACTTTGTTTCAGACCTTATTTTCTTTTCTTGTTCGCTAACATAACAATTATAACGTTCAAACTCCTGTCTGCAGCAAGACCCGTCCACTAAAGAGACCTGAGGTGGAGATGAAGGATGAGAAACAAACAAACAATGTGTGTGTGTGTGTGTGTGTGTGTGTGTGTGTGTGTGTGTGTGTGTGTGTGTGTGTGTGTGTGTGTCAGAGAGGTCTTGTACAGTTTAGCTGAGCTCCAGTGGTAGACGAGCGGCTCCAGGTCTTGAGGTCAGCCTGTAACGGAGACATTCAGACCCTGCTGCCAGCGCTGAACCTCCTCCTCTGACCTGAGACCCCGAGCACAACATCTCCCACACAGGTAAGCAGACTCGGGGCACACTTTATTTTTACCCTGGTGCAAATGTCCATGAGGATATATCACATTATTAAAGGACAAAACAACAACATCAATCTCATAACCACGACATGACGGAACCAACAGTCACTTAATTTACATATTTACGAATTAATGTATTTATTTGTTCTTCACAAAGTGTAAGAAGGGACTATAATGACGGTAAAGCACAGCCTCTCATTTAACTTTGCCCTTATACAATTACTAACAAAATATGAAACATATAATTCAAATTGAAGGGCAAATCCCTCTCAAGATAATAACCCTTTATTATTTGTATGCAAGGGAAACTGCAATGCAACTCCCACTGGATCTGTATTTTCAAAAACACGGTGCTGCACTACTCCCGCCAATAGGGGGCGCTGAGTAACGGCATTGCAGCGAAGGGGTTTTCTAACCCCTGGTCGGTTCTTGAGTCAGCCAGCAAACTTGAGTTTATGGTTTCTAGAGCTTGATGGGTTTCCCGATCAGATTCAATACCACAAGTATTTTTGTAAAGATATTCGCTGAAATGTATTTTTGACATTTTGCGACGTCTGCAAATTCACACATCGTTCAGCTAGTAGCGCCGTGTTATTGGTGGATCAATGGCAGAGTAGTACAGTAATTAGGCAATTTTCATTCACACACGGCTATGTGTTACGTCATGCACATAAGATCCTGTTGTAAAGGACCAATAAGGTGGCCCGTCTGAACTACCTGTGTTATGGTGTGATCCAGATGCCTCAGACACCACCCTTCCGAGTTGCACTTCTGACGTAATTTCCGGTCTCGGAGCACTTACCGCTCCCGTTCATAAATTGGTGACCGGAATGAAGTGGCAATGTAATCAAGTATGCAGGAGCATTTAAAATCGACATTAAAATGACCAACATGGTACAAATACAAAGAAAATAAATCTCTTCACGTGCGCAGCCATTTTGGTTGAGAGCGCCATCACTGAGCTCAGTATACTCTCAGAATTCCGAGGGGGCACGACCAAAAAGGGTGTGCCTCCGTGAAATGCCACAAGAGAGCTGGGAGATTTCCCCACTTGCAACTCAGAAGGCTACCGTCCGAGGCATCTGGATCACACCATTATAATATGATCTCCCTCTGTTTTCTTGTTTTTGGTCCGTTTTTTTTTGTTTCACTTTGAATGACGTGTGAAACAACGGCTGAAGTGAGCAGACGTGATCAGAACACAGGGATTACACTTAGTGAGTTTGGATTTGAGTGAGTTTTATGAAGGTAGATTCGATTTCATCAAAGTGCTTTCTTACTACATGTCTATGTGTTAATGCTAAAAGTTGCATGCAGTAGTATTAACAGCACTGAAATGACATATATTTGGATAATGCAACTTAAGGATCAGATTTTAAGAGCTGCTCAGAAATGCAGAGTACTGGCAAGCATTCTGAAGAGTTAAAGGACCGGTTAAATGATTTAACACGCTGGGCGTACCATTGGGTTAGCGGGAATGCATTTAAATAATGTAGTTTAACTCTCCAATATAGTTTGTGTCATTAAGGTCTAGCCTTTTAGGCAGTCCAACTGTTTCAGGCTTATAAGCCTCTTCACAAAGACGTCTATCCCGGAGATGTTCCGGAATATTTCCTGGTTTTAGATTGAATTGTTAGACATATCTAGACAATCCCTACCTTGTCAAATGTACAAAATTGAGGAGAAGCTGGGTTTTGTTGGCGCAAAACCAAACAAAAACCTAAGAAGCACATGGAGCAAGAGGTCATCAGTAACAAGAGGGTGCCGTATCTAATATGAGGGGAACAGCTGATTAAATTACCAGTATGCTGCTGATTTGAATAGGCAGTGTGCCGCCGGTGGGGGGAGGGAGACAGGGCAATGAAGCAAGGTACAAAAATACAGAAATAGGGATGAGCAATAGATGGAGGTAAAGGGAGTTGGAGCTGCAAGAAGCAGGTAAGTCCATGGGCTATAAAAGAAATGTCTTTTTTTATGGTGGAAATTAGCTGTCATTCATGAGTGTTTGCTGGCAGATTTAGTCTTTATAAAAAATCGAATTAAAAAATACCTCATTTGACTATAGGATTAAGGACAACACGCGTCAATAGAGAAATATATACTTGATATAGTACTTGAATGACAATAACCACTGGCAGCAAGTCCCCCAACAGTGTGTCTAATATCAGCATGAATGAGGGGAGCAGAAAGATTGCCTCTGCCCCCTGGCTTATCAGCAACACTCAACCAGCCACGCTATATTTGGACTCATTTCACAAACACAGGGGAACAAAGTGGTTAGCGTTCGTACAGATACTCGACACAAATAATGTCATGCTGTTTTGCTCTTTTGGTGCCAAAATTAATATATATTTTTAGAAAGACACACTGGGATCCGGAATAAAAGAACTTGGCAGTGAATGAAATCTTCTCTTAAAGGAATCCCAGAGAACTTGTATATGACTTGTCTTTATCAATCGTCTTTAATGCATCACTTGTTAGTCTTTCAGCGATTGGAATTAACATCGCCACAGATGCCATCAGTAGTTATGTTGGAGGGATGTAGTGTGTGGAGTCTGCTATGGTGGAGTGGTGCAGCCTTTGTTGGTGTGGGTGTGCACTCCACTCTGCGCCCAGATATTGGCCTTGGTAACCACCACATTTCTTCTCATAACCTCACGAGATGGCATCAATGGAAATCATTCAATTGCATTCATTAGCATGCACTTATAACTTGGATAGTGAGAGAGCGGGGAAACCAGAGATAATTTAATTGCTATAACAATGTGGAGGTTGGTATTTAATTGGCAGCTCACTGCTCTCAAAAAGTGTGTGCGTGCGTGCATGCGTGCGTGTATGTGTGTGTTAAGATTCGATGTGTATCTTGATACACAAGCTCTGAGACGATACAGGTGTGATTCTTTGAGTTGAATTGCTTCCCACCGGATTCTGCAAGAATGAAGAGAATACAAGTTTGACTTAGTTGTTTAATGAACTGGCAGGAGTTTTCTGAACGCAAGGCCATGCCCATACAGGGAATCAATGCTGTTCAGGCAAGGCCAGACTGATATTCATTTAGGAACCCAAACTCGATGGCAGCATTTGCGGGCGCTATTGTTAGTCATCAGCCTTTATGCAGGTCATAACCGTTGAGAGGTCTGATTTGTTCCTCACTCTGAGATCAGCTGAGCCATTCGTTTTAAAGTTATAGCAACATTGTGGCCTGTTTCATCATTATCTTTGTCATTTCTCTTCATGGATGAACACGCATCCTGTGGTGCTTAATGTCCTTCTGACTCTGTGGTAGATGTCAGCACGTTGCATGTCGTCTGAACCCCTATCTCTATTGAGACTATTTATTCTGGGTGTGGGCCGACTGCGGTTTCCCATGCTGACATAACATTACTCATCGCACGGCGGACTGGTCAAGGTCAGCTGCCGCCCACAACCACGCTGCCGCCGCCTCGGCTCTGTGGAGACCAGACTGCCGCTGATGCTGCTGTGGTCAGGACATGTATTCTACAGGTAGGGAGTAGCCGGACATGGATTCTACAGGTCAGGAGTAGCAGTACATGTATTCTACAGGTCCGAAGTAGCAGGACATGTATTCTACAGGTCAGGAGTAGCAGTACATGTATTCTACAGGTCCGAAGTAGCAGGACATGTATTCTACAGTTCAGAAGTAGCAGGACATGTATTCTACAAGTTCACTAGTAGCAGTACCTCTGCTACTAGTGAAGTGGTGGCACGATAGAGCAGTGGCTCGATAGGGCCACTGCTGCGTGTTCAGGGCATGTATTCTACAAGTTCAGACCTCAGAGTCCACTATGTAGCTTTCAAGTGCACATTTCTGCTTTTGTTCAAATATATGTTCTACTAATGTTAATTGTAATATACTTAGCATAAATCCGTCAACCATAAGATTGACCCAGGGATTCTTGCTCTCTAATTCAATTTGATGCTGACCAATAGCAGGACAGGATATTGGACAGCGTGGCCATGTCACACATGCACTAGTATATACTATAGTGATTAGTGAGAAACCATTGTAAATGTTTTTTGAGTTGCAAGGCCACTGGACCCCGATTTAAGTCATAATGAACATCTGTCTTTTTGAAGGACGTTTAGGACTAATTGAAATAGTGTTATTTCTCTTACAGGCTTTCTCTCTTGAAACTAGAGCCAGAATTAACATTCCCGTTGGATTGAGTCAATAAAAGTACGTAAGGCGTGTATGTTTTAAGAAATACTGCTGCAAGGAGCTGATGGCACAATACTGTGAGAAAAGGAGGACAATCCGAGTTAAACTCTGCGTGCGTCTGTCAACTCGTTTGGCAGAGCCATGAAGACGCCTTAGTGCCAGAAGGCGAGGACAAGGATCCTTAATGTTGGCAGCGACATCACTCGACTGTACAGCAAGGAGCGGCGCTCCGAAATTAATTTTATCTCCAAAATGGAGAACAGAAAAAGAAACATGACATGTTTTCATTCTGAATGATCACATAAGTTGTTCTTCGTATTAACACAAAAATAATAATATGGTGGGAGGATGTCGGAGCACATGTTACACAATCACGTGCCGCGAAATCATCTTCACGCAAATCAAGGGTGTTAATGATAGAATTGATCGTTGGGGGTATTTATTAACCATGCTACTTTTCCATCTGCGTGGGGCTGTACGAAGCCTGAATGATCAGTCAAGGGTTTATTGATCAATGAGCTTAATGTTTACCGTGGAGTTTAACCTTCTGAGAGCCATCCATTGGTCCAGAAGATAAAAAGAAATGGAGCTGGACGCTGTTTAGTGGCTGGAGCAGGGTTCACCAGCTGCTCAGAGGACGGACCGATGATCTATTGATCCACTGGTGTCTTCACTTCCCATACACACTGGATGTCCTCAGTATGTGCTACAAACCTTATTCCTCTAGTATTGTGTATTATTGCGTGAATTGCAAATAATAATGATATGGACATGTCTAGCATTTGGGCCTTCGCTTGTTTTTTGAAATACACAAGGAAAACACTTAGTATTGTTTAGTATTGTTTCTTTGGCTTGTATGATGGCACATATCCTGAGATACTGCCCTATCAGAATGTTAACTTGACCTGGGATGCGTGGGTCTGGTTCTCCTCTTCCTCCTGGTCTCCATCTTCTCTCTCTCTTTCACTGCTTCATTCCCCTCTCTCTGTGTCTTCCTTCCCTCCATATCAACCCCTTTTAATTACCAGCCACCCAACGCGTCCTCGTCATCTGGCTTTGGGGGGTAGGGCAGTTGAGGGGGTCAGTATAGAGGGTCCCCGGGCTCTGGAGATGGGCCATAGGAGGCCTGGGCGTCTGCCAGGCCATCAGCAGCACTACAAGCTCCTTCCCGGCCCACGGCTGGCCTCTACAGATGTAAACGATTATTACTTAAGCTGAGGGTTGTTACATCCCAAGCATACAGCAGAGTGAGACAGAGATGGACTGGATGTATATAGAGCCTAGCTGAGACTCTGTTCAAAGACATACAGCAGTGAGACAGAGATGGACTGGATGTTTATAGAGCCTAGCTGAGACTCTGTTCAAAGACATACAGCAGTGAGACAGAGATGGACTGGATGTTTATAGAGCCTAGCTGAGACTCTGTTCAAAGACGTACAGCAGTGAGACAGAGATGTGTAGGGAGCCAAGTTGAGTTTGACAGAATGGAGGACTGCCACTCCATTGAGGGCAATACTTACAAACTATTTGTTTCTGATTAGTATATTGATTAATCTAGACAAGGTGTGCGATGAACATTGAGTTATTTTGATAATTTGTTTTATATATTGATAATGTTAATGAAATACTGTTCAGTAATTCACTATCTCTTTCCTTGTATAAAGAAACAACCAAATGAGTCAACAAATGGCAAATTGTGTAGTAAACATACTTTAAAACATCAGTAATGCTTGGTACACACTCAACAATCTTTCTAATTCAGAAAACGAGACCACATGATAGATGAGGATACATTTCAGTGGTTGTTGTGTGGGAGGAAACGATTTTACCAACGTAGCAGAAACTAACCCACCCCATTTTAAAAACTGGAGATTTCACCAATCCCTCACGATCAAAAGCAAGAATTGGATGGGGGAATTATCCTGTAGTGTGACCCAGCATAACATTGATCAATCACAGGCCTCATATATGTATCGATTTATTTGCCTACATTCTCATGTAGATATTATTGAATTTCATCAATGAAGCTGTGTTAAATTCTGCTTATGTTCCCCACAAATACACACACACACACACACACACACACACACACACACACACACACACACTGATATACACAACACAGATACACACAACAAACTGACACAGCTTGTCATCACATCTGAACACGTCCTGCACAATTGACGATCAGATAAGTGAACCTTTCGTGAACGTGAGTCTCTCCTTTGACAGTGGAGAAACAATGAGAACACGCTCTGGCCAGGGAGGCAGGGGTTACAATTATTCCAACTCAAACGTCCCTTTCAAATGTCCGAGCACCTGATGATGCACGTTAGCACGTTAACACATAAGGAAACATGTATACACTTCAAATGTTCATCTTTAACAATTGATCCCACACACTAAATCATGCCTCCTACTGTTCCTCTAGTACTTTGTCCTCACTGGACCCTGGCGTTGACACAGATTGGTAATGGACACAGGTCCTGTAGCTAATTTTCAGAAGGACTCCATCAGTCAGGTGAATGTGGAGACATATGGCCAGAATGGTTCTTTATTCTTTAAGACAAATGGATTATTTCAAGCCAAATGTTGGGCCAATAGTCCATTTTAGTGTCTGAGGTTTTAGTTATTTAGCGTGCTACATGTAGAACACGGTATATATAAAACTAGAGATTATGAATTAAAAACAGATTCAGATTGGTCCATATTGGTTCAGTCGTATCTGAAGTGTAATTTAAAGTTTTGAGACGGCTTCTTATGTTTTTTCTTTCTGTCTTGATAGTTGTAAGGCTCGACACGATAACTGCTTTTGTAGGGTTTGAACTTATCTTTTTGGAAACTATTGTTCTGGTGAGAGACAAGAGACTAAAGGAGATAAAATGCATCCAAAAGGTAGGAGCAATCACATTCAGGTCACAGATTGGAACCTCAACCTCATTTCCCCAAGTGTAAGGTAGACAATTTAGCCAATTCAACCATGCAAGTTTCCAGAATGATGCCATTGTTGCAGTCAGCATCACTCCAACTTGCTCTGCAATTACAGCAGGGTTTCTTGGTCTCGTCGGGCGGGAGCGGGACTGGTATGTGCACGACACATACAGAGTGGAAGACATTCTGTATTGGAAAGTTTGAAGGATTAAATTGGCCTGGATCAGTGTTTGCGGAGCACATCCTGTCTGTGTTAAATGTTTTTCCAGGCATTGTACATTGTGCAGTGAAAGAACACAGCCCGGTTGTTGTTGTACATCAGTACATTGGAAGCCACTGAATGGGATTGTCTGGGTTTTACGAGAGGTAGTTCTCACAGAGTAGAATATAAATGAGGTAGAACTGGTTACTCATAGCATGATGATGGTCTCATCATAATTGGATCCTGAATTGCTTGTAATTGTTTGTAAAATGAGTCCCAGTGAATGTAAGGGTAAGCACAGTTGAATGCTCTTTTAATGCAAAAATTAGTCATTGGAGAACATTGATATGGTTGTCATCTATTACATTTCTGTGTAAATTAACGTATTCTATTAAAGCATTAAAGCTTCTGTAGGTAAAATCTGAGTTGCAAAAAGGGTGTGCATAAATGAGAGAAAGAAGGCAAGATTTCTAAGCTAGATAACCAAGCTGTCCTCTCTGCTGCCTCTGCCAGACTATTCTCTGTGATTAATAAATGTTGCATTCCACATCTGTGATTGACAGGCAAGATGGATTCCACACACCAACCAGAAGAGATATGCCCTGATTAGTCAGAAATGAGCCGGGCGGTCAGAAGTTGTAATTGGGTCACACAGAGGCAGGCACACATTCAAACCAAAACAAATATTCTCAAAGCACATGTATGTATGTAACATTGCACAAATAATGTAACATTGCTCAAATAAATAGCCCTTAAAGGGGACATATTATGAAAACAATACTTTTCCTGGGATTTTTGGTGTTGTTTTGGGTCTCTGGTGCTCCCACATGCATACAAACTTTGAAAATAGTCAGGAAAATAGTACAGGATTTTTTGAGGGAGATATGCATTTTTACCCCATTTGTACCCCGCCTACAGTTACCAAACGAGCGAGTCACTTTCGGCGCCCCCTTCCTGTGCCCCCTCCTATGTAGGAAGGGGGCACATTTGAATATTACCTCGTACTTCAACACCCCCCTCCAATCAGAGCATAGCTAAGATTTTGTGGACCAGTGGACGAGTGCTGGGCGGAGATGTTCGCGCATTTCAGAAGCAGGGATAATAATTCCATTCCAAAATAGATGTCTAATTTGTCAGTTTGCCATGTGACTGCCTGGCAGGGAGTCCGGCGGAGCTGCCGGACTGCCGCCGAAGGTCTGGCGGCATTCCGGCAGCTCCGGCGGGGGAGCTTCAGCGGCATTCCGGCAGCTCCGGCGGGGGAGCTTCAGCGGCATTCCGGCAGCTTAGCTCCGGGAGAACAATCCCTTTCTCCACCATGTCGCGATTCAATATTGACTTCAGAGAGTCAAGGCCAAATTTCCTTTCCCCCAATTCTTCTCAACCATGGCCGAGATAACCCCCACTAAGAGTCTTTTCTTGATGTGGAAGTACCAGAGATGTCAGACGCAGTCTTTATGATTCCTAATATAATCCGAGGCGCACATAGCTTTTGGCCATAATATTATATAAATAAAACGGGGGGACACATGCATATTAGGAACACAAGGCGATAACGATAATGCATACAATACTGATAAGAAACAATGTTTATAATGTATTGCGTATATCATTAAATACAACCACAGTTACCACATATCATATGTGTGTTAAGTTTTCTTTGCCAAAATTTATTTGAGGACTCAGTATTTCTGAAGCTGTGGAAGAAAACCTTACTCCATGTGTGAATTGGGCCATATTATTTGGCCATAAACTGAGCCATTTGAAGTTTGAAATTTGTGTGCATCTCATCGGAGACTGCAAACGCGCTGTCAAAATATCAACTTGTCAGATTCAAATGCGCTCATGGGTCTTAAAGGGGATGGGAGCTGGCATTCTCATTGGTTTATTGCACTTAACGCCTAAACCACACCTACGGGTAATTAGGCTACTTCAGACCAACCCTTTTTAGATTTGCGCCGGGCGCAAGAGTCATTGTTGCGTCGGTAAAATAGGAACATTGCCATAGAACCGCCCACAAAGCTACTTGCGCTTGGCGCTTCTCACTTGCGTTTCAGACCATTAAAATAGGGCCCAATAACTTTAATTTATAAAGCCAATCTCAATTCACATATTTTCAAGCTGGAGGCTTTGGGTAACATTGTATTGGTCATGGAGAATCTCTAACACCATGCCTTGTTCCAGTTGTCCAGCCGCATACAGTACATTAAGCCAAATGTATAAACTCTAAGTAGGTGTATCAATACCAGTATGTTCACTATACTGCACCATAATGAACAAAGCTCCCACTCATATCTACACACATATCTGTGTGTGTGTCGGGAAAGAGGGCGTTAGTTACAGATAGAATTTACCAAAAATGAACCTACTGCATTAAAAATTACCGTACAACATTTCCATATGTTTATATATTCACCAATGTAAAACATTTGTAAAACGTGGGTTAACTAGTTCTAGACTATAAAATCCCAACCGACAACTAATTTACACTTTAAAGTGCTTTGAATAATGCCCAATTACATACATTCATGTACTGTACAGGCATGGAGAGATGAGGTTGTCAATTCGATATTGCAGTGTCTTCCAAAGGTCATGTTGAAAAAAGCAATACAAGGTATAGTGTATTCAATATCTAGAAGCATCTGTTGTTTGTGTTTAAATTCAGTTTCAGTTTCTAAGTATTGTTTGCCACTTCAATTGCTTGTGACTTATTATTTGGTTGAGATGAAATCTCACCAAACCAACATATGGCTCATGAAATGATCCAACTGTGGGCGGCCTCAGTGGTGGAAAAGTGGTCATTTTCTGTGTGATGACCTGGACGGCCTTGAGTTAATAACCAGGCTCTGCTGTTTCAACGATGAGGAGGTAGCGTTGTCTTCATTCAAGGTCTGTCTCTGGAGACACTGAAAACCTCCGTTCTGCCTAGGTCTGACTGGATGATGCTTGGGAGGGAACAAGGAGGTGGTCTATGCTGGTAGGATGACGATCTCTGGTCTGCCCTCAGGCTCTCTTGGGATTTTGGATTATCTTTGAAGCGGGAGTTGAACAGCATTGTTTGAGTATTGCATATTGGGAGAGCATACAACTTTATACACTATGGAAAAACTGTTTGTGGTCACTGGTCGAACTGTATTCCACAGCATCTGAGTGTCTTTGTAATTTATTATACCTTCATAAACAAAAGGTAGTACATTGGGTACATTTTAACTCAAATAAATCAGTCTAAACTATAACCTAAAGAGTTGTGTTCTTCTATCACAGTCAACTCCTAACAGAATGTTTCCCTTGCTGTGCTCCTCTTTTCAGCTTTTATAACCTCAGAGTTTGTCCCTTCATTGCTTCTCTCCTGGCAGCATGCTGGGATTGTAGTTCTACTTGAAAAATACCTCTTGAACTGTAGTTCACTGGCCAGCAGGAGGGGATGTAGTATCCATCTCCCGGCTCCTCATGATACCCCAGTTCATGAATGAAACCTTGTAGTCGTGTTTAACTTTGTGGATCAGTTTGCATAGAGTTACCTCACTTGATACGAAGGAGGACAACAACTATGGGCCAGATGTGGAGCTTTACTAGCCAAGGTAAATCAAGCAGGGGACTGTTTGTTCTGACCTGAGTGGCAATCAGCTTTCATGATGAGCACTCTGTCTGTTTACCCAGAGGTGGTCCAAACCAGCCATGGCTTCAGGTGAGTCTCGGCCATCAGACACAGTGCAGGTGACCAGGCACTCCTCACACCTCCTGCCTCATGGCTGCCCCCCCCCCCCCCCCCTCTCGTCCTGGCTAATGTCATATGAGTGGTTCTTGGGCGTGTCAAAATGCCAGGAGCTGGAATTCATTTAAAAGAAAGTAGGGTGCCCTTTGGTGGTATTCCTGACTTGCAACTTTCACCCGGCCCACTCTAGCACCCGATGTTGGTTTTCATTGAATGGTGTACATCACTCACATTAGGAATATAATCAATGCATGGATCAACACCACCACCAGAACCTTTGGTTGAGTCTCTGAACCCCCCCTCTCATTCAGCGCTACTGAATCACTCCTCGCTTTTTTCTATACCCAGCCCACGGTGTCACCGTGGGCTCCCTGTCAGCAGGGAGCCTTCCACAGCTGTTTGATTTGGCAGGCTTCTCTTTACCTAAGCAGATCTAAAGTCCCCTGTTTGATTTTCCTTGGCTAGTAAAGCTCCACATCTGGCCCATAGTTGTTGTCCTCCTTCGCATCGTGGAGCTTACCCTCAGGACTTTAATTTCAGATTGCTCTATATATTTTTTTTTTTGCCGTTAAGCCCCAAGAAAAAAGCTGGGCTGGCAGAAATGTCCCAGAACACCCTGCTATACCACGTGCCTTTGTTTTATTGATCCGGGGAGCCTTGCTGGTGTTCAAATTAACAAACTGAGCAGAGACTTGATAGGGGTCGGACTGTCACTGGAATATGAACGCACCATACTGGACCTAATGGTTTTCTGCTTATCCTGCTACTGCTCACACACTCAAAGGGAGAATGTTTGCTAACAAATGGTGGACATGTTTTAATAATAGCTTAACCTGCTACACTGGCAGAGACAATAAATGCATTGCAGTCCAGACTATTTGCTGACATTACCAACGGTGTCTCAGACCCGTACCAAGGGCCTTGGATGTAATACTGTACAATACGTAATCAATGTCACAATCGATCCGTTTTCTCTTCAAACTGTTGCATTGAGCATCTCACGGTGAGATAGTTGAAATGTCTACTTTTAACTGTTGCATTGGGCCTCTCATGGTGAGATAGTCTGAAGGTCTACTTTGATCTGAAGCAGCCTTCGTCGAACACAGTTGGTAAAATTTTCACTATTGTTGCGGTTATATTAAGTCCCACGTAACACACATCATGTTGGCTAAGATTTATTCAGTCTCTCCAGTTCCTGTCTTCATAAACACTCCACATCCAGCTGGTTTAGTGCTTCATGGCTTCGTGTAAACTCACTTTATGTGTGTTGGTGTCTCTGGTGAAGTAGCTCATGAGTCATGGGATGAAAGTCCTGACTTGAGGACTCCCACCCTGCACACCCTGTGTTCCCCTCGCACGGTGCATGTCACTCTCACAGCAGTCCAAACATTTGATGTGAAATAAGAGCCATTAAATATCAACCAATATCTCCTCTAAAAAAAGATGCATGCTGTTCTGACCCAGTGTGCCAGTTAACACCATCACATGTTGAACTGGTTCTCTGGGGACTGGTTCTGTAGAGAACCAGTGGCAAAGTGATGCCTATCCCCTTTTCTCCTCAAGACTGAATTGTTAAGCAGACTAAGGACACTTTATTGTTCGAAAACTGGCCATTTTCTTCTATCAGTAAAAGTTCAGTAATGCTTATCTAGTCTTACTGTTAATTCTGGTTTTCATTCGAGTGGAAAGGTTTTTGACATCCGTGGGGGAGATTGTTAGACCAGCGCTTGAACCTGAAGTCTTGGCACCCCTCTGACACACATTCACAATTGTTTCCAATGAATCTCTAAAAGTGGCTCTATCAGCTACTTTTCATTATCTCCATCCCCAAATGTTCCTGCATTAAGAAAAGAAGGAAGCAAGAAAGCACCTTTGATCTAAAATGGAGGTGTGCTAGGTGTTATAGTGTTCTTATTAAAGTCACCACATTTAAAGATAATACAAGTATGGAAGAGGAAGAAATGGTAGGTCATATGTTATGGAAGCAAATCCTCATGCAAGCTTTTTATTTCTCTCACACGCCAAACTTTAACGTTATATATTACTTCAACTGCTACATGCTACTCCAACTGCTACATGCTACTCCTCCAGCTACATGCTAACCCCCCTGCTACATGCTATTCTCCCTGCTACATGCTACTCTTCTCCCCCCAGAGACTATTACATAGTAGGTCTGGTATCTGGATGCCTGGTATCTGGATGTAACCCAGATCCAAGTGTAGGATTCAGAATTTGTCATTTGTCACCGAACTGTGTGTGCTTTATTCTCATCATAGCCAACCTTGACCGCATGACAATTTGACACTGTTTGTGTGTCAAGATCATATTTTTTTGTCTAATAAGATCATAAAAGATGAAGGAAAACTATTTCCATCGCCCCATACAAAGATGGGCCTTAGAGATTGACCAGAGCTGCTCATGAAACCAACAAATTACGAAAAGGACGGTCCATTAGAGGCTGTGTGTGTGTGTGTGTGTGTCTGTGTGTGTGTGTGTAGGTGTAGGTGTGTGTGTGTGTGTGTGTGTGTGTAGGTGTGCCTGTGTGTGTGTGTGTAGGTGTGTGTGTGTGTGTGTGTGTGTGTGTGTGTGGGGGGAAGCTAAATGGTGAGGGTTTAGTGTCTGTCAGATGGCATCAATGGAAGGGTTAAGTGGTAGTAGATCAACTGGTGATATTAAGAATTATGAAGATTTTCTTAAAGCATCAGAGGCTGCTCCATGAAAGGTATGGCAATCTCAAGTAATTTCACCGTACAGCACAAAGCAAGTGTAATCATTACTGTCCGCTCTCATCACTGCCATAGTGCGGCTGAATTTCTCTCTGACGTTGAGAAAGTACGAACCAAGCAGCGAGGAGGGAGCTGGGATTGAGCCCCTCTGTCTAGTCCAGTTCCTATTGGCTGACTGAGGTGAGTAGCATCATACTCAGGGTCATCCCCCTAACAAGGCAGCCGGCAGCAGCTGCACGCCTCTGAGGTATGTCATTGTTATTTAACATGTGTCGATCCTGTTGACCGTCTCTTTGAACGATCCACCGGTTTGATGTTCACTTAAACATTGTAATGGCTGCTAAAGACGTTCCTCATTAAAGCACCCCCCCCCCCCCCCCCCCCCCCCCCCCCCCCCCCCCGCTGTCCGCAGTCTTTTTTCTACTGGGGGGCCCTGCTCTGTAAACACAGCCCTGCGTTAAACACTGCCATGCAGACGTTCCTCTAATGAAGAGTATTATTACGACCACCAGTTTGGTACATGGGCCCCAAGACTTCTGAGGCCTCTTCACAACAGCTCCGTCGGTCCATTCACACACTGGACTCACAGAGTCATAGTGGTACAGAAGAATACACGAGGTGTGTGTGTGTGAGTGTGTGTGTTTGTGTGTAAATGCAAGTGGCGATAGAGAGAAATAAGGCAGGTGGGGCAGTGAGTGGTGGTGTAGGTGGTGTAGCTCCAAGGCAGGTGGGGCAGTGAGTGGTGGTGTAGGTGGTGTAGCTCTAAGGCAGGTGGGGCAGTGAGTGGTGGTGTAGGTGGTGTAGCTCTAAGGCAGGTGGGGCAGTGAGTGGTGGTGTAGGTGGTGTAGCTCTAAGGCAGGTGGGGCAGTGAGTGGTGGTGTAGGTGGTGTAGCTCCAAGGCAGGTGGGGCAGTGAGTGGTGGTGTAGGTGGTGTAGCTCTAAGGCAGGTGGGGCAGTGAGTGGTGGTGTAGGTGGTGTAGCTCTAAGGCAGGTGGGGCAGTGAGTGGTGGTGTAGGTGGTGTAGCTCTAAGGCAGGTGGGGCAGTGAGTGGTGGTGTAGGTGGTGTAGCTCTAAGGCAGGTGGGGCAGTGAGTGGTGGTGTAGGTGGTGTAGCTCTAAGGCAGGTGGGGCAGTGAGTGGTGGTGTAGGTGGTGTAGCTCTAAGGCAGGTGGGGCAGTGGGTGGTGGTGTAGGTGGTGTAGCTCAAAGCAGGTGGGGCAGTGAGTGGTGGTGTAGGTGGTGTAGCTCTAAGGCAGGTGGGGCAGTGAGTGGTGGTGTAGGTGGTGTAGCTCCAAGGCAGGTGGGGCAGTGAGTGGTGGTGTATGTGGTGTAGCTCCAAGGCAGGTGGGGCAGTGAGTGCTGGTGTAGGTGGTGTAGCTCAAAGCAGGTGGGGCAGTGAGTGGTGGTGTAGGTGGTGTAGCTCTAAGGCAGGTGGGGCAGTGAGTGGTGGTGTAGGTGGTGTAGCTCTAAGGCAGGAGGGCAGTGAGTGGTGGTGTAGGTGGTGTAGCTCTAAGGCAGGTGGGGCAGTGAGTGGTTTGTAGCTTTAAGGCAGGTGGGGCTTTAAGGCAGGTGGGGCTTTAAGGCAGGTGGGGCTTTAAGGCAGGTGGGGCTTTAAGGCAGGTGGGGCAGTGAGTGGTGGTGTAGGTGGTGGGGCTCTAAGGCAGGTGGGGCTTTAAGGCAGGTGGGGCTTTAAGGCAGGTGGGGCAGCGAGTGGTGGTGTAGGTGGTGGGGCTCTAAGGCAGGTGGGGCTTTAAGGCAGGTGGGGCAGGGAGTGGTTGGTAGCTTTAAGGCAGGTGGGGCTTTAAGGCAGGTGGGGCAGGGAGTCCATATGCCTCCGGCTCCAGTCTGGTACAGCAGCCACAGGTCTCTTCATCTGAAGGTCTTTGGGAACCGACAGTTTGAGAGTCTGCTTTATTATCCCAGATGGGGAATGGGTGTGAACAGTAAAACCAGTAGTGGTTTATTTACACACACAAACACGTGGTTGGAGTTATGATTAGGTTTGTGGAGGCAGTGGAAGACCCGCTATTAAAAAAATACAAGATGATTTGTTCAAAATAAAAAGCTGCCCCATACAACACAACAGTAAAATGATCTCGATGCTAACTATTCTAATCTCAATGCAACCCATCACTGGTCCAAGGCTGTTGAGGATGTAGTTTCAAGGAAGAAGGTCAGGGCGGGGTCACTCTTAACAATGAACAGGGGGTCACCCTTAACACTGATCAGGGGTCACCCTTAACACTGATCAGGGGTCACCCTTAACACTGATCAGGGGTCACCCTTAACACTGATCAGGGGTCACCCTTAACACTTATCAGGGGTCACTCTTAGCACTGATCAGGGGTCACCCTTAACACTGATCAGGGGTCACCCTTAACACTGATCAGGGGTCACCCTTAATTCTGATCAGGGGTCACTCTTAGCACTGATCAGGGGTCACCCTTAACACTGATCAGGGGTCACCCTTAACACTGATCAGGGGTCACCCTTAATTCTGATCAGGGGTCACTCTTAGCACTGATCAGGGATCACCCTTAACACTGATCAGGGGTCACCCTTAACACTGATCAGGGGTCTCCCTTAACACTGATCAGGGGTCACCCTTAACACTGATCAGGGGTCACTCTTTACACCGATCAGGGGTAACTCTTAGCACTGATCAGGGGTCACCCTTAACACTGATCAGGGGTCACCCTTAACACTGATCAGGGGTCTCCCTTAACACTGATCAGGGGTCACCCTTAACACTGATCAGGGGGTCACTCTTTACACCGATCAGGGGTCACTCTTAGCACTGATCAGGGTCTGCTACTTCTACATGCCAGGGCGGTGGTCCTGGTAGGTAGAAAAAGACATACAGGGCTTGTATCTTGACGTCACATCGCAGTGACCGCCTCCGTTCAGGAAGTGTAGGAGCGTAAGGTTAACAGTAGTGACGTTGTTCTGGTCGTAGTTTGGTCATTAATGGTGTCATTATGGGGAGACATTGTTGTGTTTAAACTGCTGCTGGTTTTCTCATGCGAGACTTGTTGATCACAGTTTTGATTTGGCTATCTGTGTTTATTTTGGCTTTGACATTGGTACAACCCTTTTTTTTCGAAATCGCGGCCAAAATAAAATGCGACCAACAAACGGTCCCCTGCTGCATTGTGATGTAGAAGCCCTGTGACGCCGAGCTTGTTACAAACATCACCGGTACATTGGAGAGACTGTCGGCAAATACAAGCAAACCGTTTCTGGGGAAAAAGCACTTTAAGTGCTAGAAGATATATATATATTTTTTTATTATATTTCTCTACTTACTTGACGGTAACACTTCAAAATAAGGTGCCATAATAAATACCAAACTAGTCATTACCCTTTGTTAATATTTTTTAATTGTTACTAAAATATCTATTTGGCACAAGTTAATAGTTTTTTTTCACTGACCACAGAGTGTCGCTGGTTAGGGTTGGAGTTAGGGTCGTGTGTTAGGGTTAGGGCCGTGTGTTATGGTTAGGGTTAGGGCCGTGTGTTATGGTTAGGGCTGTGTGTTAGGGTTAGGGCCCCGTGTTAGGGTTAATGTTAGGGTTGTGTGGTAGGGTTGGGTTAGGGTTATGCAAACAACTAATATTTAATTAATGATGAAAAAACGATTAACTTGTGCCAAATAGATATTTTAGTAACAATTAACAAATATTAATTAAGGGTTAGGTAATGACTAGTTTGCTACTTATTATGGCACCTTATTGTCAAGTGTTACCTACTTGACTAGATAAATACCCTTAAACAAAACCACTCATGGAAATCCGTTGAGAATTTAAGACGTTAGTGGTTTAATGGAGAACCCGGAGAGGCCAGACCTCTCCAGTATGACCTGTGGTGTTTCCAGGTTTGTTTCTAGGTATTTCTGGAGTGGCCAGACCTCTCCAGTATGACCTGTGGTGTATCCAGGTTTGTTTCCAGGCCAGACCTCTCCAGTATGGCGGCGGCCTTGACCTTCGCTCCAAAGGCCATGTGGCGTCAATCTAAAGATGTCTTTGCATAAAAGTAGAAGATCCTTAATTAATGTTTCTAACCCTAACCATCAACACCTGACAACTGGTACCATGATGATGTCTCGGTGGAAGGGTCTATCACGGTAGGGCAGGGAGGATCCAACATTAATTAAGGTTCATTGGTTCACCAGTAAGGGATCGGTTCATGTTCACTGGGGACTGTAGACACATCCAACAGGAAGTAAGGGATCGGTTCACCTTACTGTAGACACAGGCCACAGGAAGTGAGGGGTCGATTGACCGGATGTTGTGTTGATACAGGACATCTTTCTCTAGACTACGCTCAATAAGAGTTCCATGGAATAACGCCTGATATAAGCAACACAAGGTGAAGCAGGATAAATTGTATTGAGCCCTGAACTATGATTTGAATTGTAAAGGCAGACATCAAGGTAATTTGTTGTTGAAACCTTATGGTGAACATCCTGTTTTGGAAGTAATTAAGTGTCACAGTAAAAAGTAAATATGAATTTCCTGCCTTCGTCTCTTCAATGTTTTTCTTGGGCAACAGTGAAAGTCCACATCCCTGGGGGTGAGTGGATTTCTGAGACTTTCAATTTTGGAAAATAGAAAATAAATGTAACATTTTAATTACCCTGGCCTTGTCGTGCACTGGAGTGTTGGCTATGCAAATGTAATGTCCCGTTCTCCCATTGGCTTCCTGTAGCAGCTTTGGTTGGAGCTGCCTTTCACCTATATCAGTGTCCCACACTATGGGGAGGAGACCACGATAAACCCTTTATAGAGACAGAGTCCCTGGGCGGATTTACTGGTGGATGGAATCGCTTTATTCTTCAGGAACTTTCTAATTCAGCTTTTTTTTTAATGAGTAAATAGCTGCAGTGTGAGAAATACATAGTGCCGTTTTAACGCAATAGACTATGTAGCTCATGTACAGTTTATCATTTCAACTAGGAATGAGTTTATTGTGAATCATTTGTTATAAAAGGAGTGCAGTGAAAATAATAGAATAAGGGAGTAATGCACATTATATAAATACAAATTATATTTCTTCTTGTAATAAGCATATCAAGACTACAGACCAGAAATTGGTCTTTCAATTATAAAGAAAAGGATGTATTTATTTATGTTACATTTTCAATCAATATCATGTTGATCTGCTCTTTAGGGCCACACACACACACACACACACACACACACACACACACACACACACACACACACACACACACACACACACACACACACACACACACACACACGCCTTGACAGTGGGTATATTACCATACAGTTTTGTACCAAATTGACCCCTCGGCTGGTATTGATCTCCACCTTGCAACTCTCTCTGCGATGTCTTTTGGGTATTGTTGGGCTGACAGCTGCACTGTTTGTCATGGATGAACAGGTACCGGCCCAGCTAGCCGTCTTAGCTGCAGCTTGCTCTGTGTTGTCTCTTTGATCTGAATACAGGGAGAACCTCGACATTAAAGAAGACAAATCCAATGCCAGACTCAAAGGCATTGGTCTATACAGCGCCACTACAAGAACTGCTAATTGTGTTTAGTTTTAACTTATTGATGTGGTCAGGGCGAATGGGAGAACGGCTTGAAGGCATTCTCCTTTGTGGGAACATACATGGTCATTAAGGTAACAACAGAAATATTTAAGCACAGCTTAACACTGCGTTTGTCGTGGAACATGTGATACTTGAACCTGCTGTGTGTACATGCGTCTCATAGGATCAACATTTCCTGACTGGTTGTATCTTTGCTCTATCGTTTCATCTTTTTTTTCAATATTTATTTTAGCAGTGTGAGTTGGATAGGAAGATAGACGGGACGACATGCAGCAAAGGACCACAGGCAGGAATCAAACCCGGGTCGCTGCGATCAAGATTGAGCCTTAATGGTACACGCTCTACCTGGTGAACCACAGGGGCACCACTACATTTACACTCTTTATCCCTGATGTGGAGAAGAAAAATCCATTGTGATTCACTAAACATCAACCTGTTTTAATTGCAATGACAATCTTTTTCTAAAAGATTCAATGTTATGTGACTCCTAAATACAATGTGACCTCTTTCGTGATCCCCAAACCATGTACCTTACTTGAGATGGAAGACTTTTAGCTTGATTATAAAAAGTTACGGATGAAGCTTCCAATTTATTAGCGTCAAACAACAGTTCTGACCTGAGCAGCAATCAGCTCTCATGACGAGCACTCTGTCTGTCTCTCTGTCTCCCTACCCAGAGGTGGTCCAAACCAGCCATGGCTTCAGGTGAGTCTCGGCTATCAGACACAGTGCAGGTGACCAGGCACTCCTCACACCTAATGAACATGTCCTGCCTCATGCAGGACATCCCTCATTTGGGATCTGCGTGGTGTATGGGTGGGATGGCTGGGTGGGGGTGTTGGTTGGTGTTTGGTAGGGTGTGTGTGTGTGTGTGTTGGTATATGCGTGGGTGGGTGGGGGCGGTGAATGGGTGTCTGTGTGTTTTTTTGTGTGTGTGTGTTGGTGGGGTTTGTGTGTTATTTGGGATCTGCGTGGTGGGTGAGGGGGTTTTTGGGTGGGTGTGTTGGTTGGTAGGGTGAGTGTGTGCTTGTGTGTGTGTGGGTGGGTGGGTGGAATAGGTGGGTGGGGGTGTGTGTGTGTGGGTGGGGGTGCTTGAAGCAGCATCCCTCGCATCACAACGGACAAGGAAGTTTGTGAATATGGTTTGTTTGATTTGAATAGATTCTCAGACAAAGAGCTGTCAGTCTCATTTAATTGACTCCATTTGACTATATCCTTGAGTTGTTTTGCTTGCACTATGCGATGTCGATACACAAATGCACAATTCCCTTCTGCCAGAGTGTATCTGTAGAGGACAATGGATGCAATACCTCTACTGCAGAAGAGCCTCTGATTCATTTACAGTCCACCGATTTAAACCGTCTTGTGTATTGTGTGTGTGTACAATGCAATTTGTCGGTACTCCATAAATTTGGACTGATAACATTGCAAACATGACACAAAAGCCTGCCGACAATTATCTTCCCAATGTTTATGTTATATTTGGCTTATTATTTTTCATATCCTGCGGGGTGAAGCCACATGTCCTATCGGTACAAATCCACCATTTCCAAACACGGTCTTGCAGTACAGACTGCGAACTGAACAGGCCGGATTACATAGGACTTCATATGAAAGATGGGCGGGTCAGGTCTCCCAGCTTGCAATGCCCAGATTTGATATTTGCCGCTGGCATTAAGCACCAATCTATTCCCCTTGCTCTCCATCCATCATGGTGATCCTGATGCCAGTCCTGATTCAACTTGTTACATAACCAGAGTACATCTGATCACATCATCCTTTAAACCGGGAACCTCTCAGGGCTTCTCATGCCGGCATGTTGGCTTTAGGATTTAGTGTGTTTAAATTGCGAATGCATGATTTCAACATGGATTATGCAGGACTACATTGTTTTCCTCTATCTACTGGTATCCAGAAGTGAAGGGCTAGACAAGATGGATTCGGCCTCGAAACTACCTGTCTGTTATACAGGTCAGGGAGGGCAGGATGGTTACTGTACTGCTGACTTTCACTATTTTGGAAAGAGCACATTTGGCCTTGATGCTGAGATTACCTCACCAGCAGATTACGGAACATATTAATGCAGGCCCAATCTATGAATAATAAAATAGGGTCAAGACTCTTATCAACATGATACCTTGGCAGTTTACCAATGCGGATCATTCATTGATGCAAAGCACCTCTGTGTTTGAGTTAAAACTCAACTTATAGTCGATCCATCTAAAGAGGTACTTGTACGTTTATACAACTTGTATAACCTGTCCCTTGATGGAAGCGCTCAGAGGAGCTTCAATGGTCAAACAGCACCATGATCCTATGCATGGATGAGACTGAAGATAGCACTTATTTGCACATTCGTACATGTGCCAGTGTGAGTGTTGGAAGGACGTGACCAACGATGTTGGTCTCCTCAGACAAACAACCATTCACCCTTACCCTCCGAGTTCTGTCCATTTAGGTCAAGAATCCAGCCCACTTTGTCAAAATCAAGGTCAAAGTTTGTTAACCGCTACTAAAATATGGGGTTGGAATTGTAAGGTAATGAAAAGTTAACAGAAAATACTAGCTTGTGTTTAACCATCTTCCAGTGGTTTGAAAAACAGAGTGGAATTAGCATCTTCTACCCCTCGCTCAACACTATCAGCAAGCTGTGGCTGGTCAGTAAGATGGTTCTTGTAAGGATGATTGTGTTCACCCACTGAGATAACTGTGGACTGTATGGTCATTGTGCTGTCACTCTTTCAAAATGGGAGCTAGTTGCTCTGCACAGAGATGATCAGGCAGCTGCCTGTATTTGTCAGGCCCGGGGCTCTGCCTAGCTCTAGAGTGGTTCAACATATTGACCAACGATAAAAAGGGGCTGGGACCACTGTCAGACAGGATGGGTTTTAGTTCTAGAATGGCATTCCTGAAATTGGAGGCTGTCAAACTTCAGGTAAAACGTATTAACCTCTTGTGCGAGCGGTTTGTCACATCTGAAACCCACAAGTGCAGCCTCGGTTCTTTCTGCTCGTCGTGTCAACATTAGTTTCCATACCCCCCCAGGCAGAACCTAACCTGTTGCCAAACCTCCTATCCTTTCTTGTTAATTCTGCTTGTTCTCCTTTCACATTTCACTTCCCTTTTCAGCCCGTTTTATTTTGAACATGTTGAAATGCCTTGTGGCCAATGTTTGTAATAACGCTGTTTAAAAGAACGGCGTTTGGGAACGCTGTTATTTTTTGGAGTAACGGGGTAATTGAACTAACTAATGTTTCCGTCGTTACAACGCCGTTACTGTAAATGCGGTACGTTACTATGAATTGATTGAATAAACTGCGTAATCTGAACGCACCCCTCCAAACACAAACTGCTAATGATGGGACCGGGTGGGTTAACAACGAGATAAGTGATTATGATTGGCTAAGGCAGAGCCATGTTTCATGGTAGCCAATCGGAGCCAGTGTTTTTACACACAAGCCAGGACACGCGCGCCACACACACACACACACGCACACACCAAACAGATTCGATGAAGCAGCAGAAATGGCGAGTCCGGAGCAATCCGATGAAAAGTTGCCATTTTCTGTAGTATTCGGCAGATGTTCCACAGCCTTTGCAACCAAGCAAATTAAAATTCAGTTGGAACTATGTCAGGGCCTTGAATGGGCAGTTCAACCATTTAACACATTAAGGCCAAATGAAAACTGCTCAGAAAAATCCAAATTCTTTGACATATAGCAACTTTCTTTTTTTACGGTAACGCAAATAGTTACTTTCCCTGGTAACTAGTTACTTTTATTAGAGTCATTCAGTTACTAACTCAGTTACTTTTTGGAACAAGTAGTGAGTAACTATAACTAATTACTTTTTTAAAGTAACGTTTCCAACACTGTTGGTGGCCCTCCCTAAATACACACATCTCTCTGACCAACAACACCTCCACCGCCATGGCAGTCAGACAGGGCTTACTATTGGGGTACACCTTAACAATCTCACAAGGGATAACATTGTCCACAAGGTTGGAAACCTAACAGCCAATCTTGTTCTTGTTCTGGGCGGGCATGTTATGAATGGGAAGCATGGCGAGAAACAGATTTCAGTCCTTGGGCACTCTTTTGGTAACTGGCAGTGTGGACTCTGAGGCTACACATATTTGTGGTAGCTCACAGGGTGAATATCCGACAAGACCTTTGAATCACGTAAAGGCAAATCCCTCCGCCTCGTGTGCCAGTCAAACCAGCATCTGGATCAAGGTGCCCACCAAACCAGGCCTCTGTAAACATCAGTGTATACAAGTCTGCCGTTAAGACTCTGTAATCGCCAGTAGACATGCGTCTCTGAATCCATGCTGGAATCATACATGATGTCTTGAAAACTGTGCGTTTGGTTAGAATGATGGAAGGCAGGGGAATGCGGGAGACAGATTTACACTACACCACCCAGCTTTCTGTGCTTGCTGGTCGTGCTGGGTAACGGTTTGATCTGGGAGGACTGTAAGCCAGAATGGGACTCGCCTGCAGGATCTTTGCTGCATTGGCTGAGCCTTGGATTGTCAACTCATTGAATGACATCCACAGTAAAACCAAAGCTGTCAACAGATTAGTTGTTCTATTGTTGAACGATGGCAACAGGACAGCGCAAAGTGTCTGCACCTGCGTGCTC
The DNA here is from genome assembly GCF_949987615.1 of Pollachius pollachius. Taxonomy (NCBI): domain Eukaryota; kingdom Metazoa; phylum Chordata; class Actinopteri; order Gadiformes; family Gadidae; genus Pollachius; species Pollachius pollachius. Next base: position 1,627,729 of record NC_136945.1, on the reverse strand, counting down.
CTGCGTGGATCTCTGGTGACGCTAACCTTCAGTGTGTCACAATAATCAACCAAACTAGCAAACATAAGGCCGGACGGGCCCTGCTGAATGATCTAATATAAGAAACCAAGCCTCGAGCATTAGAAATTCACTCTAGATACTTATATAATTACCAAACATAATAAACTGTATTGATCTTTTCCCACTTTGTTTAGCACAACTTTCAATGAATGCCTACATTATTCTTCTGCATTACATTTGATAACGTACACGTTCACAGACGTCTGCATCATCAACATTTAGAATTTCAATACAAATTATTTTCATTAGACCGTTTTTTCTTTTGGGTGAGGGAGCGATTTGGCATTCAAGTTAAAAAAGCGGTTCAACATAACCTTCCTAATTAAATGTGTCACTTCTTTGAAGACGGTGTGCATTGGTGTGCAATGGAGCCTCATTTGGCCCTGTGGAAGGCTAGACCACAGGGGAAACTGTGGTCATGACCAGATAATCATACCACATAGAGCGGTACATGACCACAGGCTTGTACACGTGTGCCTGCACATACCTCTACATACAACGCTCATTTCATTGTATCTGTGACTAGCATGTCCGACCGTCAGAGGCTCACAAAATGAAATCCTTTCATTAAATAATTTGATGCAGAGCGAATTTAATACATTTACTTTCAGATGCTGCACCATCAAATAACGCATTCCAGACAGGGAGGGAAAGGAAACCTAAATTAATTGGCAATTATGTATGCAGATGTGAGCAGATCCCTGGATATGAGCTTGTGCTTCTAGTTCTTTGTGTGTCTGTTGTTTGTCTCACCCTCCTCCTCCTCTCCCTCTCTCCCACCAGATCAATCCTGTAAACGTGTGGTGGTATCAAGAGAGCAAGAACTTAAAGCTAAAGTCAGTCCTCGGGGCTAATGAGTGAGTGCTGGAGTCGGGACCTTTAAGTTACCCCACTCCTTCCTCTAGACTCCCATTCCCATACATCCTTGGGTCATTATGGCTTCTGTTCCACACCCTGCCTGGTACCATTTATGTGTCACGTTAATAAAATGGTCCGAAAACACGATTCCAAAATTCCTAAAACAGCTAACATGCAGGTAGTGAACTAATGACTAACCCCTCCAAAATAATAATTGCCTCGTGATTTTTCTTGTATTGTTGTATCTTGTAGTTTTTTGGGGTCAGTTAGATAATTACTTTGTTCAATAAAATGTGTTTAAGTATCTGGGCTGCACATGGAATCGTTTCTTCCATAGGTGTGATTTGTTTTTGTCTGTTTTTCAAGGACACACAAGTTGGTTTCACAGTTTCTACCCCCACATTTAAATGTATGCATGAGCGCATAACCAGATTGCAAAAAGTTATATATTACTTATTAATCTCCAGAAGAACACTTGATTTTGATTTTTTGACATTATTTATTGTAGTTTATCTTTTAAATACTACTACTATTCAAATGTAGTGGAAAATGAATTTCTTTGCCTTTGCTCAGTGAGTTGGTAAAAGCACTCGATGAATGAATACGGCTTTCCACAATGTGCAAATGTGCAGAAAACTAAAAGTTGTGGCTATGTATCGATAAATAGTCCTGACCTGAATAACGTCAGTTCTGTCAGGGCTTCCATTAGGTCCATGGTTCTGTGAGAACGTTCATTAGGTCCATGGTTCTGTCAGGGCTTCCATTAGGTCCATGGTTCTGTGAGGGCTTCCATTAGGTCCATGGTTCTGTGAGGGCTTCCATTAGGTCCATGGTTCTGTGAGGGCTTCCATTAGGTCCATGGTTCTGTCAGGGCTTCCATTAGGTCCATAATTCTGTGAAAGCTAGCGTCAGGCCAGAGGCTGTTCCCCTTGGAGGCCATGTGGACATCGGTACAGCCTTGTGGAGATCCACAGCTTTATCACCTTTGCTTGATCACACCAGTGCTGCAGTCTTCCAGCCATGTCCAGGCAACCGCCTCTTACACTGCTTGTCTTTCAAAATCCTTTAGCTCTGAAACCGGTCATACTTTTGATTTGATGCCATTTGTTGTTGATACGTGTGCAACCTTTTTTAACTTAAAATGTTTTTTAAATGGCAAGTTCAACAGTAAATAAGTGTTTTGAACTTCATCCTTGAGTTAGACTATATACACCATGGGCCCTATTTTAACGGTCTGAAACGCAAGTGAGAAGCGCCAAGTGCAAGTATTTTTGTGGGCCGTCCTATGGCGATGTTGCTATTTTACCGGCGCACAAATGGCTCTTGCGCCCGGCGCAAATCTAAAAAGGGTTGGTGTGAAGTAGCCTAATCAACCGTAGGTGTGGTTTGGGTGTAACGTCCAATAAACCAATGAGAGTGCCATCTCCCATCCCCTTTAAGAGCCATGAGGGCATTTGAATCTGACGAGTTGATATTTTGACAGCGCGTTTGCAGTCCCCGATGAGACAGATGCATGACCACATGAATTCCAAACTTCAAATGGCTCAGTTTATGGCCAAATAATATGGCCTAATTCCCACATGGAATAGCGTTTTCTTCCACAACTTCAGAAACACTGAGTCCTCAAATAAATTAACACACATATGATATGCGGTAACTGTGGTTGTATTTAATGATATACGCAATACATTAACACATCGTTTCTTACCAGTATTGTATGCATGATTGTTATCGACTTGTGCTCCTAATATGCATGTGTCCCCCATTAATATGCGTTGCCATGGACTGTATTATGCGTTACGTGTTTAGTTTGCGTGTGTTTAAACAGATGGACGCACACACGCGCACCCGCTTTCATTAATTCTTTTACGCATACACACACGCGCGCCCGCATTCATTAATTCTTTTTAACACTCACTCGCGGTAAACGATCAAATACTCGTCAATCCTAAAAGTTATGGGCTTGTACACGATGTCTGTGTCAAGAAAATATGTGTTTGCTGTACGGTGTTTGCAGATGCATTGATTTAAATGTACAACTTAATACCGCTGTATCAGCTGTTCTTTCGCAAATAATTTACCAAGAATGTGTGGCTAGGTAGATGAGAGAAGCAAAGTGTATGCGCGAGGTGCACCAGCAACATTATGCATGCGCCCTTAATATAGCATCTGAACAACGCGCCACTGACTTTAAACCAGATATTTCCTGGTTTGTGGCGCAATTGTTTTCTGAAGCTGCAAAATAGCACCAGGGAACGTTTGCGCCAGAACACGCCTCCTCCTTTCGCTGAACCGCCCCTTGGGGCGCGAGATCATTCCCTAATTTACCGACGCATGGCGCAAGAGGGAAAAGAACGCTCTGCACCAGTTGCAAACCAGCAACGACACATGCGTCAGTGTAGAAAGTCAATTGCGCCGGATGCAAGATAGGGCCCAATATGTTTGTCAGAACTTAGAATATGCAAAGCCATTTAATTTATTCAGAGATTTTTTTACTTGGATACCTTCCTCGTTATATTGCAGGTGAGGACAAGTTTACTTTGATGTAATTGGTACTCAAAATGGTTTTAGTCTGGTTGTCCTTTTTTCAGTGGGAAGAAGTGTGATACCTCGATCTCACATCCCAACCAGAAATGAAATCAAGAGGAAAGTAATCTCCTTCTAATCTTCAGTAATGAGTGCTCCTCCAGCTGCCCAGGCTTACTGTTCAGCTAAAGGCTGGAGCTGCACCAGCCCTTCTCAGCTCCATCAATCTTCATTCCTCTCACACTTCATGTACCGTTTGGTATTAAATAGGTGAGCACCTATATATTGTTCTTATTTCCATGTTCCCTTAGTGGTAATCGTGAAGTCTTGTGTAGCACCATGGTTAAGTGATATAGTGCTGGCCTTGCTCTCTATGTACCGTGCACGTTGGGACCTGGGAGAAGAATGGGGGGTCGTTCTTCATTCCCCGTCAGTGCTTGATGTAGCCGGATCCAGCTGCACAAACAATATGTATCAGATGCTTTGTTTACCTGCATATTTACCTGCTCATTTGCACAAAGACCAAACACAATCCTTGCCAAATATCTAACGATGGGGGGGGGGGGGGGGGGGGGGGGGGGGGGGGGTAAAAAGTGTTTGGCTGTCCTCCAGATTCAGACTGCACACATGTCCGTCGGCAACTAGCTGGATCCCAAGGTGAACTTTTAGTATCTTTTGTATTAAGCGATTACAGCACTCATTATTTTAATTGTAATGCTGTTGCGTTTGTTGGTTTGCCAAATCTCCCCTGCAGGAAGTTCATGGAGAGCAACACACAACATCAATAACCATTGCGTACACAAGTGAAAAACGGCCTCCGTAGTTATGTGTTATAATTATACATGTTTTGAAATGACCTTAACATTACTATATTGAAGCAGTTTTTCTCTGTAAAATCATTCTTTGACAGTGCACCTTTGTGATTGTTTCCGAGTAAAGGAGGACACAACACCTTCCACACATCAAACGAAGCAAAGAGAAAAACATCACTAACACGTTTGACAAATCCGCACTTTGGAGGGTTCAGGTTGAGGGCTGCTCCGTTATAAGGACAAATGCCACACAAAAGAAAAAACATGAATTGCATATTGGCCATGGCTGTTAGATATAGCATATATAGGGCTGAGATATTGATTTGATCAACTAATTGTGAGAGTGTTATTGGTAATGCTAGTGGGAGTGGTATTGATAATGCTAGTGCGAGTGCTATTGGCAATGCTAGTGGTAGTGGTAATGTTATTGCTAATGGTAGTGGTAGTGCTATTGGTAATGCTATTGGGAGTACTATTGGCAACATTATTGTAATGCTAGTGGTAGTGCTATTGGTAATGCTACTACTAGGTTGAGTGCTAGTGGTTATGCTGGTGTTAGTGGTAATGCTAGTCTGATTACTATTGGTATTTTTCTTTTTTAGACTTATTTTCCAAGATTTTATTCATTAAACTAAGGTTTGATATATCATAATTGGTTTAATTGAAATTATGATTTGCTCTATAGCTCTTCTAAACTGAATTAATATTTCCTGTCATTTAAACCAATAAATACATTGGTGCTTGAATGGGATTTGATTTGGATGTTACAGCAAACATATCTGCATCGAGACGTTGTCAAAGCACAACATCTACTCCAGAAAAGGTTGCTCATTGAATGTGTTGTTTTCATGTCACATCTCATGAAGCTCTGTGTTGGTCTCACCCTTTTCGGCGTGCCGATGTCCAATGTCAGCCAGCCTTGTTGTCTTTCATCTGACTGGATGAAGGGTCTCTCCCTCCCCGGGGCTGATAAAACATGCTTTGGTTATCTTTTTCTTTGGGGGTTTGGAGGAGGTTGTTTGTGTCTGATATCTGGTGTGCGTGCCGTGGCAGCCATCAAGTGAGCTTCACTCCCAGGCGGGAGTGAGCCGTCTCCTCCGGTCGCTCGGACCCAACTGAAGGCCGAGGGAAACTGAGGAAAAGCACAGGAAAGCTTCTATCTGGTTAAACAACAACAGTGGAGCCGCACCGTGCTGTAAGAGAGGCATCATGCTTGATGCTGCAGACACGTCCCTGTGTAACATTGAGGATGGCAGTAGCTTACAGCCGTTAGATGGCTCTGGATGTTCTCTGGCGCTCTACCATTCCCCTCCTGGCCAGTCATGTCAAAGTCCTTGAGAAGGAACACAAGCTCCTAACTTCTTCTGTATGTATGCACTCACTGTATCATAACAGTACTATTAACATCATATTATGCTTTTATGCATTTAGGGTTGAGGCACAATGTAAAGTTCATATTTAGGGTTAGTTTAGTACAGTCCAAACGTGTGACAGTGTTGAGGGAGAGTTGATAAGTGAGATTTAGGTTTTGAATGTTTAGAAATTGTTTATTTTCTGTTTTCTGAGTTCTGGTGTCTGCCCTTATAGTAGGGCTGTTCTGTCTCAGCCCCACACAGTCTCTTTGTGTTCAGAACTACCCCCTCTCTCGGTGTACTACTTCCATCTGTGTTAGGTCTATGATGGCCCTGCAAATTAGGTTTGAAAGTAAAGGAAGGTAACAAAAGCTCTTTGTCAAGCCTCCCAACATTTGTGTTCTGTGCCCTTGGAAGACAAATATTTACAAAGCTGAATGCTGCACAATATTCTGAAACGAGATGAAGAGATCCTCCAAACAAACTTCAGTTTGAGTCATACAACATGGTATTTTACTTAAGATGGTGTTTCAATTATAGGGTATTTTCTTTATTTATTTTTTCAAGGATTTATCCTTTTTATTGTAGAGTGGGAGACAGGCAGGTAAGGGGAGATAGAGGGAAAGACATGCCGCAAAGGACTACGGGCAGGAATCGATCCCCGGTACCATTAAGGAATGGGCCTTTATGGTACACGCTCTACCTGGTGACCCACCGGGGCGCCCCATAGGGTAAATGTTAACAGATATGATCAAATAACAAAGTGGTGAAGGTCATGTCAAGGCTACGGTACGCAGATGTTGCATTGGAAACTTTTTATGGGAGTTGTTTACCATTCCTGGGTTTATGAAGAGGTGAAGACCAGTGGAAACAGAGCAGGCCCAGTATAAACATGAAGCAAAGACCAGTGGAAACAGAGTGGGCCCAGTATAAACACGAAGTGAAGACCAGTGGAAACAGAGCAGGCCCAGTATAAACACGATGTGAAGACAAGTGGAAACAGAGTTGGCGCATTATTAACATGATGTGAGGACCAGTTGAAACAGTTTGCCCAGTATAACCAGTGACCTTGCACGGCGCTGCCGTCCTCTATTGAGCATCATGGGTATTCGTCGGCAGCGGGGCTTAGAGAGATTGATCTGCGCTGGTTTTCCCTGGGTTATTTATTTAGCTCTGATCTGTGCATTGCAGCGAGGGCCGTCCTGAGCAGCCCAAGGGCGAAGGATGAACTTTGAAGTGAGGCTTAAGCTGACAGGAAACCAGCAGGATCCATAGCCTTCCCATATGTTCATCACTAAGCCCCCCCTTCACCGGGGTGGTTACTAGGAGTCCTCAGAGCCTGCTCAGCTGAGAAGCTGTGAGAGTTGCATGTTGAGTTCGGCAAAAGTTGCGTCCTAAATTTCTCTGCTGAGATGAATAAAGTATATCTTATCTTATCTTATATTCCCTGTACTGGTTTGGTTCTGTTTGACTTACTTCATGCTAGTTCATTACCAAGGAGCCTAGCGGTGACGAGGAAGGCTGTCTGTTAAGGAGATCATTGCCTGTTTGATTCACTCTATGCTAGGTCCAGTAACCCAGGAGCCTAGCGGTGATGAGGAAGGCTGTCTGTTAGGGAGATCATTGCCTGTTTGATTCACTCTATGCTAGGTCCAGTAACCCAGGAGCCTAGCGGTGACGAGGAAGGCTGTCTGTTAGGGAGATCATTGCCTGTTTGATTCACTCTATGCTAGGTCCAGTAACCCAGGAGCCTAGCGGTGATGAGGAAGGCTTTCTGTCTGTAAAGGAGATCATTGCCTGTTAGACTAACTTAATCCTAGGTCCACTAACTCGGGAACTCACCGGTGGTGAGGAAGGCTGTCTGTCTTTTGGGGAGATCGCTGCCCTTCTTGCACACCTGATTTGCGCTATCTTCCTGCAAGTTCGTTAATATCATTGCAAATTTGATCATCACCATTATCAGCTTTTGATATAACAATGATCTAATAGATGGTGGGCCTTGGGGGGACATCAATTTTAAAGGTCCCCTGAAGTATATTTAATTATTTATTGTATTTAGTATTGTATTAAACAGTTGCACTTTTTAAGCAATGTGATGTGTGATTATGTCCATGTACAATTAAGGAGTTAAGTAAGGCATGATGTATTGGTTATTCTCAGAGTAAGCCTGAAAGCACTGTGGCTATTGTTTTCCATCTGAATATCAATATTAATCTTTTGCAGCAGAATAGTAAATCAGACTAACCACAGTAAAATCTTCTTATAGTGAGGTGACTACTCAATCACAGTTCAATCTGTTTATAGTGAGGTGACTACTCAATCACAGTTCAATCTGTTTATAGTGAGGTGGCTACTCAATCACAGTTCCATCTGTTTATAGTGAGGTGACTACTCAATCACAGTTCAATCTGTTTATAGTGAGGTGACTACTCAATCACAGTTCAATCTGTTTATAGTGAGGTGACTACTCAATCACAGTACAATCTGTTTATAGTGAGGTGACTACTCAATCACAGTTCAATCTGTTTATAGTGAGGTGGCTACTCAATCACAGTTCCATCTGTTTATAGTGAGGTGACTACTCAATCACAGTTCAATCTGTTTATAGTGAGGTGACTACTCAATCACAGTTCAATCTGTTTATAGTGAGGTGACTACTCACTCCATTACAATATGTTTATATTGAGGTGACTACTCAATCACAGTTCAATCTGTTTATAGTGAGGTGACTACTCAATCACAGTTCAATCTGTTTATAGTGAGGTGACTACTCACTCACAGTACAATATGTTTATATTGAGGTGACTACTCAATCACAGTTCAATCTGTTTATAGTGAGGTGAATACTCAATCACAGTTCAATCTGTTTATAGTGAGGTGACTACTCAATCACAGTTCAATCTGTTTATATTGAGGTGACTACTCACTCACAGTACAATATGTTTATAGTGAGGTGAATACTCACAGCACAATCTGTTTATAGTGAGATGACTACTCAGTACAATCTGTTTATAGTGATTTGACTACTCATAGTGCAATCTGTTTATAGTGAAGTGACTACTCTACTACTATATTTTCTAATTTCGTCATTTCATGTTCCCTCTATTGTTTGAAGGATTTACTTCTGGAGATGGTTGGTAAACTAAACTCAAGCTCTGAAGTAAGTGCAGTAGTCTTCTATTCCTGTCCATATGGTGCAGCTCAAGAGGAAATCTACAAACCTAAATCATTCAGCAGATCTTGCTGTGGCCTTTTTTAATTTTTTAACATCCATCTTTTCCTTCATAATGTCAGACACAGACTAACGCACGCACGCACGCACACACACACACACACACACACCAGACACACGCACACACACACACACACACACACACACACACACACACACACACACACACAACAGACAAACACACACCAGAGACACACAAACACCAGACACACACACACAAACACACCAGACACACACACCAGATTATGTCATGTTTAAAACCCACGGTCTAATACTCTAACCCAGGGGTGCCCAATACGTCGATCGCGATCGACCGGTCGATCGCAAAGGTAGCGTGGGTAGATCGCATGGCATTGTTGGAAAACAAAAATCATCATTAAAAAATAGACGTCAGCCTATCATCATGAAGTTTGCACATGCGCAAACAACGGCACTGTGCGGCAAGTGCGGGAAAATTAAAAAAAAGCTTGCGAGTTGCCTAGTTAGCCTTATTTTTAGCCCTCGTTTTTTCTCTTAATCTTAAGAAAGGGTATAAAAATGAGTGGGGGAGCTGGACCGAGTAAGAAGCCAAAAACGTATCACTTTCATACGGAATGGGAGGAGGAGTTTTTTTTCACTATGTCATTTTCGAAGTGCGTTTGCCTCATCTGCCAGTCTACCATTGCAATACCGAAGAAGGGAAATGTGGAGCGGCATTTTCGGACTGCTCATAAAAACTATGACACCAACTTCCCGCCGAAAAGCGAGCTGAGGATGAGATAGGTGAAGGAACTAAAATGCCAGTTGTCCGGACAGCAGTCACTTTTCTCACAGCTGACTTCAAAAGCCAAAGCCGCCTTCGAAGCATTGTTCCAGGTGAGCCACTTAATCGGTAAGAACAAGAAGTCCTTCCAAGACGGAAAGATGGTAAAAGAGGCAATCGTTGAAGCAGCTGACTCATTGTTCCGAGACTTTAAAAACAAGGCAGAAATATTATCTTCGATCAAAGCTCTCCAGCTGTCAAGAAGTACAGTTACACGGCGCAGTGAAGCCATGGCCGAGGATTTGACCCAGCAACTTTGGAAGGACATCGCAGATTGCGAGTGCTTCTCACTGCAGTTGGACGAATCTACGGACGTGAGTGACACAGCCCAGTTGTGCATTTTTATTCGGATGGTGTTTACTGACATGACTGCAAAAGAGGAGCTGTTAACACTACTGCCCATGAAAGAACACACGCGAGGAGAGGATATATTTCAGTCTTTCAATAACTTATCACGAAAACCCAGCTCCCAGTGCACAAATTGGTGTCCATCACCACGGATGGAGCACCCGCAATGGTTGGCCGCGTGAATGGAGTTATTGCCAAGTGCAGGGAGGACGATGCTTTCCCGGACTTCCTGAATTACCGCTGCATAATACGCCAACAAGCGTTATGCGCTAAAATGCTCAACATGAAAGAGATCATGGATGTGGCAATGAAGATCGCCTGTTCTATTTGCGCCAGATCTCTTCAAAGACGGTTATTCCGTGCACATCTGGAGCAGGCTGACTGCGACCACTCTGAGTTGTTGCTACACACTATAGTGTTGACTCGTTCGTGAACGAATCAGTTCGAATGAACGAATCGTTAAGACGAACGAACTGAACTGGTTCTTCTCTCTCTCGTTCGCCTTGTTCGTCTCGTTCGTCTCGTTCGCCTCGTTCGTTCTCAGACTCGACTCCTCCCAGACCCACTAGTCGCTGACTCGCTGACAGTTCGTTCACTCACTGTGTGAGTGGTGAGGAGGGACCGACTGAGAGACGTCACGACTCACGAGAGCCATTCAATCGTATGCTGTTCTAGGACTGAGTCTAGGACGCTCTCGTTGAATTTTGGTCAATGAGAGACAGAAATCAACAGGTTTAATGGGGAAAAAACAAATGGGCTTAGTGAGCGAGCTATCTATTATTCACATTGGCCATCTGTTGCATGGACGTATTTAAAGGATGCATTGTACATATTTATAATTCGAAATTCGTCCCAGCCTTTATACCACATTTTTCACAACCTACCAGCTGTCGTTGTGAAGACTAGTCACCGCGCAATTCGTTTCAATGGAAATCGCGACAGTATACTTTCAACATGAAGTGTACATATATATCATTTGAAATTCGTCCCAGCCTTTATACCAGAAACTCTAGAGTCTATAGTGTAGCGACCCTGGGACATTTAAAGAGTTTGTGTGGTATGTGTTGCATTGTATTTCGTTGTCCGTTATGCCAGTTGTTCTCTGTGCATGCATTGGATGTTCTTCTTGTCAATCAGTGTGGGGGGCGAATCATCAGGTCAGCTGGGGGAGGGCCGTGGGAGAACAGGAGGGTGGGGGCTTGCACGTTGAAGGGACCGGGTTGGGGGGTTGCCCGGGTAACCGGTTGTTGTTAGTGTGGCTTTTTGCCGTTGGTTATGGGTTTTCAGTGACTTGGTTTGTCACCGGCGAGGTCATTACAATAGCGTATAACTGCGTTGTCTGATGACAGTTTAATGCATTTTTCACAATTAACCAGCTCTCGTTTTGAAGGCAGTGTTAATTTTGGCAGCTAGATTTAGTCTTTGGCTGCATAGGGTTCTGTTTATGGGAGCCTAAAACACCCGGGACACCCACCATCATTGCTACATCAAGTCTATTATTTTGCTGATATGTTAAACATCCAATAATCAACTACACCCCCCATCTCGCTGCGTTTGTTTAAAGTTGTAATGTTGACGTATGAGAACGAGGGAAACGCTGAGTCTGATCCGTAAACCGGAAACTCGACTGAACGAACGAACGAACGAGGGGCTGAGTCTGACTGACTCAGAGAACCGTGTATGATTCGATTCACTGCTACCGGAAACTCGACTGAACGAACGAACGAACGAACGATTCGCGAACGAATCCTCTTGGCGAACTGAATGACGCGAACTGGTTCGCGGAAACGAATCACTACATCCAACTCTACTACACACTGACGTGAGATGGCTTAGTCGAGGGAAATTCCTGCAAAGATTTCGAGAGCTCTGTCCGGAGATTAAGGAGTTTTTCCGTGTAGCTGGACATGCAGAATACAAGCAACTAAATGACGGTCAGTGGCTGTTAGACTTGGCATTCTTAACTGATCTGACAAACCTATGGAATGACCTTAATCTAGAGCTGCAGGGAAAAGACAAAACAGTGATTAATATGATCAGCTCAGTTAATGCATTCAAACAAAAGATGCAACATCGCTCCTCAAAGCTGCGGCGCCATGATTTGGCAAACGTCCAGAACCTGGCGTCAGAGCTGGAGATGCAAGGGAAAGCCTGTGTGCAACTTGACAGTGCACGCTACACAGAGGAGATTGACAAATGTCTGTCAGAGTTTGACAAACGCTTTCAAGACTTTTCTTTGCTCGAGCCAGTCGCTACATTCATGTGCTATCCTTTTCGGGAAGATGCTGAGGTTGATTCACTCGCATCAAAAATTTCAACACTGTTTCACCTGAACTCTTCTGGGGTGGAAGATGAGATTTTGACATTACAAGCAGACATTCAGCTGAAGTCCAGAGCTCATGGAGTGTTCTGGAACATACTCACAGAGGAAAAGTACCCCAATATGAGGAAATGTGCTACCTCCTTGACTGCTTTATTTGGCTCCACTTATTTATGTGAGTCAGCCTTTTCCCACATGAAGATCATTAAGTCCAAGTACCGTTCCACCATAACTGATGATCATTTGGAAGTGTGCTTGAGGCTGGCTGTCAGCAGCTACTGTCCGGACTATGCATCCCTGGCTGATTCCATTCAGTGCAAGTCATCAGAATAAGGTAATGACAAAAAATGTACATGGTTAATTGTGTTGTGTTGTACAATATGGGCTCATGCTGTTATGCAAGGGACATCAACATACATTGTACATATAGAGAATTCTCAATATATTCATGAATAAATATGTTTAGCATTTTTGTAGTAGGTAGATCATTTTGACTTGGTCATTTTATAAGTAGCTTGCATGCTGAAAAAGTGTGAGCACCCCTGCTCTAACCCTAACCCAAATTACGAGAGGTCGAGGATGACTAGGGTTGAATGATCAAGGCTTTATTGCGACTGCAGAAAGTAGCAATATCACCTGGGTTGGTTTGCAAAGAACTGGCCCATTCGGCCCGGGATCTCTGAGGTAACTACAGCTCTGTGATTTCCTAGACCAATCAAAGGGCTTCTAAAATCTATGGGCCCTCCCCCATCACCATTAACATTTATCTTTTACTTCCCATGTGGATACATACATTCATACGTTCAAGCAATAGATAGAAAGAGTTACTTATTAAACATTAGTTATATAAAGTTTACATATTATGCATTACAGTTATATGAAGTGAGGTCTTTGATTAAAATCCATTCATCGCCTTGTTTATTTACCTGATCTTAAATTACAATGACTTACCACTTGTGTTTAAGAGATGAGCCCTGTGAAAGCATATTAATTTAAACAGTAAAATGTGTATTGGTAATTGTTAATGCCACTTTATTTGTCTGTGGCATATACAGTCATAATTCTAAAGCTGGTAGTGTCTGATTTTAACCGGGGTATGGATTAGTTAACTTAAAGGACAAATCCGGTGTAAAATGGATTTGGGATACGTTTGGTATGATAACGAGTTGGAACATTCGTTTTGGAGCGCAAAAACTATGGAGCCAGTATCCTGCCATAATTCAAACCTGAAAAAAAAAGTTTCAAAGGCTTGTAAGTCTGGGTTTGAAAACTCAACACCTTGTAAAAAAGGTTTTGCAACACTGAAAAAAGAGATTATAGCCTGAAAAAAAAAATTAAAACGTCTGCAAACATGATTTTGTGCTCTATTTTATCTTCATCATTTTCACCAACACATTTTCAAAGTTTAATTTTTTTCACAAACACATTTTCAAAGTTTAAAAAATGTCACCAGCGCATTTACAGAGTTTCAAATCTGGCACTGTTCTAACAGTGTATTTCATTGTTTCCTTGTTTTGAAACCTTGTTAATGGGATTCTGCAAACAGGTGTTCATACATTGAGAAATAAGTTTTGAAAGGTTGAATATTTATTTTTAAAAACTTGTAAAGGTGTAAATTTACACCATTGCAATGTATTTTTTCAGAACTGACTTTTCAGCACTGACTTTTCAGAGATTTGACCACACAGGCGCAAGCTTTGAGTCACGTGATTATTGGCAGTGTTCTGTCGCACATTCGTTTTGAAACTCCTGACAGTCAAAGGTCTGAAATCGTTGATCTGCAAAAAGTAAAAAAAAAACGTTCCTGGGGGCGGGACCATTTGGCTCTAAACCTATTGGTCGCTCTCTGCTGACGTACATTCCAATCACATGTGCCGTTGACCGGGCTGTGCGTGATTGACAGTGTTCTGCCGATGACAAGAATAACAATCGACCTGCGCGGTTGATTTTGTTTTCCATTTTCTATTTTCATCACTGGCTGTGTGTGTGTGTGTGTGTGTGTGTGTGTGTGTGTGTGTGTGTGTGTGTGTGTGTGTGTGTGTGTGAGACGTCAGCGAGTGGGTGGACGAGCGAGGAGAGCGAGCGATAGCCTGCGTGTCAGTTTAGTGAAGTAATGAACGAGTCTGGTTGTGTGTATGAATAAAGTACCCAGCCTGTCAAGAATCGCTGGCCGCTTCATTCCAACCATATTCCGACCTATAAGCAGACCCACTGTCGGTAAAAGTGAAGGGTGTTGCCCCCGAGAGAGCATCGGCCCTGGAGGGAACGTCTCCCCTGTGCTTCTCAGTCTGGGAGCCGACGGCAGGAAAGTGTAACTAACCATGTCGTAGTTGGAGGCGGAGCGCAAGAGAGTATACGTGATCCAATAATTTGAGATAAAAATAAAGCACATTCATTTGAATGATTTTAGCTTGTGTGTGATTTATCGCGGGCACGGGCACAAACAAGCTAAAATCATTCAAATGAATGTGCTATATTTTTATCTTGCACTATTGGAGCGAGTATACTCTCTTGCCTCCAACTACGAGATGGTTAGTGTGACTTATAGGTCGGAATGAAGCGGCCACCGATTCTTGACAGGCTGGGTACTTTATTCCATGGGCGTAAGTTTGGTCTCAGCTTTGGTAGGGACACTTCACAGACGTAACCCCAAATCACTAGACTGCATCATGCTGAACAATAAATACTCTATTAAAATAAAATATAGATTTACATGTGCACTTATTCACATTTAAAATACACATACACACCCACCCACCCACACACACACACACCCACACACACACACACACACACACACACACACACACACACTGCCAGTGATATGCGTACGATACTTTCTCGTGCTCACGAGATACTTTCTCGTGCTCACAACATACTTTCTCGTGCGCACAACATAGTTTCTCGTGCTCACAAGATACTTTCTCGTGCGCACCAGATACTTTCGCGTGCGCACCAGATACTTTCTCGTGAGCACCAGACACTTTCTCGTGCTCATTCCCGTTCCGTACCCAGCCATGGTTCCAGAAAATGGAAAACAAAATCAACCGCGCAGGTCGCTTGTTATTCTTGTCATCGGCAGAACACTGTCAATCACGCACAGCCCGGTCAACGGCACATGTGATTGGAATTTACGTCAGCAGAGAGCGACCAATAGGTTTAGAGCCAAATGGTCCCGCCCCCAGGAACGTTTTTTTTTTCCTTTTTGCAGATCAACGATTTCAGACCTTTGACTGTCAGGAGTTTCAAACCGAATGCGCGACAGAACACTACCAATAATCACGTGACTCGAAGCTTGCGCCCGTGTGGTCAAATCTCTGAAAAGTCAGTTCTGAAAAAATACATTGCAATGGTGTAAATTTACACCTTTACACGTTTTTAAAAATAAATATTCAACCTATCAAAACTTATTTCTCAATGTATGAACACCTGTTTGCAGAATCCCATTTACACTGTTAGAACAGTGCCAGATTTGAAACTCTGCAAATGCGCTGGTGACATTTTTTAAACTTTGAAAATGTGTTTGTGAAAAAAAATTAACTTTGAAAATGTGTTCGAAAATGCTGAAGAAGATAAAATAGAACACAAAATCATGTTTGCAGATGTTTTTTTTTTCAGGCTATAATCTCTTTTTTCAGTTTTGCAAAACTTTTTTTACAAAGTGTTGAGTTTTCAAACCCAGACTTACAAGCCTTTGAAACATTTTATACACACAATACAAGGTATTGTGTGTATAAAATGTCCTTTTTAATACACAAACTGTACACTTACGTTATCAATGCCTTGTTTTATATGTTAAGACCCTTATTATACTACAAAAGAAGTTTCGGGCTACTTCTAGCCTTTTAGTTGGTTTAAAATAGCGATTTAGTTTTTTACATAACAAATGCCCCCATCGTTCCAAGTTATAGCGTTTTGGTTGAATCGGCTAAAAACAGCCAACTGAAGAATGCGTCTGTAACGGGTTCGAAGTAATGCGAGCAGGCAGGGTTGTCATTCTCTCAGCAGGAGATCGGTTTATTTGATTTAACCGGAAGTCCTTTAACTTAACGTTTTACCTTGAAGCCTACAGAATATACATTCTAAAGCCACGTACGAGAACCCATAGGGGGTAATAGATGTTTCTCTAAGAAGCCATTTACATGAGGCGTCGGGGGTTCATCGGAATGCAGGCCTTTGTTTGTCACAGGAAGGCCAGGCAATATCAATAGTGTTAAACATTGGCTTGTGAGTATATTCACCTTACTTTATTGTATAATTTATGCTTAAAGTTAACCTTACTTACCTACTTTTATCTAAGTGAACTGAGAAATAGGCTGATGTCATTGACTACAGAGGGATGTCTCTCTGAATGTGTGACCCTCTGAAGTGTTGAAATAACAATGGAACAGGGTCTGGAGCCTGCCCCTTCCCCTCTGTTGGTACATTTCTCTCCACTAATATATTCCAACATCCGGCAGAGATATCCTTTTAAACCTTCATTATTTTCTACCATAATACACACAAACACACACCAGACACACAAACACCAGACACACACACACACACACACACACACACACCAACACACATACACTCACACACTCGGGTCCTGCTTACACTTGAGCATAAAACAGGATCTACCAGTGTTTTTGAAAGGAGCTTGTATCTGCCGGGCGCCGGCCAATTTACCAGAGATCCTCTCTTGATATGCGCCGGCAGGTTCCTGGCGCGTCTCACATTCAAGGTCCTCACAATATGGTAGAACTGGCGGGGCGTAATCGTGGTGTACCCAACCTGAACCCCCATCTCCTGGGTTCAGTTCTGCTCATCTCTGCAGACCCATTGATAGGCTTTTCATAACCAATCAGAATGCTGGGACCATTCGGTACTGGGAGGAGGTTCTGTTGATGACAAACAAGCAGCGCTGCTGAATTAAAAGATACTTAAAGACTAGCAATCTGCCAAGTTATTCAAACTGTTTGTTATCTAAAATAGAGCAAATAACCATCTGAAAGATGAACTGAAATCTAAGCGGAAGGCTTTTGTCAGAGCTGAAGAGGTTTTTGCCTTACTTCCAAACAGAGTTGCAAGAGCCATGTCCTAGCCATTCATCAGCTATTAGTGAGTGAAGCGCTCTATCCCAAAAGCCTCTGTTTGAGCTTTTTTCATTTATAGACCACTCCCGGCTCATTTCTGACCAATCACAGGCACCTCTTCCCTGATTGATTCAGGGAATCAATCCTGCCCGTCAATAACTTTTGCTCACACATTGTTGCCATCTCAATGGAGGAGTTAAGCAGGAAGGGACAGAGCAGCTAAAATACAGTTTAAACATATAGTGGCTCTTGGTTAGTCTGACCTTTAATCATTTCTAAAGTGTGTCTATAACCGTGTCTGTAACAACTTTGCAAACTGGAAATATTTCAAAAGAAAAGCACCTGGTCAATAGAAATATGTTCAAAAACGATATAAGATGTTCCAATCCAAAACTGAAAAATAAATAATAAGAAGTCAACTCCATATAAAAAGCGGTGGTAGTGGTAGCGGCTGTTATGAAGAACAGTGGTCAAATCATCAGATGCCCCCGACTGCCCTGTGTGGGCTCATCGTACAGGTTCTTCTGGATTCTCCCGGGGTTCTGCATGGGCTCCTCATACCAGGTTCTTCTGGGTTCTCCCTATGGTTCTCATCGTACCAGATTCTGCTGGGTTCTCCCATTGATTCTCATCGTACCAGGTTCTGCTGGGTTCCCCCCAGGGTTCTCTGTCATGGTAACAGGTTGTGCTGGGTTCTCCCAGGGTTCTCTGTCATGGTACCATGTTCTGCTGGGTTCTCCCCACGGTTCTCATCGTACCAGGTTCTGCTGGATTCTCCCAGGGTTCTCATTGTGTTTCATCATACCAGGTTCTGCTGGGTTCTCCTCACGGTTCTCTGTGTTTGTCACCGTACCAGGTTCTGCTTGGTTCTCCCCAGGGATCTGTGTGTGTGTCATCGTACCAGGTTCTGCTCACGGTTCTGTTTGTCATCGTACCAGCTTCTGCTAGGTTCTCCCCAGGGTTCTCTGTCATGGTACCAGGTTCTGCTAGGTTCTCCCCACGGTTCTGTGCCAGCGTACCAGGTTCTGCTGGGTTCTCCCCAGGGTTCTCTGTCATGGTACCAGGTTCTGCTGGGTTCTCCCCAGGGTTCTGTGTCAGTGTACCAGGTTTTGGTGGGTTTTCCCCAGGGTTCTGTGTGGGCTTCTCGTACCAGGTTCTGCTGGTGCCTTCGGCGCACATTGCTTCCAACCACACTCTGGCCTCATTTCCAGCGGTATTCCTGATCCGGGAAACCGTGTGCTGACAATGTGCATTGTGCTAATGATTCATGAACACAACAGTGGGCTCTCTCTGACCCCTTGGCTCAGAGGGAACGAGAGGCATCCCTGATAACAAGCAAGTTTCCATGCAAGCAACTGTTCCAATAATGTGTTGGATTGCAGGATGATTATTAATATTTTTTACAGCTATGGCTGCTGTGGATATTGTATTTTATTTGAATCAAACAAAATATGTAGGTATATAAATATATTAATCCAGTTATGTATGCATATAAACATATTTATCCAGATATGTATGTTTATATACATATTCATCCAGATATGTATGTTTATACTGTGGCGACCCGGCTCCAGGAATGTCTCTGTCACTCTGGAATCAACACACGCCAAGGTCCGTTCAAAGCCAAAAGAGGCATTTATTCAATGAACAACGGAAATCGCGTGGATCTGTGCCCAACGCGGGGAAAACGAAAATAATACTAATGGCTCCGTGAGCCACGGAAGAGTCAGTGCTATTGTCTCTCCGGCACGGCCGGTCTCGTCCCTGGAGAGGGAGGTCACTCCCGTCTTGAGCTCCGTTCCGGCGGTGCGTTCCTCGCCTGTCAACGTCATCTGTGTGTGCGGGCTCCCTCGCGAACATTTGGGAAAGGTCGGCTAGATCCGCTGGTCGACCAGTCCGAATCGTGTCCTGGAGGTTCCCTGGTCCACTCGTGCTTCCAATTCCTCCCCCTAAGAGAAGATGATACAGCCTTTAAAAGGGTACCTGGTCTTCCTCGTCCTCCGCCGCAGGTGTCCTCCATTGCACTGATTCTTGTGACGCAATAGACGCTCTTTGGTGCCAACTGGTGGATATCGGCGGTACACGCCATCCACCAACTCTCCCCTCGGCCGCCTGGCCCGAGGGCTTAGGACCGGGTTGCAGTGTTGTGCCTGAATGCGTTCGTTGAACGATAGTTCATGAACTCGTTCATATTTTGGGCGAACGTGAACTGAACGTACTGTATTACTGCCTGATGAACGTTACTGTGAACTCGTTCACAGTAAGTACCGATTTTCTTGAGCTGATATTTGGAGCCGATAACACCCTGGAAATCCAGAGTTCTCGCGAGAGCACAATTTGAATTTGCTCAGCGAGTCACTCTGGGAACGAGCAATATACTCGTGTATATTCTGGGCCTCCCCTGGCCCAGAACATTAATCAATCACATCGATGTATCAATATAGGCGGGCCAAAAGCGTTGCTGTTTTACCGGCCGATACGGCAAGAGTCTTATCTATTGGTTAGCTCCACTGGTCTGGATGAGTCACCCCTTGTATTCTTCTGATATTTTCAAATGCATGCTTGGTGCGGCCCCTCGAGTTGGGCCATTTTCATTACTCATTGCCAGACCCTACAGTTTTCTAGATGTGGGTCTGGATTTCCAGGCTAAGCCTCCCTCAAGTAACATAAAAAAAACACACAATGATGATAACAAATGTTACAATATCTCAATTTAAAAAAATGAACTGTTTATTGAACTGTCTGTAAATCATGCCGAAGGAAAAAAAAAAGGCTGATACTGAAAAAAATATCGGCCGATCCCGACACATGTAAAAAACGCAAATATATATTGGTATATTGGTCGATCACTAATATTAATCCAGATATGTATGGCTATGCACCAGGACTCTGTTGACCCCCATGTCGGTTAGTGAGGATGGGTCTGTAGGCACTGAAAAACTCACATCCGCCCTTCTCACTGTTCGCCCCGCTCACTGTTCACCCCGCTCACTGTTCACCCCGCTCACTGTTAGTCCCGCTCACTGTTCGCCCCGCTCACTGTTAGTCCTGCTAACTGCTCACTGTTCGCTCCGCTCACTGTTAGTCCTGCTAACTGCTCACTGTTCGCCCCGCTCACTGTTAGTCCCGCTCACTGTTCACCCCGCTCACTGTTAGTCCCGCTCACTGTTCACCCCGCTCACTGTTCGCCCCGCTCACTGTTCGCCCCGCTCACTGTTAGTCCTGCTAACTGCTCACTGTTCGCTCCGCTCACTGTTAGTCCCGCTCACTGTTCGCTCCGCTCACTGTTAGTCCTGCTAACTGCTCACTGTTCGCCCCGCTCACTGTTAGTCCCGCTCACTGTTCGCTCCGCTCACTGTTAGTCCTGCTAACTGCTCACTGTTCGCCCCGCTCACTGTTAGTCCTGCTAACTGCTCACTGTTCGCCCCGCTCACTGTTAGTCCTGCTAACTGCTCACTGTTCGCCCCGCTCACTGTTAGTCCTGCTAACTGCTCACTGTTCGCCCCGCTCACTGTTAGTCCCGCTCGCTGTTCGCCCCGCTCGCTGTTCGCCCCGCTCACTGTTCGCCCCGCTCACTGTTCGCCCCGCTCACTGTTAGTCCTGCTAACTGCTCACTGTTAGCCCCGCTCACTGTTAGCCCTGCTAACTTTCCTCTGTGTTCAGCTGCATTATTTGCCTGCTACTAATTATTTAACATCGACCTTTGTTAGGTGCTATCTTTTTTTTCGATAACTGGACTGAGGATATCTTATAACAAACTTTTATTGGATTACATTGGTTTATTTCATGCTTCTTCAAGTAGAACCAAATGATTCGTTTTTACCTCATTGCCTTGTGCAATTGCTTTTCTCCTGAATAGTGACTTATTAAAATAAATTGTATTAAGTGTGTGTGTGTGTGTGTGTGTGTGTGTGTATGTGTGTGTGTGTGTGTGTGTGTGTGTGTGAGAGTCTAAAGGAGACTACTTGGTTTCCTGCATTCTGGCCTTTCAGTCTTATGTACAAAAGATGTGTGTGAATGCAATGCAAAGGCAGTGTAAAACTAAACCTTCCAACCCCGCACAAAAAATCTTGCATATTTTAACACTACTCGCTATCAAATTAACATTTCATGACCCCAACCTCTGTGTTTGCCCATTAGCCTGTTCTTCTTGGTGGAGGGATAGAAGTTAATGTGGAGTAAACGTGTCTGACCCAGGGAACTAGCAATGTGCAGCTTTGCATTATTGGATTTGTGTTGTAAAAGGTTATTTGAAACCATGAAGTGCATCATAATCGACTGTGATAATTAAGGCAACATATGTACACTACAGTCAATAGTGCCAAACGCAAAGGCTTCCTGATAACTCCCTCATGTAAGTGAAGTTATTTCAGGGTTTGGCTTACATTTCTAAGAGGGTAGCAGCATTACAGATTTATCCACCATTTCCACAAGTGTATTGTCAACTTAAAACATATTGTATGGTTGCAGTGTTGGGCCACAAGGTTGTTTGATTGAATTAATGTTGTCATAACATTGTACGATACATTTGTTTTTGTAAAAGTTATATTTTTGAACAAATAGTGTGGTTTAAGAACACTATTATTATCGTGCATGTCCTTTTGGTTTTACAATAAGGGTACATTAATGAACCATTAATTAACATTAGCTTATGCAGGAACAAACATACTACATAAAGTTAACTGTTGATTAACAGTTAACAAATGGTATAGAAATCATTTACTAATGGTGTTTATGGTAACTAAGGTATTAATTTATACATTATTTCATATGGTTAGGGATAACCCTAACATTAACCCTAAGCCATATGCTATTGCTATATAAGAATGTATATTACTGCATGAACTTACCATAAAGCTAGCATTAAAAAAATGATACACAAATAATATATTTATTGTCACGGTTACTCACTGGTACGTGACATATCTATAAACGGTGGATGTTTCTTTGTCTTTGTTCTGTGGCCGTTTGTTCCATTCATCAGTATGTGTTTATACCTAGGGCTATTGCAGTTTATCCTGTTGGAATAGGATCTGGGTCATAAAAAGCAATTTGAGATTAGAGGTGTGGCTGTCATTTACACCAGTGTGAGATGTAATTGAGGTTGCCCTTAGGGCTAGAGAGTGGTAAGCCAACACACCCACACCCCACTCCACAGCTCAAGGTGTGCATATATCACATGCTATTTACCTGTGCAAAAACACAAATACCACCGTTTTGATCCTCTATGCCCTATTGCAAGATCAACCATGTGTGCCAGTTCCTGTTGTTTACTCAGCCATTGGATGTGAAAGAGTGATAAAATGACCAGTCGTAATTCAATTCCAATGTTTTCAAAGAACAACGGCAACTGAACTTATCTTAAAGGCATTAAATGTAACATTGACACTGAGCGTTTACAATAGGTACTGCGGTCCAAATGCCCAATGCTGGACAGAGATGTCTGTGTCCCTCCTGCCCAACATTAAAGCTCCCACAGGGCGCTAGGCTAAGGAGACAGAACAAACCAAAGCACACGACGAACCAAGCTCCATATTATATTTTGAGATCACCGAGATAATTGTATATTGACAATGACAAGCGAAGACGAGTACTACACTGTCAATTAATCAGCTACTGTTTACGCAAATTATGAACCAGGTCGGTTTTTTTATAACTCTTTCAAAGCTCAAAGCAAACCTGTTCAGGGGAGAATTTAAGGCTTTAAGCTGTCTCTGTTTGAGCTGTAACTCTGTCATTGAGCTTTTTGAAAGAGGTTGAGGCCTTTTTTGGTTGGGTAGAATCCAGTACAATCTCAGTGGATCCAGTCTGTGTGCTTGCTTCAATTTTTGCAGCACGCTGTGTTTGTATGCCAATTAGTTTCATATCTGGCAACCCTGGGTGTGGAAATGGGACATGGAATCACAAAGAATGAAGCAAACACAGGCCATCCGACCCTGAACTGCATTTCGCAGGAGAGCATACTGCCAAAGCATTGTTGTTCAAAGAAGCCAGTGTTTCAATATAGCATCTTCCTTAATCTCTGATGACATACCCTGGTGGTTAAGATTCAGTTAATTAGTTACCAATGGCTCCTTTATTCTGGTACTTTACAGGAAGTTGTTGGTACCAATTTCTGTCCGGCCATATCTATAATTCATAATAGATTTTAAGACACTGTATCAAATGCATAACAATTTACTGTATGCTTCAAAACAAGCACATAGCTTTGTGGAAAATGTTACACTTCTTACGGACTGTATGGAATTAGTCTGCTGGTAAATATAAATAAAAAGTTTGTTGCCTTTATTAGGAGGAGACCAAATACTGGACTTGTGACCACATGCCACTCTATTCTAATGTCTTTACTTAACCACCAACAAAAACGGCTTTTAAAGCTAGGGTAGGCAAATTATTTAAGTATATCAACAAAGTATTTGTTGATATTGTCTTTAAAAAAATAGAAATCTGGTATCATTGGCTTTTGCAGGCCTGTAATTAGAAGACAGGTAGGACATCCAATCATTTCATTCGTCTAGAATAAAATGATTGGACCGACCACCTGTCCGTCGCCCCCACCTTCCCGGCTATTGTTGCTCACTCTGCCCGTGCACTCTGCCCATGCACTCTGCCCTTGCACTCTGGCCGTGCACTCTGGCCTTGCAGTCCGGCCGTGCACTCATTGTGCATGGCTGGAGTCTTCCAAAAGGCTAAGCAGACATATTGCTTAAGCTAGCGGACTAGGCCTGTGTTTTCGGGAGGGGCTTTGGAGCGAGGCCTAAAGGGAGGTAGATGTTTGGTTTGTATTTTTGTTTATCTTGCAGTCTTCTCAAAATGTCCTAACTTGGCTTTAACTGTAAAAAAATATCAAAGTATTAAGATACTATTAATATTAAAATATCAATATTTAAAAAATGGGAATGAAAGTGATGAATATTCAGCCCTAATCATAATCTTACCTCAAAGGCCAACACTATGCAGGATCATGTCAAATATTTCTTTCATGTCAAGCATACGACGACCAATGTAGCCAATTACTGATCCATTTCAGATGCATCAGCTTCAGATGCATCCACTTTGTCGGTGATGATTTTCAAAGCCTCGGTTCTCATTGGTGGAAGATGTCGGCGGCACTCAGAAGGACTTCTGAGGAGGAGTTTAGCTGCTGTCGTGTGGACAGGGCTCCAGCCACTTGTCTTCATAATTGTTTCTCCTTACTGCTGGTGTTATGGCAGGTTTCTGACACTACTACAGACTTGAAATGGCAACCCGAGGATTTGAAGACACGCCCGTCCTCCCAATTCGCGAAACAGGATTCTCTGACGCCACACATTGACCCAGCAGGATCTCAATCTGGCAGCCCCAGCATTAGGGTCATATGTTGAAACTTCTGAGCCAAATGGCTGCAGTCATGGTGGACGTTGGTAGGGTCAACGCGTTGGGAGTGAGGGGAGACTCCACTAACTCAGACGCTGGGCGGAGATTGGCAGGGTCATTGGTAGTGAGGGGAGACTCCACTAGACTGATTCAGCCGTTGGGAGTGAGGGGATCCTCCACTAGACTAACTCAGACATAAGGTGGACGTTGGTAGCGTCCAGGCGTTGGGAGTCAGGGGAGACTCCACTAGACACCAGGACATTGGAACTCTCTCCTTTAGTACGCAGATTAATGCACAGAGGTGGTGCCCTGAAACCTCTATCATTCTTGTGTTTTCAATACAAACTTCCTTGGTGATGTGATCCGAAACATTGAAAGGTCCCTTTTTCGTTAAATTTTTGTACTTCGTTTTTACTTGTTTGCTTGTGAATTAATTTAATATTATTTTAATTTTATTTTATTTTTATTTGGTGATCTCAGGAAAAGCTCCTTGTTATCTCGAGCGAAAACAACCTTCTGATTATCAGATGACGATGCTTTCATCAACTCTAAGATAGGGCTATGTTTACTTTTTCAAGTGGTAACCTTTAATCAATGCTAGAAAATCTTCTTTAAAGTCCATAATAATTGGGTCATCTCTGTGCTATGGTCTAAATGCAGCATTCAGTTTTTTAATTGAAAAGTGTGTTTGTGTGTGTGTCTGAGATAGTCTTCTCGGAGTTGGTCCAAGTCCGCCCGGGGCCAACCCGTTCCTTACCAACCCCCTTAACCTCTCGTGTTCCTCTCTGTCTCCTGGGCTCAGCCGTTCTCATCATGTCACTGAGTGTGTGACGTAGCTGAGCGGTGGAGCTGGGGAGTGAGGGTGGTGTGGTGGAGCAGAAGAGGTGCAGGGAAGCGTGATTATCTCTGCACCCCAGCCGGTGTTTGCTCTCCACTCCTCCTTCTTCTCCATCTCCCTGCATCTCTCTGTTAGTGATGCAGAGTGGGGGTTGTTGCAAACCAAGCTAGCTTTCATTTACCTCCATTACGTCAAGTCATGCATACCCTATCCCCCCACCCCGTCCAAGGAAGGGGGAAGAGTTGTTTCTCATAGATAAGTCATTTAAGTAACATTCGTGTGAGCGCTTGCAAAGCAGCAGATTATTAACCGATGGGCTGACCCCAGCCTCACGGCCGCCATCAGACAGCCCTGTTTGTGTTTGTTTCTGCCAGGGCTTCCTAATATTTTTTTGTGCTCTGTCGAGTTTGGATTTAAAGCCTCTAAGCTATGCACTGGTTTGGGGCACTAGAGCAGTTAATTACTTAAAGGGGAAAAGTTAATATATACACGCTGACCCAAGAAAAAAACCCTTCTTCAAATGATATGGTTCCAAGAGCAGGACATTGCTTTGGTATCCAACGAATCCTAAATTTTGGTTTGTATACGCTGTATAGGGCTGAACTGATTGTTTTCTTTGTTGATTAATCTAATGGTATCTTCTCCAGATTCATCATTTGGTAAAATGTCATGAATAATAGAAAATGCCCGTCGCAGGTCACCAGCGATGTCTTACATGATCCTGCTTTATCTGAAAAAAGAAGACAGCAAAAGTTTTCCAACAACCAACTATTTGATTAAATAAACAGCCGCAAAAAATGTTACTTTTAATTGATTATCAAAATTCGATTTAGTTAATTTTCTGTGGATTTGTAAATCACTTCTCACAGCCCTTTTGCTCCTGTCTCCACCATGGCTGCCTTCTTATTTGACAACCAACTAATGTGTGGAATCAGCACCAAATCTCATGGTGAAGAGCAGGGGTGGACTGGGACAAAAATCTGGCCCAGGACTTTGGGATGGAGAGGGCTGTCATGAGACCGCGAGAATAGCATGTGTAGAATTTTGCCACTGTGTAAAATAATAGAAACTAGTCCTTAACTGTGGATATTTGCATTGAAAATACATGTCAATGTTGGGATGTGCGTCTGGTTAGAATTGTGTGAGGATCACAGGCAAATATTTTATAAGCAAATAAGCAACCCTCGGTAAAGCAAGGGTGAAAATGTTCCAAATAGTGCAGATGGCTTTGCATAGGCAAAACATACTGAGCAGAACAGAGTGTTGTCTTGTTCTTAGATGCTTCTCTGGGGGGTTGTTAAGGGTGGAAGAAAATACAAATCAATGCAATACAACGATACAAATAAAAATAAAATGAAATCCCTCATCTCAGTGTATAGCTAGCTCAGCTTCCCCTTTGCTGGACCGTGAATCTGCCTGTGTTGACAGTAGAGCTGCATCTGCATGTAAATGACAAGTAACAAATAATTCCAATTTAGCAGGCCAATACATTAAAGGGAATAGTGGATATTCTCTTAATTTATGTTTTTTTCATCATCATTTCATCATTTAGGAGGAACAGTTACCCTTTAAATACAAATAAATTAACAAAATGAAAGACAAAGAAATAAAATACATTTAATGTAAGGCTAATATTAATGAGTTTAGGAGTTTAAGTCATTATTATATTGCCAAATATTCCCGCTAGTGCACCTGTCGTATGCTTTGCCCTGATATACTGTGTTTAAAAGTGATCCCCCCCCTCTAAATTGAAGTCATACCTACCCGTTTTACCGCCATTCAAGAGCTCAGTTTGGCGCTGTTTGTGAATGTGCAGCAGGCCACCCAAAGTCACTTTTATTATTTTTATTTTCTTAAAAATAATAATAATAAAAAAAATGAAAAATTACCGCTGGCCGGCTCGGCCTGAAACCGCCCGTCCATTCGGGAAATCTCCTGAACCTCCCGATGGCCAGTCCGCCCCCGGAGAAGAGACGTCTTCCTATTTTTAGAAGGGATCTTGCACAAAGTCATAGGGCCCTATCTTGCACCCAGCGCAATTGACTTTCTACACCGACACATGTATCGTTGCTAGTTTGCACCTGGCGCAAAGCTGAGTTTTCCCCGCAGCAAACTCGCACCACTAAACTTGCGCCCTGAGAGGCATGTCGGCGAAAAGCAGAGGCGTGTTCCTGCGCAAATGATACATGGTGCTATCTGACAGATCGATAAAGCAGTTGCAGCAACTGACCGCAAGAAAACAGTTTAAGTGCCCTAGCGGAAAGCGCAGTTGGTGTTACTATTTTGACGTGCCTAGGCAGGTCGGAAATGTAACGTACGCTTACACACATGTAGGCTATACACAGCACAAACATGCAAACAATTAGCGTTATTGAAAAATTATGATGTCAAAGATTGTTCATATGTGGGAAACTGCATAAAAATAACATGTGGATTGTTGAAACATCTTTTTTCCATAGGGCCTGCTTTAATGAAACTGCATGAATGTATGAGGCTATGCCATGCATTCAAATAATAATAATAATAATAATAATAATAGCCTAATAATAAAAATAATAAATTTGAGCAAAGTATATCCCAGCCTTCCAAAACAAAATCTTGTTTTAGTGTAAATGATAACGTTTGTTAAATTATTTGGGAAAGAACAGCTGATACAGCAGTAATAAGTTGTACTTTTAAATCAATGCATCTGCAAACACAGTGCAGCAAACACATATTTTCTTGACACAGACATCATGTACAAGCCAATAACTTTTAGGATTGATGAGTATTTGATCGTGAGGAAACATAGTTTTACTGCGAGTGAGTGATTAAAAGAATGAATGAATGCGGGTGATGCTTGGTGCGTGTGTGTCTGTTTAAACAGAAGCAAACTAAACACGTAACGCATAATACAGTCCATGGCAATGTATATTAATTGTGGGACACATGCATATTATCAACACAAGTTGATAACGATAATGTATACCTTTCTGGTAAGAAACAATGTTTGTTAATGTATTGCCGCATATCATTAAATAGACCCACAGTTGCAACCACAGGGCCGCATATATATATATGTTAAGTTCTCTTGGCCGAAATTTACATGATGACTCAGTGTTGCATGTTATGCCCAAAACACACCTACGGGTATTCATGGTGTGTTCCTCAATCCTCAGACGCCAGACTTCCGAGTCGAAAGTCAAAGATCTCCCAGCTTTCTTGCAGCATTTCTCGGAGGCACGCCCCTTTTTTGTCTTCATCTTTCGGAATTCTGAGAGTAGACCGAGAGCAGTGATGACGCTCTCAACAAAATGGCTGCGCCTGTGAGGAGATTTATTTTCTTTGTATTTTTATCACGTAGGTCATTTTAATGTCCTACGTGTTTTAATGTAATTTTAAATGCTCTTACACACTTGATTACATTGCAACTTTATTCCGGTCACCAATTTATACATTGCATGGTCTTACTGTGCCTGCAATACAATGTAAAGTCATGTTGTTTGTTTTCGGGCTGGTTTGCTAAAGAGGCTAATGTAGCTAACAATAAACAACGACTAGCCAATTTCATGACACAATCAAAAAGACGAACTGGAACGCTATAAATGCTCCAAGACCGGAAATGACGTTAAAAGTGCAACTCGGAAGGCTTGCGTCCGAGGATTCAGGAACACACCATCAGACCAACCCATTTTAGATTTGCGTCGGGCGCAAGAGTAATTTATCCGCCAGTATAATAGCAACAGCGCCAGAGATCCGCCCACAAAGCTACTTCCATTTCGCGCTTCTCACTTGCGTTTAAGACCGTTAAAATAGGGCCTATAATCTTGATGTGTCTTGAGTGTAATAATTAGTGGGAGGAAATTATAACACATTTGGAGTATTGCAGCTTGAAGTATTGGCTAACCATTGTTGTGTGTTACATGAGAAAATATTTTTCAGAAGTTATTCGGTCCATTGCGTGTTCTTTTCAAATGAAAGAGGAGCTCAGATTGGTGTGAGGCTTCTCCCCATCAAAGCTAGCCTCGTAGCATGACGCACTGGCCCAATGCTGTCTCGTTCTCACCTTTACCTTCTCATTCCATGCGGTCACACCGATTCTTTATTCAGCTTGGCCATCTACAACTTTCTCGTCGGGTAATAAAGTTCTGAGGGGAATTTCATCATGTTTGGCCTCAAAGCCATGGGAATGTCTCTGGGAAGTATGGCACGGGAGAGAGGGACAGAGAAAAATGTATGTGGGCTCAATGTCAGAGGTGTTTAAGAGGTGTTATAAGAGGTGTTTTATTTATGAGTTGATTTGTTCTTCTCAAAATAAGGTAAATATTATTTTAATATTATACAATATCTAAATATTTGCGCCAAAATAATACCATAATATATAATTATTTACATATTTTAAAAGTAATGAAGGAATTGCTGTTCGGGGGGGGGCACTTGTCAGCAACTACCTTACATGGGAATATTGAGCAAACTTTGATATTAGATCATTCTTTATTTTTTTGCTCCCACTTTTTAATTCCTTTTGCTTTCGCTTTTCACAAAGTCACCTTTGCTTCAAGTGACTTTGCACCTCAAATGTGCATATTGAAAACAAAGCGGTCAACTATATACATTCAAAAGATGGAATTATATTACCCAAGTTATATAAGTATTTATAATGTGCTATGAACGAGTGTTCCATATATAGCATTACCATTATTATTTGAAAGGGAACTCCCCCATCACCAAGATGGTTTTAGATCAATCTGTGCTTTACAATAAAATATTTGCAAAATAATCTCCGAGGGGATTCCTCTGAGCCTTCTGCTTTGGTGGCTCCTAACAATGGTTTGAGATTTATCTCTTTTCAAAACAGCCGTACTTTGAACACATTGTGTTTGTTGTCAATGAATGCAGTTAAATAAAATGGCCTCACTAATTAGTGAGGCTCACACCTTCTGCAGCTCAAAAGGTTCTCAGAATCTTCACTATCTCTTTCCTTGCCTGACCTTGTGCTGTGTGTGTGTGTGTGTGTGTGTGTGTGATGGTTGTTCTTTTTGACCAAAGTGAACCTCATGTCTCCCCTGCTTCCTCCTTCCTCTGTCTCCTTCCCTCAGACATGGCCACTCTGCGGTTCGGACAGCACATGATCAAGGTCTCTGCGGTCTTCCTGCAGACGGAGCTCTCCTTCGCGCTGGTCAACAGGAAGCCTGTGGTGCCTGGTCGTATCCTTTAGTCTGGGAGCTTGAGGGTCGTTGGCCCGCTTGGCCTCAGTCAGGGGTTCTGTCCTAATGACTGGGTCGCACTCCAGAAAAGGTAAGACAAAGATAAAAGGTAAAATAAACAATGTGTCATCCAGCCTCTCGGAACACGTTATCAGGAAGTTCGGTGCTTGTTTAGCGTTTCTATCAGACGCCGTTGTTGCCGGGCAACAATAGCAAAGCATTGGTGATGATAATGGTGATCCTGACCATGTTATGAACTTCATTGGTGATGATAATGGTGAACCTTACCATGGTAGGAAGTAGGGCTGGGACAACGCGTTGACATAATCGGCTACACGAAAAGTCGACACAAATAATTTGCAAGCATTTGAAAATTGCAACACCCTCGAGCTCCACCCACTTACGGTGTTTTTCGTAAAACAGACTTGTGCTTTGTACCCCGGTGTTACTTGATAGAATATGACACAAATACTAAATGTGAATCTGACCATGATACCAGGGACCAGAGACACGTGTGTGTGTGTGTGTGTGTAGGTGTGTGTGTGTGTGTGTGTGTGTGTGTTAACTTTGGTCCTTTTTTATACTATGAAAGTAATGCTGCACTTTAAATGGATCCCAGCAGCACTGAGTGGATTCGTGAGCCTGTTGTTTCTCAAGCCATGAGAGAAAAAAGACTAGAAATTGTGAGTTAATCTGCATGATTTTCCCTGCTGGTGTGCTTAAATAATGTGCCTGTTCCTCTTTGCTGAATGATAATCAGGTCTTGTCTAAGCTTAACTTTCTCAAGTGCTTTGGCGGCATTGGGTTGAGGTTAACTGTGAGGAAGAATTCTCAACACATTATCGTTCCAGGAGACCGACATTGAGACCGGCCCTTCTGTATATTTGGCACACCTCAGCATGATGTCTGTAACCTGATGTCACGGCTTCAAGCCAGAATCCATGAGACATTTCAAAGCCGGTGCCATGTTTCAGGTAACCACTAAGTCCCCATGTATGTTCGGAGCCAGAGTGATTGATGGTCAGTTTGGCGAAAGGCAGATTGAGAAGGAGTGTGATGGCGGTCCTCCTCCAGCCCCTGACATCTGTTCAGAACATGTTTCCTTCCTAAATCACTGTCTCCCACTCAGCAGCAGGCCAAGCCCACGCATGGCTGTCTGCTTCGTGGCTCCAGGAAATAAACTCCACAAATGTCCGTCTGAATTAACGGCACTGGGAGCCTTTTATTCTGTGTTTATTTTTTGGTGTACCACATTATTAGTGTTAGTTTTGGTTTTAGCTTCTTCCTTCAAGGATTTACATCCACCAAGGAGGAGGATTCATCAACTAATAAGTGCCACAATGTCCCTTGAATACTTCTACTTGGGTGAATATAAAAAACATGCATGCAATTTCTGACACAAGAGATAATAACTTTGCTGTTGTATTCGTGTCCTTTTTAGGACGGAATCACTTTTTACGCTTTTAGTGAGTTAGGGATATTGTCAACCTAATACTGAAATTTTTGCTTTGGTATTTCCACCTAAAGGATTATTATGTTTTTTTTTAAATATTTATTTGTGTTATGGGTTACACCACATTGAAAGGCGTAGGAGACATGAGGAAACAGAGACGCCAGCAGTCCTAACATGAGGTAGAGCGCTGCAGTGAAGACCATATGCTGCAGCACACCGATACTGCTACCAGTTCTGAATCTTGTTCCTGTTGTTTTTGTATCCAGTCAAGCTTTCTCTTCTTCGTCCAATTATGTGGTGTGTTCCTTCAGAACTTTTTCTTCCTGAATCTCCCCTCATGATGGTCTACACCAGCGGTCACCTGGTGTTTATTTGGGGGCAAGGACCATATGAGGCGCCCGCAGGCCTGTTCGGTACGGTACGGTACGGTTCATAGTTAAGGGGATTTTTTTTTAAAAAAACTGCTTGTTTGTCAACAACAGAGAATGGCCGTAGATCGGCAGCATTGAAAACACCAATAAACTTGGTTATGGCATTTGCATTTTTGAATTCCCAGACAGGGGTTGTTTAAATAGTGTCGTGAGCTGGGTTTGCACTGCTCGTTTTTTTTTTTCAACAGCAACAGTGATAGTAACACCTGGATGGTGCCTTTTCAAATGCGTGTGCTAGGGATGTGCATTTCTGGCAAAAATACTTTTCGATATTCGCTGAGAAGTATTCAAATAATATTCGAAAATCGCTCAATCAAGAACCCCTCACGCACGCACGCACGCACCTCGGATACACGCACACACAATGACACAGGGAGAGGCTTTTATGATTTGTATGAAATCAATCTGTTTATTTCAATAACTGCGCCATCAACATTCAACATCAAAATTATTTCAACGTGGGCTTAGGCAGATAGACCTACATGCGCCGAAAACGGATCGCTATTTATTTATTTAATTTATTTTATTTTATATATTTATTATTTTACTGAACACAGCCTGCATGACGGTGAACTAGACACGTCAAAAATATAACTTCACACGGTGTGTCTTTTTACTATTTATTTGTTACCAGCATTCGTAGTGTTGATCAGCAGAGAAATAGTCCGCCAAAGACGTTGACGTCGCTTAGCAACCGAGGAGGCTATTCACCACCGGAAGTTGTGAAGGCCCATGCAAGTCAACGGAGCGTTCAACAGCATTGAGAAGAGCCGTGTAATAAATAGCGATTGTCACATTCATTATTCGATATTCTACGTGACTCCAACTATTCGGCTATTCGACGATCGTTGCCCGCTATGTACGCCACATTTACGTACCGCGGTACACCTCTGTAACCGAAGTGCCTGTACCTTGACGGTTCGGTACGAATACGTGTACCGTTGCACCCCTACTCAGTACCCATGAAGTAGCTCTCCGGTTCATAAAGGTTGGTGACCCCTGGTCTACACACACACTGCTGTGTTGTTGCTGTGAGTTGTCTCTTGAATTTGATTGGATGTTGGATGGACAGTTTACATCAAGACATTAAGTCATCGATTTCCACATTGAGCTTGTGTCAGAAACGTACAAGCAATGACGGACTACGGGTGTTTTTGCTTGCTGGTACTGTAAGGGTTAGTTCCAGGTTTACAGTTCAACCTTGTGGTATTCCATTGTTATAGTGCGGTGCTGAGTGGTTGGGGTTAGGGTTAGTTCCAGGTTCACAGGTCAACTTAGTGGTACTCCATCGTTACAGCGCGTTGCTGTGTGGTTGGGGTTAGGGTTAGTACTGACTGCCAAAAGCTCTGCCATCAACAAAGGGCTCCTGAATGGACTCTGCCTGAATGATTCAGATGGTGGGTCACGGAAAAGTCCGTCCGAGGTGATTGGCCCAGGGCTCCACGCCATGGACACCAGAACTGTCTTCGGGCAGTTTCCTGATGCAGGGTTTTATTCTGTACAAGGGCCCAGTTCCCACCCAGCGATAAATACACGCCACTACAAGAGTGTGTTTACATTTCAGACCTGCGATAGATTCTTTCAACGCACTTTGGACTCAACAGAAGACATCTTTGATGTTTGATCTAATAAGAACTTAATATTTAATACCTTGACGGTTTGAAGCTGCCTGTAAAAGAAAGTGTGATCCCAGTCAGGTCCCAGCTCATACCAGGTAGACCGAGTGGGACCTGACTGGGCCATTATCCATTACTCTACATAATTCTAATATCATCGGTTTTCACCAAATGCTTCGGGTGGGTTTTGTCACCTTTTCTTAGTGGCCAATGTTAATTTAATAGTAGATAGATAACGAGCATGTTAATCCCTGGAAATTGACCGTAACCTGTTTACTCTGCCTAGGCGGTTTTCCTGTGCATGAAGTACCTCCTAAAGGGGTCAGCAGCTGGAGTTGGAAGAGGGTCCTTATGTGCCACGTTTCTTGGTAACCGATGCGATACAAAGGCAAGCTACATAACACATTTCAGTTGGAGAGGGGAAAGAGCTGTCTCTACATGCAGAGATGATTTGAACTAAGGCTTATTAAATAAGGAGAGAATGAGCCATGGAGAAATGTTTATCATTTATTGAATATTATTATTAGGATACCTATACCTATAACAATAAATAAAATGTACAGTACAACCGTTGAATAACAAATAAATATTTAAATAATAAAAAGAAAACAGTGCCAGATCGATTTGTGATGTTTGTTTGTACAAAAGGAGGAATGATAGTTGGTAAATGAGCTCGGATTGCATCTAGACTGCAAACTATTCCCATCTGTATTCTAGGGTCAGTTGGGGTGTAGATATGAAAATCCTCATCTTAGAAGCATTCCTTTAAAGTCGTTCCTGTGGTCAATGTGTGACACCAGCAGGCCTTTCGTTTGTCCTCTCTGTCTCCCCCAATCCTCCCCAATCCTCTCTCCCCGGGGTCTGTGTTGAACTTCAAACTCGACACGAGTAGACACATGAACATCATTGATCCTGTTGCGTCACACAATCCAGGGCATCGCTTGCAGTGCCATTGTGTGTTGTGTAAACGACCCGATGCCTCGGGTCTTCTGAGCTTTTACCTCATTTTTCTCCAATCAAGTTTGTGCCAGTCTTTCGCAGTCACTCACTTACACACACACCAATCACGCACACACAAACACTTGTACACACAAACTCACACTTGTACAGACAAACACACACCAGACACATCCCGCACAGCCCGAAAGGTTGTCCTTTACAGTGAGGCCAGATAAGGCACTTAGGGCAGTATGAGACACAGTGAGATATTCATGTAACCTTGCAAGTTGTCATTTTAGATCAAGATCACGTGCCCCTAGATTCATAGTAGAGACGGCTTTTAAAGGTCCCATGGCATGACACCAGTTGTGGTGTGATTAGCCACTACAAGCCGTTTTGGAAATCTGCCCCTTATGACATCACAGGTGGGCGTGTCCACCTAAATGTGTGACGGATAGATGAGCAACGTTTGCTACAGTCCACTGGGTAGGCAGATTTCCGAAACGGCTTGTACCAGCTAATCACACCACACCTGGTGGCATGCCATGGGATCTTTAACATTGGTCATAACCATGCTCTTTGAAAAAAAGGAACAATCCTGAAAGCTGACTATATATTATTATATTCAGTATTTGAGGACTGCTGTGGATTCGGCCTTGTTCTTGTTGCTCTTCTTTGGAACAGACAGTGTTATACAACTGATGACTCGTAATGAGCAGCGGTATTTGCCTATGTTTTGGTTTTAATGTGTAGGATTTTAAATGCGTTGTTATTCTACCGTTTATTTGGGAAATCTTGTCAGCTGTAACCCTGAGCCAGTCAGACTTACTGTTATTATGTCCCAACCGTTTATGTTCCCAAATACATTAAATCTCCTGGAATGTTTATTTGAACCCACTTGGTGTCTGCCAGTAGCTTTGGGATATAAAGCAATGCTTTAAAAATGACTTGTTTAATGTTAAATGCCTGGAAAATAACTAATTGAATACAAACAGGTTTTAGGTTGTTTTCAGTCACCTTTGTTTGCTAACTGAGTGATTACTAGGATGCTCGATGGTGTTTTGTGCCCCAAACGGAGCCTTCAAGGCAGTGCTACTAGGATGTCACAACTTGATCGTCTCTGGAGTACCCTGGCCTGGATGGGCGTTGGCCGGCTGCCAAACCTGTGGCTGTTGGTCTCGCCATGCCCTGGTTGGCGAGTCTGAATGACGCAATAATGGCCAATCAGGCCTGGCAATGCCACCATTTCCGATGGAAGTGCCTAAAACCAGGAAGTAAACATAAGCACTTTTACACATACATTTCCCCCTAACCTATCTAGACATTTCTTAGAGGAGCTGTATGGAAGAACGCAAATGTCTGCATCATTTAGACTGGACCGGATTTCGGATGTCTGTGTAAAGGATGTCTTAGCCCGGTAAGGCAGAGTTCATCAAGCATGCGTCAGTTTTACAATAATGTTGGCCCACCAGGAACGTCCTGACGTACCACAGTGAAGAGCAGAGCAAAGACTCTGTGCTCTTCAGAGCTGCTGTAAAGCAGGGGCCTGCTTTACAGGGCCCTATCTTGCATCCGGCGCAATTGACTTTCTCACTGGCGCTTGGTCGTTGCTGGTTTGCAACTGGCGCAGAGCGTTCTTTTCCCTCCTGCGCCACGTGTCGGTAAATTAGTGAATGATCTTGCGCCCCAAGGGGCGGTTCGGCGAAAGGAGGAGGCGTGTTCTGGCGCAAACGTTCCCTGGTGCTATTTTAGTTTCGGAAATCACTTGCGCCACAAACCAAGAAATACCTGGTTTAAAGTCAGTGGCGCGTTGTTCAGATGCTATTTTAAGGGCACATGCATAATGTTGCTTGTGCACCTCGCGCATACACTTTGCTTATCTCATCTACCTAGCCACACATTCTTGGTAAATTATTTGGGAAAGAACAGCTGATACAGCGGTAATAAGTTGTACTTTTAAATCAATGCATCTGCAAACACTGTTACAGCGAACACATATTTTCTTGAAACAGACATCGTGTACATGCCCATAACTTTTAGGATTGATGACTATTTGATCGTGAGAAAACCTTGTTTTACCACGAGTGAGTGTTAAAAAGAATGAATGAATGCGGGCCCGCGCGTGTGTATGTGTAAAATAATTAATGAATGAATGCGGGCTGGCGTGTGGCCATCTGTTTAAACACACGCAAACTAAACATGTAAAGCATAATACAGTCCATGGCAATGTATATTAATGGGGGGACACGTGCATATTAGGAACACAAGTCGATAACGATAATGCATACAATATTGATAAGAAACGATGTTTATAATGTATTGCCTATATCATTAAATAGAACCACAGTTACCGCATATCATATGTGTGTTAAGTTTTCTATGCCAAAATTTATTTGAGGACTCAGTATTTCTGAATTTGTGGAAGAAAACGCTATTCCATGTGTGAATTAGGCCATATTATCTGGCCATAAACTGAGACATTTGAAGTTTGAAATTTATGTGCATCTGTCTCATCGGAGACTGCAGACGCGCTGTCAAAATATCAACTCGTCAGATTCAAATGCACTCATGGCTCTTAAAGGGGATGGGAGCTGGCACTCTCATTGGTTTATTGCACGTTATCCCCAAACCGCACCTATGGGTAATTAGGCTACTTCAGACCAACCCTTTTTAGATTTGCGCTGGACACAAGAGTCACTTTTGCGCCTGTAAAATAGCAACATCGCCATAGAACTGCCCATAAAACTACTTTTGCTTGGTGCTTCTCGCTTACATTTTAGACCGTTAAAATAGGGCCCACAGTCTGTATACAACTACCGCAGACATTTAAAGGAGAACAAAAAAACGTTTTGACAAAACGAGAAGGCCTACTCGAGTACTTGCTGAGACATGGACACAGGGATAATGCAGACTCAGAAATGTTTAGAGGATTCAAGGCCCCTTCGACCAATACTTTGTCCGGAGAATTAGAATCACGTTGAACAACATTGGATTTTTCTGATTGGAAATCCCAAAGAACTTAAAGCTGCGACAAAAGACGTTTATTTACAATGCTCCAAAGAGGGCTGGAAACTTTGAGGCATCAGGATATATTGATTTTATCAAATTATTGCCCTTCAAGGCTGTCTATTTGTTGTATTATGAACACTGGAGCTTTGGACTACGATGTATTTTATTTGAAAAGATGATCAGGCATAGAAAAGGGAAATGCTCTATGCCTGATCAAAGACCTCAGCAGCTCTGGTCTGCCACAGCTTCAGGAGTATTACTGGGCAGCAGAAGCCAGATCTCTTGTCTGTTGGCAGAGAGCAGAGTCATGTTGGATGAAGGACAATACCCTGCCTGGTCTTTAACAGAACATCCATGCTGACTCTACGACGTACCCTTTAAAAACCCTCGCAAGTCCATCTCTTGCAAGTATTTTGATGAAAATATTGTTGCAAAACTATATATTGTATATTGTATCACAATGTTTGCTATTTTGGATGTCCGACTAAACTCACGCTTGCGTCGACATCATTCCTTCCCTTGCTCAAAGCTGGATGTTCTCAAAGACCAGGAAACTAAAAGTAGTGATTACCGTAGCATTTATGCCATACATAGCTTTACCTTTGGCAATACGATGGTACGTCCATAACTAGGCACACAGGCCTGAGTCCATTGTGGTGTCAGTGTGATGGTTCTGATATCAGATTCCCTGAAAGAGAGGGTCTTAAAAGCATGTGTAACTGGACAGAATTTACCAACTTGAAGCAGTATCTTGTTATTGAGAATCAGAGAATCATTGGGTTCAACCTGATAAACCGGCAAAGCACCCTGAGAGACAGATTCCAAGAACCCTCTCAAAACAACATGTTTAACATCCAAAACGTATAATTAGATGAATAAGTCATGTAGTTGTTGCACACCCAGATACTCTAGAATCTTGAACTGTTGTGTATTTCTTTGTATATTTTTTACTACAATGTGATCAAGATAATTGTTAGTCGTGATATTCTAACTCTACGCACTGATTGTAGGCATAGCCGTCCAGGCTTTGCCTGATGGACTTCAGTGCACGTGAGTGTGCACTGAAGTCTGCACACCCTGCACACTCACCAGTGATTAGAGGACAGGGCATTCACCATGCCGGTTACAATTTGTAACAGTAAATGAATTCACGGCCACTCTTAATCCCAACGTAGCACTGGGACACCACTGGGTGACAGGAGGGATAAGGTAAAGAGCAACATTAGGAATCATTACAGCTCTCAGTAACAAGCCTTATACTACGCCATGTGAAGAGTTCGGAGCTGATCTCTGACTCAGGCAGAGTGGCCGAGAGCCCCTTGTCATGTCTAATCTCAGAGGGTCTGGGGAAGATCATGACGAAGCTGCGTAAATGTCTTCCACTGCCTCGCCCCTGAGTAGAGCCGTGGAAGTTGCCGCACCCTGTAGAATGGAGCTAAGCCCTATCCAGTGTAGGCTTAACAAACAACCCCACATAACCACAGAGGTGAACGCTGTTTCGAGATAGAGCACTATGTGGCAGCGTCGCCATAACGTACAAACAACGGTTGTGTGGACCTTACTGCGCCGAGCATGGCATGTATGCATTAGCATGCCACAAAGTGGTGAATTGGTAAATGACGCTTGATAATAGGAACATGCTGGTAGGCATCTTTGCAGTCCTAGACCCCTTGAACCAATTGCATTCAGAATTTCCTCATTGTAACTGAGATCCAGGATGGGTCTCATCTCCCTTGACTTCTTTGGACCCAGGATGTAGTGAGAGTAAAACGTTTTGCATGACTCAGGGAGGACCATCGTGACGTCTGCCTTCCCCAAAAGACCAGCCTCCTTCGCTGCTAGAGCTGCGCTCCCAGCAGCCCCTTGGGCTGGGGACGATGCCCGAAATGAATGGGATATCCTGACTTCGGTGGGTGGTCCAACCATGTTGGTACAAAGGATGCAGGGACACAGGCCCTACAGCCGGCTAGCCAGAGGGAGACCGCTGATGTGCGATTCACTGCAGTCGCAGAGAACTGCTGCTACATGCAAAACCCTTTAAAGAGGTTCTGTCCCTGTCTTTTTTTTGAAAGGGACATGTTAATATGGTGTGGGTCACAGAAACCAAACAAGTGAATAGATTTAGTATTACCCTTTATAAAAACGACATTTAAATAAATCTTTTGAATATCACCAAACTGCAGTGAGTGAAAACAAAACATGTTTATCTGGGTTCAAAGGTGCACAACTTGAAGGGTCTAAAAGTCCTGTTTAAGGAATAATATGAAGGTGAAGATCCCAGGAGAGGTTTCAGAAACACTGTTTCATTTATCTATTGCCAAACACAACTGTGTTTATGACATTTAATCAGCAGATGCATGCTTACAGAGCATTTTTAAATCTGTCTATTACCTGTGATTTCTATCTTACTGCACACTGGTGCCATAAATCACCAGGAAACTTGTGTTTTTTTTTTCTGAAAAGCCTCACAGATATTTATGAAAGTGGCTGATGAAACAGCATGCTGTCTGACATTTCAAATGCTGACTATAGCACAGAGCGTGCACTCAGATGAAGACAGGCAGTAATCAAGCAACTGTGGATAAAAGATGTTCACTTCACCTGAGTCCCAGAGACAACATCAATATCAATAAGACAAAATGATCAAAATGATAATGTTGTAAGAAATACAACTAGCCAATTATTTTTTTAATGTGTTAAGAGTTTAAGAGTTGCAATTTGTGCACGAGAATTAAACAATAAGTAAAACGAAATCATTAATTAGTCTTTACTATTATATTCATGTTTTTGTGTATATTATTTCAGTGTGATTGCAAAATGTATTTAACTTATCTTATATTATAAATCATTTTGAGGTAACACCAGATAGATTTGTTGTTGCTTCTGAACATTGTAAAAGCCTTTCTTTCATCTTAAACAGCATCATTACTTATAATTACTACAGATTGCATCTAGCTGGCTGAGTCCGCCTTCAGTAATTACTTCAACAAAATGATACTTGTGTGTGTTACAGCATACATGAACAGCTCCATCAGCTCTGCACACACACACACACACACACACACACACACACACACACACACACACACACACACACACACACACACACACACACACACACACACACACACACACACTCATAAACATGTCCACGTCAACATTGTTACTTAACACCTGTACAGTTCCAGGATGCTGAGTGCAGAGCTGGCCTTCATCTGTACAAGAACAATGAGTTTACCAGCTCTGACTCTGTAATTCCAAACTTGGCTGAGTGTGCTGGTTGGCTCAGACTTTGATAAACACCACCACTGATATCGCTTTGGGTGGGCGGAATTAAGTGCAGTTATGGGTGGATTTGAATAATGTATTGACACGTCTGGACGGGGGGGGGGGGCAATGGCCCATTCACTGATCGGCCAAAGGATTGCAGAGAGGCAGAAACACTGCCACAGGCGACCATCAATTGTGAGCTTGTGTGTGTTTGTCTGTGTGTGTGTGCTCTCAGTGCTGAGTATATATATCGAAAGGAAGTAGCAGAACGGGTTGTAAAAATCAAAGGTTGTTGTTCGGCGGGCAAACGTGCCTAAGTGATGTTTTGAATCCCATTGATTTTTATCCGGTTGTGTGTTATAGTGTTGCCTTTGAGAGAGACATCCAAAATTGACCCTTTGTTGTGTTTTTCTGCTGCTCTATTTGATTATCTGCTTGGCATGATTCAGAGTCTGGCTTGGGACGCTGGGGTTCAGACAGCCTCCTCTCCCTCCTTCAATATCCTCACGGCCAGGCACAATCTGCTCATCACGAGCTTCATATGAGGAGCTCTTTTCCAAAACGCGATAAACGCCAAATTGAAAAAAAAATTGTCTGTCCTGCCATTTTGCTGTACTGCCAGAAATTAACCTCATTCAGTCACGTTTCACCTTTATTACGGCGTAAAAAACGCCATAAAATTTAAAAAAACTGTTTTTTCGCCGTAATGTGCAAAAAATGCACTGCTTTTCACA
Source organism: Pollachius pollachius (assembly GCF_949987615.1). Classification (NCBI taxonomy): domain Eukaryota; kingdom Metazoa; phylum Chordata; class Actinopteri; order Gadiformes; family Gadidae; genus Pollachius; species Pollachius pollachius. The sequence continues at coordinate 1,585,509 of NC_136945.1, read as the reverse complement.
CCACAATGAAGTCCTTCAAGAACGTGTGTAAAAAACACAGTTTTGGCCATCAAACCGCACGTAAAAAATGGCGTCCTTCTAGTATGCTAATAATTTCCGCCCTTCTCTTCTCTCAGCCAATGCATTTGACGTGTTTGCGCCTAATGGCTGATCAAGACAAGCAGACCAAATCAGTTCAGCACAGGTCAATTTCTCCTCTCATTTCTGTTGTTAGTTGTAGCGTCATATAGTTGTATCTAAGGGAAACTGCATAGCACAGTGTGGCCACCATGGCCGAAACGGTAGCGACACTAATTCTGTAATCAAGAGGTTGCCGGAGCGATTCCCTCTATTGTCAGATTTCTGCTTTTGTCAGATTGTCACGCTTTTATGATCGCGTCGCTTTTTAGTCAGCAAGTCAGACCTCATGTGTCATAAAGTTCCAAATTCAGTGCCTTTTTAGTCAGCCAGCCAGCCCTCCTGTATCATAAAGTTTCAAATCAGTGCCTCCCTGATATTTTGAGGACAAGCCCTAAGATTTGGAGAATACTTACACATTGCATCTGAATCTAGCAGTAAGTCAAAGATCAAAGTAAGCTGTTTTACTTGCATGTTCTATTGAGGAAGCTAACAATGCAAAATAGTGTAGCTATCCTAGGCAATCATGAGTGTTTACAAATGTATTTGAGGAGTCTGATCACCACACTTAAAAACGTCCTGAGAAGATCTTGCCAGGGTTACCTTGTCTGCAGCAGTTCTTTTTTTTTCATTGTCTGATTAATATGCCAGGGTAAATCCACAGGGGTGAAAATAGCATACATGGACATTTTGGGGTGCGGGAGGGGGGGTATTAATGTAACACATTATACATACATATACTGATAATTGTACCAGGGTACAAATAGCATTCACTTCTAATTGCAACAGGGTACAAATAGCATATACTGATAATTGTACCAGGGGTGCAAATAGCCTCACCCATCTTTTAATCTACACAACACTATTTATATTTTTAACCATTTTTCTTTTTGTCATTGGTCTTTGTGTCATTACCTTATGTGTCTGTGTTTTGGTGCCATTTAGACCAGGGCCCAGTTTCCTGATACCGATGGATCCACGCTCATACGATCATTCTCACAAAGGATCTTTTGAACCTTCGTAAAAGTTGTAGTTTCCCAAAAGTCCTCTTAACATGAACGCGCGTGCACTGCTCTAACGACGTTCGTAGGCTTGTAACTGTCTACTGACACGGTACTGAAATGGGCTCTGTAGGAGGGGGAGACGCAGGAATGTTGTTGGATTAAACTATATTTTGTGACAGCAAAAAGATATCTCCCCATCAAGGCCAACAGCAGAGTAGCCTACGAAAATAATATACTAATATAAATGTTACAAATATTAAAACACAATTGCATACACCTTTTTCACAGCATTTTCCCCTGAAATAAATCCATCTTACAAAAATAAAAAATACCTTGTGTCTGTGTGACAGCTATATCATTTATCTAAATGTGCTGATTTCTGAAACATGCTTTGCGCAGCAAATATCACAGACTTTCTCTGATTCCACATAAGGTTTCATTGATTGGCGCGCACTCTAGTCTTGAATCTTTGGTGTAAACATTAAAAGTGCAACGTTCCATTCATTCATTATCATTCAAACGCAGAGGCATTGACATGATTAGAGCCATTGATTACCTTCAATGGCCAATAGCCAAACTTTCTTCATAAATTCTGGCATAGAAGGACTGCCTCTGCTGTTGCCTCCAACTGTGTTGGGCATGGTGGCCACTGACCATCCCAGCAGTGGTGTTGGATCACTGTGCACCATATCTTAGTTATACTTGTATTGCCCAGTGCTGCCACAGACCTCTCATGTAGATAGATAGATAGATAGATAGATAGATAGATAGATAGATAGATAGATAGATAGATAGATAGATAGGTAGGTAGGTAGGTAGGTAGGTAGGTAGTTAGTTAGTTAGTTAGTTAGTTAGTTAGTTAGTTAGTTAGTTAGTTAGTTAGTTAGGTAGGTAGGTAGGTAGGTAGGTAGGTAGGTAGGTAGGTAGGTAGGTAGGTAGGTAGCTAGGTAGTTAGTTAGTTAGTTAGTTAGTTAGTTAGTTGACCCCAAACTAAATGTCACAATCCAGCAGATTACACAATACAAACAACTGTAACACAATTACAGCTTATACAGTAATACAGATACCACCTAAGCAAAAGGTAAAATGTAAAAGTAAGATATAAGGTAGAATATAAAATACAGATGCAGTATATAAATATAGAGACGCCATATATAAGCTGATTAGGAGGGCTGGCTATGTGCTGGGGATTGCTGTAGTGTCCCTGGAGGTGGTGATGGAGAGAAGGATGGTACAGAAATTGTTGAGTATTATGGATGATGACACGCATCCCTTGCACAATCTAGTAAGTAAACAAAGTGTTTTTAGTGGGAGGCTACGACAGCTAAGCTGCAGAAAGGACAGATTTAAGAATACTTTTTTACCTACTGCAATTGCACTTGATAATTACTCCCCTTTTTAGTAAGGACAGAAGAATATTCAATTAAACTTTAGCTTGTGCTGCTTATATATATCAAACTTATATATGCTTATATATATATATTTATTTAATTATCTTTCTTGAACCTGTTTATTGCACACCTGTTTATTTGCACACCTGTATATTTGCACACATTTTGTACTGGTATGTCTGAGTAACAGCTACTTCTACTTATGCACATGGACCATCCATTCCACTTTTTCTATCCTAGGCTAGGCATTGTTGGTGCATGGTGTTGTTTAGGTGGGATATGTATGTATCCATGTGTTGTTTTGTGTTTGAATTTGGAATTTTATGACACATGAGGTCTAGCTTGCTGACTAAAAAGCGTCTCTATCATAAATGCGTGACAATCTGACAAAAGCGGAAATCTGACAATAGAGGGAATCGATCCGGCAACCTCTCGATTAAAGAGTAGTTACCATTTAGGCCACGGCGGCCACACTTTTCTCTGCAGTTTCACTCATATACTACTATATGATGCTACAACTAACAACAGAAATAAATTAGGTCTGTTCCCGGTATATGGGGTTGCACCCCAGTCCGGGAACTTTAGAAGATTTGGAGAGATGGTTTGAGAGACGCATGTTAGGCAAAACCATCTTATGCAAGATGGTTTGAATACTTTGGATAATCTTTTGTCTATTCGTTGTAGATCTATATGGGACTATGGTGATGATGCTCTTCAAGTAGAAGCACACTGGATGGTGATGATAGTTGGCTATTTGTTTGGTAATTGCATTTGAAGTACATTCTGGTTTACTTTTGGTCAGAAATGTGGTGAAATAAGGCACTGATCTTTTTGTTGCATTGCTGACATTTTGGTAATGCCTATTACAAAAATAGGCATTACAAAAATGCCTATTATAAAAGGAACCGGATCGAACCATGACATGGCAGAACCAAGTCTAACAAGTCAGGCGACGACCACACAGGGTGTGTAGTCTAGGCTGAATCTTCTACTGTTTCACATTCTACAGTGGGTAGATAAAAAGACGGTAGTAAGAAAGTTGGGGGCATGTGAAAGGAGGTCCATGATGATAGTGAATACCTCAAACCTTCCTTTCTGTGTAGAAACCAAGACAAGGATGAGCATACTACAGCAATACTTTCTTTGCCTCCAATGCTTAGCTTAAACAAATCTAAATTGGTACAAAAGAAGATAAAGCCTGGAAGAAATAAACAGAGAATCAAGAGGAGTTGTTTAACAAACTTTAACCAGAATTGGCAAAACAATGTTGAGATTTATTCTCAAACACTGCATTGAGGGTTTTCAGCACTCAACAAGATCAGCCAGGGTTTCTCGTGGAATTGAGACTGCAAGAGTTTCTGTTTATGATGCTTCTGAAGGTCACAGCTAATGCTGGAAAGACAATATGATTTTGCTCCAGACCCTAACCCTAACCCTACCTGCCCAGTAGGTAGAGTTAGGGTCAGAAGCATTCACTAAATAGCCCTCGTTTTGTATTTTTGTTTTTAATTACAAAGTATCCTTCACTTAACAATTGCCTTACTTAAATGCAATTAAACCAGAGAGGTCTCACGTTTCAAATGTTCCCAATTAATTGAAATTGTTAGAAGAGGTATATCCGACTAGTTTCACAACAATAAAAAGCAGGTAAAGAAGTGAGTGGCCAATGAGCTCTAGTGTGGGTCTAACGCACATAGACTGTATTTAATATGGGTTAACCTTAAGATAGACTATATAATACAGGTTAAACTGACTTAACATAGGCTGTATATAATACAGGTTAAACTGACTTAACATAGGCTGTATGTAATACAGGTTAAAATTACTTTATATAGATTGTATATATTACAGGTTAAACTGACTTAACATTCACTGTATATAATACAGGTTCAACTGACTTAACATAGAATGTAATACTGGTTAAACTGTCTTTCCATATGTGTATATTGGTGGACTTTTTAACGAAAAGACACCTACCATAGTTCTAGTTTCTTCGTATTTGATTCAAGCATTGTTGTATTTCTGGCATCTCGTACTGATACGTGAACTTCGGATTGATTTTATTAATGAATTCAGCCAGCCGTCTTCTCTACAGGGACAAACCAGCAACACTCCATGTTGTAACTCAAAAAAGTTAATTTAGTCTAACTTGATAAATTAACTTGTACATTCATGTAAACAGACTAGTATTCATTTGTTTGTACCTGACATGTTTCGTCTACTTCCTGCAGTCTTCTTCAGAAGCGTCAGCTGATGTTATAGACAACCAGCCGTCCCGCCAGAAGAGGCAGGACGGCTGGTCCTCCGCTGTCCGTCTGTTCTATAGAGAACTGCATCCCAGGTGTAGGACAGCATGTATACCCCCTTGTCCTGGTTTACTGTCCCCTGGGCCCATTTCCACACACACGACACAACACGCGTCACAGCAACAGCTGACGCTTCTGAAGAATACTGCAGGAAGTAGTCGAAACATGTCAGGTACAAACAAATGAATACTAGTATGTTTACATGAACATACAGGTTAACTCCTTTGTTGTGCTCATGACAGTGGTTTTATTCAGAGACTAACATTGAGAACAATATTGATCGTGGATACAAAAATACTGTGCCCTGCACTGTGGTAATACTACTTTTACTTTAGTCCAACATCTGAGTACTTTTTCCCCCTGTTTCATACAGTTCTTTAACTCTTTGATCTTCTCAATAGCAACAAATTGTTCAAGTTTGAGGGCCAATTTCAGTGCAGAAGGACGGGACTTTCTGAGCTCACGGCTAGTATCCAATCATAAGGACGCGTCGCTGTACGTCCAAAGATTGTGTCAGGATAAAAAATCATATGTGCTAAACGTTAAAATAACCAATCAAAAATATTTTATTTGTCGAGTATAGTGCAAGTTTGCGGTTGTTTGTGTGTTTATTCTTGAAAAAATGTTCACATTGTAAAATCTGGTTACGGATACGAAGACAGAATCACAGATTTACACATGTGTGTGAGACATGTATGTGTACATGAGTAGGACACTTTGTTTCCTTGTATACCATTTTCCTGATTGCTCCACTTCTATCTGCGGCTCGTCAGGAAGGGAAGCATCCCGACGGTGTTGTGACCTTGTCTGGGTCAGCCGCCCCCTAGTCAACTCCCAGAGCTGCTCTATAAACATCTCTTTGGCCTCATCGGCCGAGCCACAGGCCTGTGAAACTGTGCTATGGATATGTGTTGACACCAGATACTGAACTAAGCCTCGCCTGGTGACCTCTCAGTCCAGTGTGCGGATTGGGTATTGTGTGTGTGTGTGGTGTCTGGTATGTGTAGTGGTAAGCTTTTAATGTGATCCATATTGTATCAGAAGCTTATACAGACTTGTTGATCCAATATGAAGTTGATGTATGATGGTGGAGATGCCTGGGCGCTGACTGCATGGTGGTGCGTGTGGGTGGAACATCAAGGTAGACTCTCTCTTTCAGTACATCTCAGCGAGTACTACTCACTCAAAGCTAATTATGGAGTTTGACCTCTGGAGTCATACTGAGAGATTTCATTTGAGTGTCCCATTCATTGTTATTCTTGTTATTCTTCAAAGCTTCACTGCAATCTGTTTTGAGAAACACATTGGAGAAATAATGTCGAAATACATGCCATCCATCATATTCCTTATTATTTCTTGTCAAAACAGTACACTGTTTAGCTCTATTGTCTTTTAGTACGACAATGACCGCAGCCAAACAATAAGGATAAAAGGCAAAGGCCTTTTGGAATGCACATAGGAATAGATTATTTGTTATGGGTGATATATCCTTTAACTGGATAGCTCATTTAGCTTTAGCTATCTTTCATAATGAGAGAATGTTTCTACGTAATTTGCCTGTTGAGAATTAACTGATATTCGCTTTGCTTTGTACTTTGCGTCACACTCGTTCACTTAAGAAAAGGGGATTTTAAGGGCCTTTCACTCCACCTTAAAGCCCTATCTTGCAGATGTCTGACGTGGATCCCACAGGTTATCAATGTTTCTGTTCTCAGCAGCTGCTGCGGCGCCTGTTAGCCATGCTAGCATCGCACTACTTTATGAGCTCCATCTGCCTTTATCTGCCATCCACAGCCATCAACACAGACCCCCCATGGCGCTCACACATAGGCAAACAGGGTCTTTCGGGGCAGTTAACGCATGCATTAGCTCTTTAAAGACATCGCTGTTAAAACACGGTTCCCTCCTGCTCACTCTGGGCCTTCATTAATCTGAATGGTGTAGCATTGACACCTCTATCTGCTGCACATTCAAGCTTAAGCTTCTTGAGTTATTATATTTAGGGTGCCAAGCACAAAGTGCGAAGGCAACCTATTGTAATTAGGGTGCCAAGCACAAAGCGGTAAGCAACCTATTGTAATTGTTAGTTTTATTAGGGTGCCAAGCACAAAGTGCGAAGGCAACCTATTGTAATTGTTAGTTAGGGAGCCAAGCACAAAGTGGAAAGGCAACCTATTATAAATGTTAGTTTTATTAGGGTGCCAAGCACAAAGTGCGAAGGCAACCTATTGTAATTTTTAGTTTTATTATTCTTATTATTTTTCCGCCACGTTTGACTTACACAGCCTAAACCGCTTGCACGTTTTTTGTGAAACTTACTACAGCTGTAGAGGCTGACTCAAGATTAACAGTGAGCAAATGTTACACTGATTGGCCCAAAGGTGGCGCTATAGCAACAGTCCAAAAATGCAAATTTTGAACAAACATGTTTCATAACCGACTTAGAGTCATGAAACCTTGTTAACACATGCATATCCTCATGGTGAACAAATATGCCTCAAGAACCTATTACTTTATTTGGATAGATTTACGACTATCTTGAACTTTGTTAAAAACACTCAATTCCTTAAGGATCCTAGGTTTTTTCACTTAGACAAAAATCCTTTAGCACCTATCATATATGGACCAATGTGTTCAATCTGACAGTAAGCGAAGTCTATACATAAAAACTAAAGCGCCCAGGAGCCATTAACTTCTAAAAAGGGTGTGGTTTAAGGGTAAGACTAAGGTAAAGACTAAATGCTTAACATCTAAATGGACTCCTCTGATCTTGAGTCCAATACAAAAGTTGTTCAGAATCAAATTCTGAACAATACAGACTCAACATATTTCCAATTAGGGCGTAGCATCAAAATGGGCATGGCCTGTGACTAAAATCACCACAGTTCACAGACGGAATGTTTGATTTGAGCGGGACCAAATTAGTGGATGCTGGGCACCAAAGGTCCAACTGCTCAAGTAAAATAAGTTGATTGACAAAACAACATGGCCGCCAGAGACTCAAAATCGTTCAAAATTAACTTAATGCCAAAAGGCAAGGCTAACTTAAACCAATCATCATACAACTTGGTGTAGTCAAATGCATATTGGTCAAGATGAACCCCTTCAAGTTTCATTCTATAGGGAGCGGTACAACAATTAACTGAAAATGCAACCTCTCCAAATTGTACCCAGATCAGGCGATAGAGGGAGCTATATCAATTACCTGAAAATGCAGACTTTGGACGGACATGTTTTCTGAGCCCTTTCACCGACAGTCATGAAATCATGTAGACATTTGTCCAAGAACCTGTAAGAAAATGGCGTCTGGATGTCCAAATGAGCTCAACCAATGATAGGTGACTAAAGGCGGGGTTAACTTGAGTCAATCACCAAACTTGGTGTTTTTAAATAAGCATAGGTCAGGGTTAACCATGCCAAAGTTAATCAAAATAAGAGCATAGGGGTCTCTAAAGTAATCAAATGAAAACTTTAAATGACTTATAAATCCTCAGCCTTTTGACATACGGTCATGAAAATTTGTTTGCCCATCACCAGATCCAAGCTGAGGCTATTCCAGTGTTGTCAATCATATGCAAACAAAAAAGGTCTTAATGGTCTTCATTAGGGTCTTAATGGTCTGTCAGGGTCTTAATGGTCTGACAGGGTCTTATTGGTCGGCTTTAGGCTTGGCACCCGTAAAATGCTGCTTGCAGCTTTAATTTGTCATTATGTATGTATGTAGATGAACTTCTACTTCAGATGTGTTTTGTTCGTATACCCCCTAAATGCCTTTACAGTGCTGACGCCAGGGATGGATCAGTGTGAGCCATAGCTGTTCACATTTTATGTCACCATGGATATCACTGTTCATGGTTGCAAGCAAGTACTAAGTAGTAAACTGAAGTACGACTGACCAAAAACTCACTCACACTATTATTTACATTAATTATCTTTACAAATTCTGCTAATTAGTTTCCCATCAAATCTAGGATTTTAGGTTGATAATATAAATCACAGTTATAGGATGTGAAACGCTGCTCCCGATTTTGATTTCAGTACCAAAACACAAGCATGATTTTTTCATGTCTTTTCATAATTTATGTAGTAAATAGTAGAACAAAGAGAATTTGTTAAAATGTAAAAATATTTGTGCAGTTGAAACGGCGGTCACGCAGTTCTGAAGTCCTCTGAGAGTGAGTCAGGTTTTGGCTCACAAAACCATTTATTTCCTGCTATCTAGCAAACTTTTCTCTCTTAACAAACTCCAGCATGTATTTAGTTCTGTTCCATTCCTACTGACTGCCGGAGGCGGTTCTTTAGCACTGGATGTTCCATCTCGCACACACGCAGGTCAAGTAATTATACCAACAAAGTCACCTGTGACACCTGGGTGATCCGAGAATATCTATATATTCCGGAATTCACCCAAGGATCTGTTCCTTCTATCTTCTCGCGGTAGCGGATTAGCAGAACACACAAACATTTTATGTTGTAATATACCATATTAGCTTGTCGCAAGTAGCCTTGTAACACAAGGGTTGGTGCCTTGATTCAACTTCCTCCACCAAAAGCTGCGACTTGCAATTTGTACGATGTCGGCTGCGGTCAGGGGTGAGTACAGTGTTTAGGCTATGAGTAGCTGCCAGCTAGCGCGGCAGCTTATACCACCTCTTTGCTTTAATTTGCTGAGAGCGTCAGTCGGTGGCTAGTTTTTCAGTCGCTGTGTTATTCTTTTGGTCTCGTAACGTTGCTCGCTTGCTTTCACCTAAGCCCTCTTGCTAACTTGTATGCTCGCCAGTGCACGGCTTTGGGTTCAAGCCGCCGTCACTGTATTTTTTTTAGGGGTGTAACACTGTTGTTCGGGTGCTGATTTCACCTAGGCCGGTTGCATACTTTGATTTGATCACCAGTGAGCGGCTTGGGGTTCCAAAAGTCGCTATCACTGTATTTTCCTAGCGGGGTCCCACTGTTTTTTGGGTGCTCTCGCCAAAGCCTGTTTGGCTCAGGCAACTTAATTTGCTCGTCAGTGGGCGGCTAAGGTCTTCTTAGAGTCGCCGTCACTGTGTTAATTCGGGGGTGTCGCATGGTCATGAAAATTTGGAGTTTGTTAAGAGAGAAAAGTTTGCTAGATATTAGGTGCTGTCTTCTAAAGCCCTATTTCCTAGCCTACTTTAGTTTGCTCTCCAGTGAGCGGCTTTGTTTTCCAAGGCTTGCCGTCACTGCGTTATTGTAGGGGTGTCGCGTCGTTGCTCGTGTGCTCATGCCTAAAGCCTGATTGCCTAGCATACTTGACATAGGCTAATTCATTTTGCTGACATGTTAAGCACCCATAAATGTGTTGCCTGCATGGCCTCCCTGCAAGCGGAGGATGGCCATGACCAGTGCCCTGCATGTCTCGGGTTGAGCACCTGAGGGAAGCAGTGTCAGATAACCCATGCATGAACTGTAGTTTCATGCCTCATGCACTGAGGCTAGCTACGTTGGCTGAGGTGGAGGGCAGACCAGGGTTTCCCCCTTCGGGTGTTGGTCCTAGTTGCACCAGGCGCTGTGCCTCGGCAGCTGGGGGACCACCCGGGAAGTCCCGTAAGGTCGACAACTTGGCAAACCAAGTGGATACGCTTTTTTTTAGGTTATTCAGATTAAAGCCCTCCTACAGAACCTCCAACCAGCTCATGGTGTCCCAGCCGTGCCAGTGACCCTGCGGCTGCGCAACCTGCTTACCCAGAGGATGACATGCTGTCCACAGCTGCGTCCTGTAGTTGCTTTACAGAGGAGGAGGAACAAGGGGTCGACGAGGTAGCGTCCCTTGCCTCTAAGGTTTTCTCTCGAGGGTCTGTGGGTGGCTCGGCTAGAGGGTCAGTGTCCGGCTGTGACACTATTAGACCAGCCGTGCGTATGGCCCTGGCAAGACTGGGGTTAGATGAGGCTCCTGTTCCGTCAGCACCTGTGAATGCCTTTTTTCCGCAGGCCGCTCAAACCTCCGTTTTCTCTTTGCCCCCCAATGAGCCGTACTTCGCAGAGCTTCGTAGATGCTGGCCAGATTCAAAGGCTCTCCCATCAGACTAGTGATAGCCGAGCTCTGGTAACTATGGACAACACTGATACTTATGGCTTTGACCGGTTAACTCTGATTGAGCCTGCTATAGCATCCCTGGTTGTCTCCCCGGACAAGGCTCTGAGAGCCGATGTGCGCTGCCCTCGGCCCCAGTGCCGGATTACGGATGACCGTAGTCCTTTCTGCCTGTATGGGCCGTCTTGGGAATTTGCTTCCTCACATCGTTCTGGCTCTGTCTCAAACCAGTCAGGTGCTGATCCTCAGTCTCCCATGTCGGAGGTTTGTCGATGGACCCTCCGTTCTCTTCCAGTGGTCCCAGGTAAGACGTTAGGGCCAGCTGCTCTTCAGGCCCTAGGGCGAAGTGGACAGGCTGGCCAGGATAGCCAGCAGTTTGCAAGCTTACGAGATGCACTCTGCCTCATTCCAGAGGCCAGTGGGATGCCGAGCAGAGACTGGAGCATATAAATGTGCTGGAACTCCTTGCGGTGTTCCTTAGCTCTCAGGTACTTCCTTCCAGTTCTGATGAACCGACATGTTCTCGTCCAGACAGACAGCACCTCCCCAGTCTACCACGTCAACCACCAGGGGGGCACCAGATCGAGGCAGAGCCTTTGGGTCACGCAAAGGCTCCTTACTTGGGCGTTCCCCCATTTTCTAAACCTGAGGGCTGTCCTTGTTCAAGGTGTCCGGAACACAGCAGCAGACGTTCTCTCTCATCAAAGGCCACACCCCCCGGAGAGTGGAGACTCCATCAGGAGGTGGTAGGCATGATTTGGGACAGGTATGGCAGGGCAGTGGCAGATCTCTTTGCTACCGATGAGACAACCCACTGTCCCCTTTGGTTCTCCTTGATGGAGAGGGCCATTCCCCTAGGACAGGATGCCTGCTTTATGCATTTCCTCCAATTTCCCTTTTACTTGAAAAAAGAAAAGAAAAACGAAATAAAAAAATTCTCATGGGCCCCCCCTCTGCCTTGAGCCCCCCAAGACTGTCTACCTTACACCCCCTGTCAGTCAGCCCTGCAGACGCATATGGCACACGAATCCGGGCCGCCTGCGACTGTGCGTGTGGCCCCTGAAAGCCAGGACCCACTGCTGATGTTTTGTGCCCAGTCAGTGGTCCCTACCGTTTTTAGTTCAAGCGCACCCTCCACTAGGTTGCTCTATGCAAACAGGTGGAAGTTGTTTTCACAGTGGTGCGTGGCACAGGGTGAAGTCCCAGAGACTTGCTCAGTGGTAGTGATACTACACTTTCTGCAGTCTGTGTTGGACAACAGGAGAGCTGCTTCTACCCTGCGCTTTTATGTGGCCACAATCTCGGCCAAGAATGCAAGGGTGGATAACCAGACGGTAGGGTCCCACTACCTAGTCAGGCAGTTGCTGAAGGGAGCCCAGAGGCTTCAACCACCACGACCCCTGAGGGCACCATCATGGGACTTACAAGTAGCTCTGAGGTCCTTGTCGACCCCCATTTGAGCCGCTAAGTCAGGCAGACCTGACGCGGCTGTCCATGAAGACGGCATTCCTCCTTGCCATTGCGACTGCAAAACGGGTCGGTGAACTTCATACCTTGTCAGTGAGCCTGGCGTGTTTGCGCTGGCACACAGGAGTGGTGTTCTGGGCGAATCCATCCTTCCTACCAAACAATTGTCTCCCCATCAAGTAAACCAATCAATCGAGTTGAATGCTTTCAATCCCCCAGGCTCTCCAGGGGGTGCAGAAGGAGTGTCAGTCCCGCTGTGCCCGGTGCGGGTGCTTAGGGCATATGTTGAAGCGATAACCAGCTTGCATAAGACAGATAACTTCTTTGTCTGTTACGGGGGCTGCAGAAAGGGGGCTGCCCTGTAGAAACAGAGACTCTCCCACTGGATTGTGGATGTGGTCTTGAATGCATATAGAGCACAGGGGCTCCCTGTGCCCTTGGCCTTTAAGTGCCACTCTACCAGGAGTATGGCTACATCATGGGCTGCCTTGAAGGGGGTTCCACTTCAGGACATTTGCTCCGCGGCTACATGGTCCTCATCATGCACGTTTGCCCGATTCTACAGGGTTAATGTCGCTGCTCCTCATCCTGTGGCGACGGCTGTCTTGTCGACGGCTTCGAGCCCTTAATTGGTGAGTACTCTTCGTGACCTTTTTGGTATAAGTCATCCAGTGCCAAATCACCAGTAGGTCAGTAGGAATGAAATAGAACGATAGTTACGTATGTAACTACCGTTCTTTGAATTCAAGATGACCGGCAGAGTTTTGCCTGTCAGTCAGACTTCTCAGATTCACAGTTGGAACAGATCCTCGGGTGACTTCCGGAATATATAGATATTCTCGGATCCCCCAGGTGTCACAGGTGACTTTGTTGGTATAATTACTCGACATGCGCATGCACGAGATGGAACATCCAGCGCTAAAGCACCGACCATCCGGAATTCATAGAACCGTAGTTACATACATAACAATCTTTTTCTGTTATAGCTTCGGCTTCTCCGAAATATGTAAATGTTGTTGTTGTTATGGATTTGATAATTGCATCATGTACCATTTTGAGGCCAAATAATTAATTTCCACTTGCATAAACTGGCACTTGCCAATTAATCAGATAGATTTCAAAGTGTCATATTGAGACTTTGAGGACTAAAAGTCTGTAATTAAATCTTTAGTGTTTTTTTTTGGTGAAATGTTTAACTTTTTTCTCACCCTGCTTTTAAGTGGAAGAATAAAGAAGCATCTTTGATAGCCAGAAAAACAAGAGCATCTGGGAGATGCAAGGAAGCAAAACACCATTTGAATTATAAGCTTCTGAAGATCCCTTCCTCAGGACTTTGAAAGGTGTCAGTCTGCACAAGTTTAGACCTAACTTTAAACATCACTTTCCCCATGTTTTAATGTCTAACACACACACACACACAAACACACACACACACACACACACACACACACACACACACACACACACACGCACACGCACAGGGCTGCATTATTTATTTAATTTATTTATTCTTTCAAGTAGCATGCATCTGGAATTATCTGTTTACTGAGATAAAAAGGACAATATATTCATAGTAGGAAATCTCGGATGATTGAATATTCAATCATATAGAATTCGATAGACAATTAGACGACTTCGTCTTTAACAGTACAACCGCCGGTGCCTTGTCGGGAAGATTTTTCATATGTGACAGCAGGACAGTCCATTGGGAGGATGGGGAGGCTAAATAAGTGATACCATATCTTTTGAGGATAGGGGTGCTAAATGGGTGATACCACAGTGTTGGGAGGATAGGGGTGCCAAATGGTTGATACCACAGCGTTGGGAGGTTTGGGGTGCTGAATGGGTGATAGCATTGCTTGGCTTCTAGATGGAAATCTCTAAGACATACAATGTTTCTTTTATATTTTGGGGATTGACTCGGCCTTCTGTATGCAATTGCCATGTTTGGCTTTGCTTTCAATAAATTAAAAACCGAAATTGTTGCTTCTTTGTTAACTTCTTTGTGTAATAGCAGTAGCAATAAGCAATATTTTAAAGATGATCCAAAGAAAGTGTCAACAGCACCTGTCACATCACGCTCTCCATCTGTACGCGGCAGTGCACGCCACCGTTCTGCTGAACTGAGTGGTACCGCTTCTCTACTCTGAAACTCATCCTTCACATGTTTTTAAGACGTAAATCTGTCAGACGCTTCCAGTCTCTTTATTGATGCGTGTTTTGTCATGCAGAGATGTGCAGACCGTGTGCAAGCTGACAGAACGCAGCTCCATCTCCAGAGACCGGCCACTGTTTGAGTTTATAATGCATAATAAATATATTATATTTGTCTGTATCATAACAATCATATCCTTTGTTTTCTGTTGAATTGAATGCAGATGACATGAACGGATGCAACCATTGTCGTTCTGTGGTGAAAAGTTACCTTGTTCGTAGGGGAGGTCATCTAGCGGAAGGAACCACCAAGAAACCACAAACCTTTTTAGGACTTAAAACCACAAATTTGGCTTTGTTGAGCGCCATATTTAAAATATTAATGGTCAATGTTTCGACGATCAGTCGACGATGAGCCTGAGGAATCTGAATCTTAGTCCTAGACCCCCTAGTTCATAGTAGTGTAAGGTGTCTTCTAAATCCTTATGAGGACAATCCATGTATGGGCCATCATGCACATCTGCTGGTACATATTTAGTCATGTAGGAGGCAAATAGCCCCCCTCCCAACATGGCAGGCTGTAGCACTATCTGAAGGATTGCTCTCACAAAGAAACGGTCCATTGGGAAAACCCATTCTGCCAGTGGTATGCCACTGCTCCCTGTGTGCCTGTGATAAACTAGTAATAAACCAAGGGATTTATGAAAAGATTTTCATTGATCTATTATTTGGGGCATTATGATACGCAGGGAGTTTAGAAAGCTCTCAAAAAGTGGATCAGTCGGAGCTAGGGTTTGACAGGACAACATTGGAAGTTACTATGAGGATTTATTCAGAGCTTCATTTTTTGTTGCTACTTGAGCTTATTTTACATTAATTGATATCAATTAAAAATGATTTCCGTCTTTTCAAGCTGCTGTAAAAAGCGTTCTTTTGATGTGAATGTGATGACCAAAGCTGTCACTCTTCTGCTGTCTAGCTCTTCTTGCTGTGTTATCAATGTAAAGCAGCGATTGTCTTTGAGTCTCAGATTATGAAGGACTGCTCAAAGGAGGGACTGAACCTTATACGCAATCCTCCACGGATGTTATGCGCATTGGTTGTTAGGTTATATGGAGTGATTTATTGCCAATATTATACTTATGCATTTCAATAATCGACACACGTAAATAAAGTTTGTGACGTGAAAGCATAATTTATACACTTAGTAGGTTAACATTTGTGAACAGCAAATCATATTCACATGAATATTGATCCACAAATGTCTCCCAACTGTGAGCTTGGTTGTGAGGTGCGGATCTGTTCCTCCCATTTGTCCATCTCATCTTGAGGATACCAACTGCTGTGGAAACAGGAATCTTTTCGGCACTATCTTTCCAAAAATGTATCCACCAATCAGAAGCCAGGTCTCTTTTAGCCAATCAGAACATAGGTTTGCTTGATCCAACCATCCAGAGCCGTTTACAGACTAACAGCAGCCTGATAAAGTTAAGTAAGGCATTAGGAAATCAATATGCACATGCTAATGTGCAAAGGGATTATCATTTTATTCAGACGTGCTGAAAATATACAATCTTGAGTATCTAAAGGTCTTCCCTTTAGAAGCGCATCACAGACTGTTGTGCTGCAGCTCCATTGGCATGCTAAATCCATGGCTCTGGCTGATCGGATATAGAAAATGTATGTTCTGATTGGCTAAAGAAAACCTGACTTTTGATTGGTGCATACATTTGTAAATTTTTCTCCGTAGTCGCGGAAAGTGCCAAAGAGATTCCTGTCTCCACAGCAGTTATTTTTCACAGGACTGCACAACAAAGGGTTCACAGTTGGAAGACAGGACAATTTTCATTTTTTTATACATATTCACAAATGTGAATATTATTTTCTGTTCACAAATCATCGCACAAAAGCACAGAGTTTATGTTTTCATTAGTGCTGCCAGTTTAACACGTTATTAACGGCGTTAACGCAAACCAATTTTAAAAGCGTTAAATTTTTTTATCGCGCGATTAACGGTCTTTTGGCTTGGCAAACGTTGTAGTTTTTTCCCCGGGGGCCTCTAGGAATTCTCTTTTTTGCATAGGAAATGTCCTTACCTATGAAGATGACCCGGAAGTGCTTGGAGGAAAGGTGGTCGAATTCTAAAAGCACTTAGGCGGCAATATTTAAAGCAACATGCCACCGACGGAGTTTACAGACTCTGCGCAAAGACGCATGAGAGATGCGGTAAAGCAGAAGAATAGAAGAGAAGAAAATACAATTGATAATAATGGATACCAATTCCAGAAACATAATTATTTGAATATAAATTAATTCATTTATTGCTGGTTAGTAAGCACATAAAATACACCATAAGAAAATAAAATGCCAACTTCACATTTAAGAAAGACTACTGGGGGCAGTTAATTTCAACATCAACATAAGTTTAGCCTCTTTTTTTTCGCATGTGAATTAGAATTCAAGTGACCTAAAATATTCCCGTTGGCCAAGTCCGACCTAAGTGATTCTCACTGTTGGCGATAACCTGATTGAAATCAATACGACAAGAACACATGGATCAAAGAGCGATTGTTTTAGTCAATATTCGGAAAATTGTAGTTTCACACTAGAGACGCTAGATTTCGGCAATAACCGCCGTCGCGCAATGACGTCGGTTAGGAAAAGTGGAGTCTAATTCATTTTAAACAGTGCTGTCTTTTCCTATGTTCGAAAGGAAGCACCTTTTCATCTCTCCTTGACCCGATGACGTTTTCCACAAAGGTTAAAGAAAGGAGGCATAAAGGTTAGGAGATTTGACTATCCGTAAAGGCCCCTGCTGTCTAGCAACAACTAGTAACATTCGAAAAACTACAACACCATACCGGATCTACACCGGAAACAAAACAACAAGCACGCCGCACAAACTTGTTGGGGCCAGCAAGGATACGGAGCGGGTGAAAAACTCCTTAAAAGTGTGTGTGTGTTTGTGTGTCACTCTGTTCGAGCCTGCACGAGAGTTCAATGTTGTCATTAGCTGTAACGTCTTTCTGACCAATCGCAGTTCAAGGCCCACCTGGGCTTTACCACTTCGGGAGGGGCCGCTCAGTTACTCCCCTCTAGACAAAATCGACTTGGTTGCGATGTTGACAGTTTGTGAGTGATGCGTCTGTTGAGTGAGTGAGAGGTTGCGGGCGCACACAGCTCAGGCTGCCGGCCGGCGCTGCAAGGAACTTTTATAAACGCAATATTGTTATCCCGCTGTAATCAGCCCGACAGCCCCGAAACGTTAACGGCCCACCGGGAATTCTCCTGACTCTCCCGATTATCACTCCGCCACCGTGTGTGTGTATGTGTCTGTAGGTGTTATTCGATAGCCTGGTAATGTGTATAGGCCTACGTACGGTAGGAATATTCATACTGGTTCAAATAATAAATTTTATAGTATTTCCCATCTTTGCTGAGCAAGAGTTTTGTTCGAAGGTTCAGTGATTGAAACAAATAAAAGCCTGGGCCATTGAAGTTTTACGGTAGGCCTACCACTGTCATGCACCTACCCGATGTAAAGTGGACCGGGTTGAATCCATTGCGGGTCTCTCTTCTTACTGTCCTTCTCAACACTCTCTGATCTCACTAAAAGGCTAGCAGCACAAAATCAAGGGATATTTAGAATAGAAAAAAATGTGTGATTAATCGCGAGTTAATGTTAACTACGACATTAATGCGATTAATCTCTATTAAATATTTTAAGCGCTTGACAGCACTAGTTTTCATGTCACAACTTTATTTACGTTGTGTCGATTTTTTAATTCCATGCAAGTCGCGCAATTGTAAAAAGTTTTCAGAAGTGGATTTTAATTTGAGTATTTCTACAGTGTCTTCACACTTCATACGGTTATACTACGGTTATACTGCTGGCTGACTTTGTATTTGCTCTTAACAGCCAATTGCTAACAGACCCCTGTCTCTAGCTCCTTGAGTGAGGTCCAAATGAAACAAAGTGGACCACCAAGCTCTCCCAGATTGAGTTGTCATTTGGTAGTTGTTAGCTGGTTGATAAAAAAAAAAATAATCGTACTAATATAATAGCAGGCCAGTTGCACCAGTTACTCAAGTTGGTCAGTGCGCATGTGCCAAGCAGCCTGCAGCTCACACACACACAGCACGCGCGAACGCACACATACACCGCAAGCACGCCATACACACCGCATAAACACATCGCGCACACACGCACATGCACACGAACATACACGGAAACGCGCACACACATACACATGCGCGCGTGCACACACCGTGTGTCAAGACAAAGGCAGCGACACATACACGGAAGCACCTACGCACACATGCACGCACGCACGCACGCTCACACACCGGACGTCAAAACAAAGGCAGCGACACACTCGCCCAGGTAAGACGTTATATTTTTAAGCATAACGGCAGTGTTGGGAAAGTTCACTTCCTACGTGAACTAGTTCAAAGTTCAGTTCACAAATTTTAAAATGAACTAGTTCAGTTAAACGTTCATAATTCAAAAATTTTAACTAGTTCATAGTTCTTTTTTTAAATATGTTGCTGTGAGCTTTTATTTTTTTCTGGTAGTTTGAACATTGAGCCCCCTTTCTGGTTTGTCTAGGATGAAATAGAGTGGTTGAATCAAGTATCGTAGCAAAATACAGTTTCTATTGTGTTTTATTGTACATTTAGCGCATTTTGTAAATCCCACTGATTTCTGTTGGAAGACTCATTGCTCCTTGGCCGGAAACGGAAAGGGGGGATTTTCAAGTTTGGTTGTAGCCTTTTTGCTCGGTTCTAGTCCTACTGTTGAGCAGAGAACCAAGGGAAAAGTCTACAACCCCCCTTTCCGTTTCTGGCCAACAAGCAATGATTCTAGGAGGTATTCTAGTCCGCTGATCGAGCCAGAGAGCTAACGTTATGGATTGTACATATTTATAATTCGAAATTCGTCCCAGTCTTTATACCAAAGATACTCTAGGGTCTATAGCATATAACCGCTTTATCTGATTACAGTTTAATTCATTTTTCACAATTACCCAGCTCTCGTTTTGAAGAATAATCACCGCGCCATTCGTTTCAAAGGGAATCGCGACGGTCTATACTTTCAACATAAGGTGTACATATTTATAATTTGAAATTCGTCCCAGCATTTATAACACAGATACTATAGGGTCTATAGCATATAACCGCATTTTCTTATTACAGTTTAATGTAACAGTAAGCTGACAACGACGCAACTGGAAATTAACCACACAGAGATAACCATGGCACCCGGTCAAACAAATTTTATTTTTGCGATCATTCTGCGCGCGCATCCGCCGTGTTGATAAACAAATAATCCACCTATTGAACTAAGTTCAACCGAGTGAACGTGCCGTTCACAGACACCAGAATGAACGAGTTCACAGTAGCGTTCACCAGGCAGTAATACAGTAGGCTCAGTTCATGTACGCCCAAAATAAACGAGTTCATGAGCTATCGTTCAATGAACGCGTTCAGGCACAGCACTGCATAACGGCTCCGCCATCGACACACACACAGGTCAGAACACAAACGCACGGGCACACACCGCAGCGACACTCGCCCAGGTAAGACGTTATGTTTTTAAACATGACGGCTCCGCCATCAACACACGCGCCGAGGTAAGAACACACATTCCTCACACCACAGCGACACACTCGCACAGGTAAGACGTTATGTTTTTAAACATAACGGCTCCACCGTTGACAAACTCTCCCAGGTAAGGCGCTCTGTCTATAGACTGTAGAAATCTTACTACTATAATAGCAGGCCTGTCGCACCAGTTACTCAAGTTGGTCAGTGCGCATGTGCCAAGCAACCAGCAGCTCAAACATTGTGCTGACCGGCATATGAACACACAAGTCACATGATCTTAAAGAGGCAGTGTCCCTATAACATAGAATGAAAACATGTCTATAGAGTCCACCACAAGACTACACTTTGTTGCTAAAATGTAATATTACTCTCCTCCCTGAGCCTACCGAAATGTGTTTACACTTTGTTGCTCAAACTTATTATTACTTTTCCTCCTTAAGCCTCCCGAAATGTCTTGCAATATTGATATCCCCCCTCCCCCCTGCGGGCTGTATTAGTTGTTATATTCTTCTAATGTTTTGTGTGTATGCTATGTGTGACTGTAGGCTACTGCTGCCTGTCTTGGCCAGGACACTGCAAGAGATGTTTAATCTCAATGATGATTATTAGTTTAAACTAACCAATAGTAGTTGCCTTGCATTTTAAAATGTCAATGCACTTCAGCCCTGACTAACAGTAAAAGCTATTTAATAATTGATTTGCATGCAAAGTATACTACACTTTCCATTGAACAATTATCCCTGTAACCATAAATTAACTAATTTTATAATGTGATCAAATGCTCACACACTAGCTGCTTTCAGACACAAATGTAAGTCCTGATATTCTCCTGATGGGCTGTATGTGTGAACAACATATAGACATTTGTGACCTGAAAATCTCCTGAATAATACTACCCCTAAGGTAGCATTTTGTCTGTAGGAAGTGTTAATTGCCTTATATGTGAATGAGGAGTAGAAATTCTGTATTTCTCACACCACTTCAGTGGCGTGTTGATGACGCTTCTGCATGTCATTGAGTGGCCCCCTAAATGATAATCAGCCTGTTTTTTTCGCTGAATGGTTAAAAAATATTAAGTTTTGGCACTGCTTTTAAGAGTTGTGGTGAACAAATGTTATACGTTGTAATATTATAGGCAAAATGTTATTATCTTATGCGCTCTGAAATTTGTTACATTATCAACTGGGGTTTCCACATTATTGCTATGGGTTTACTTACAACTAGAGGTTCCGCGTGCGAAAACTCTAGTACATTTTATTTGAAGGCGCCTTTCTCACCACTCAAGGACAACATACAAAGATACACAAAAGTCATTAAAAAGAAAAAGAACAGTAAGATAAAGGGAAAAATAATAAAAAACAATAGTAAGAGACATAGCAATTAAAATCAGATAAAGGTGTCGGTCGCACTTACACATTCATTTTATAAATCCTCGCCTTGGTCAAAACTAACTTGAGATGCTAAGAAGTATAAACTGAAAACTGAACATGGTGGAACCTCAGAAACCCTGGACAGTTGTGTATGTCTACGGTTCTGGAAAGACGTGGTTGTGGTGAAGTGGTTTCTATTGGGTACTGGCTTTCCCTCTATAGAAGGAGTATAGGAGGTAATGTTGCTGCATTTTGCGCGAGTCTGGTGTGATGTTCATTTACATTAATATTCAGATGCAGTCATCTCATATAGCCACAGCCCCTGCCCCCCCCCCCGTGGCTATATGAGGCATACAGCCTTTCCTGCCCAGTGGAGCTACCTGCTTACCCAGGGCCCTCTGAATAGCCAATCGTTCAGGTCAGTCTCGGGGCCACAAATACATTTTTTGGAAATGTGAGGTGGAGGTACTGTGACGTCCATGATAATACTTCTCTGGTCTTTCACGTTACATGTTGCTATCATGTTGGACGTTTGGATGCTTTATCACTGATTAAATCACCTACGAGATCATAACGGTTTATATTAAATTATTATAATTGATTCCTTCATAAATGCTTTTGTTATTAATATACAGGTGCGTTGTATAAAATCTCATTTTTCTTATTTCTTTCCTCTTGCACGCTCTCTCTTCCTCGCTCTGTCTCTCTCTATCTCCCTTTCATGCACTCTTTCTGAGCGTGCGAGAAAGCTCTCTGGCTTTATTTTTTTAACATTTATCATAATTACACCCACATATTTAAATACCATAGTACTAAGTAAGCACTTATTCATCATTCATGTCTAGAAAGGCTATCAAGGCATTACATGTGTGTGTGTGTGTGTGTGTGTGTGTGTGTGTGTGTGTGTGTGTGTGTGTGTGTGTGTGTGTGTGTGTGTGTGATCCTTCCTCTATCACAAGAGCACAGGTGTTCCCTCCAAACACTGCTTTGTTTGGCTTCTCTCCCCCTGTTAGTTTCCCTCCCCCTTGCTCGCTAGCTGCAGCTAATTAGTATCTCAGAGACCATGTGTACCCCACGTCTTACATGGACATTCAAACATCGATCGCCCGATGCATCGCCAAAGTGATTCTGTGTGTGGTATGATTCATCGTTAATTGGTCAAAGGTTTGCTGGCTGTACAAACACTGTTGTTTGGCACCAACTAGTTACATTACTAACCCACCACTAGCCTATACTGCAGTTGGTTTCCATTGCATGGAAATGCAAACAGTAGGAAAAATAGATTCCCCAAATTCCAATCCAACTCTCAAAATGTGAAAAATTTAATGCAGCAAGTTTATCTCTCGGCAAGCCGACATTGTACGATTAAATTAATCTCAGTGTTTCCCCTATATGCACCTGAAACATGGCCGCCGCTGCTGAATTTCTTTTTTTTGACAAGAGGAAAGAAGAGCTTCAGCTTATCTCTCCAAATTACAAATGTTATATTATTTTGCGCTACGCAAAATAATATAACATTCCGTGCGCTACGTACGCTGAATATGCGCTGCATATCCAGGTCCATTCACACACTTGTGATTAAAGCATGTAAACGCAGAGGAGAGAAGAGCTCCTTCTTGTCTCTTTAAAAAACTTATGTTATATTATTTTGCGCTACGGACGCTTCATATCAAGGTCAATTCACGCACCTGAGTAAAGCATATAAACGGAGAGGAACTTCGTAAAGTTGAAAATGGTTGGCAGATTCGGAGTTTGCGGTTCAATAGATAATCAGTGAAACATCGTTGCGACACAATTGAGTGTAGTAACCTAGAGAACCAGCTACAACATTGTTTTCATCCAAACGAGCCGTCTTTAGCGAACGGTGAATTGCATTGGCTTCTATGAGCTGTCGGCTTTCAGCCCGAGCTTAGGGACTGTCTGCAAAGTGCAAAACTGAAAACGACCACAATGGTAAAATTTCAATAGCGTCGCCATTATTGACTCTAGAGCCCCAAAACTTGTTCCAGGGAGGTATGGCCTCTTTATGGTGCTACTACAACCTTAAGTTTTGAAAAATATATCTCTGCTTATTTTTAAGATAGCTTATTTTTAGCGTCGCCTTTAGCGTCGCCAAATTTGCGAGCAGAAAGAAAAAACATTTCACCTCCACTGCTGCAACTCCATCCTAGGGGAAACACTGAGTCTTGTATGTTAGCTAGCACTGCCACTGACATGCTCAATGTGGTTGCTCACTCGGCACCAAACCTCACTCACTTTGGTCTGTTGGCACTTTCAAAGTAAATTTTCTCTTTCTTTCAAAACACTATGGCCCCATTGTCATGTGGTTGGTTTTCTGTCAAGTCAGAAATCGACCTGATGTTCTGAAACATAAATCTATAATCATCAGGCAATTAACCCCCCCCCCCCCCCCATTTGCTAAAAAGCTCTATGGCCGTCTCATTTCTTATGATTTCTCACTTTTAAAAAATGTCATTCATTCTGTATGTATTACCGTATTCTGGGCTTGACCAAAGTGAAACCTTCAATATGGAACTTCATCCTGCATTCTGCTTTTAGATGTTTTTGGTCACGTGATTTAAATAATTAGGCTTCCCTCCTTTAATTTGAAATGGTTGGCAGTGTTGTTCCCATCACAAATGTGATCAAACATTGAGTCATTCCCCAATGCAATGTTTTCTCCCCCGCTGATCTGCTTTGATTGGCTTTTCCTAATGACAATTACTTAGCTAATTGATTCAACAAATCTGAGCTGTTGTCGCGACGATGTCGCTGCCGAGTTGTGTTCTGGATGGAAAGTCAAAGGAGGCTCGTCGTTATGAAGTCTCCTGAGCTATGCTTGCTGGCTGAGCTGTGAATGTTTGTCAGTAGGGGGCTTGTGTTGTCTTAATGCTCTGCAGAACCATGCCGTAGGGCACACATTAGAGTGCAGGCGTTGATCGATTAGGCTTCGTAAAAACTCCTGGGTTCAAACCAGATTAAATCCAAAGCCTTGCTGCAGTCTACTCTCTGAATAGGAAACAAAAATCGAGAGCTTTGAAACGTTATATATTTTATTTTGTTTTCCCTAAATGATTCTGAGACTTTTTGACTCCATTTGTAGGAAATGTACAAAGCAGAGACGTAAGGAAAGGCCTCCTAAGGATAGACTCCAGCCCCAGAATGCATGCCCTGACCTGATCACTTATTTGGCATAATGGTACTTAACTGTTTTCCTGCCACCTTGCCGGCTCTGTCTCTCGGGAACGATGAGACCTCAGGAGCCATGGTGAGCTCAGGTCCTGCTCCATACTACGCCCATACACACACTCTGCATTCTAACGGATCGGGTTAGGGTGGGGCCTGAAGCCGCCTGACGCAGGCTTTTAATGGCTGTCAGCCAGCTTTTCCAGATGCCATGATTCTGCTTTTAGTTTTTTACAAAGCCCTAAGGGCGCTGCTCATTGCTGGGGTTGGCCTGCCTATCTAGACCACAGGATTGCTGCATATGGAGGTCTGTGTGGTGTGTGTGTGGTATATTCGCTCTCATTTGGATTTCCTGGGCTTAATGAAATTAAGGATTATCAGCAACTCAAAGGCAATTGCAGTTCTGTAAATGTCAAAACGATGGTTTGTGCACAAACAATACTGGTTAATAAGTTGATCGTTTTTTATTTAAATGGAAAGGTAAAATACCACTTCATCTTTAATAATAATAATAATTGATCAGCTTCTTATAGCGCTTTTCTAAATACTCAAAGACGCTTTACAAATAAGAAAGGAATACATACAGACTGTACAGACAATAAAACAAAAGGGAAAAAATAAACAACACCACAACAATAGGCAACACATTAAGAGAGCGGGAGAGAGTGGAAGATGGCGGAGGATGATTTGTCATATGTTGCAGGTGGTCCTGAGGAGATAGGTTTTAAGTTGACTTTTGAATGAACAGTGTATCAGAGTTTGGGATGGCCAGAGGGAGGGAGTTCCAGAGGGTAGGGGCGGCGATGGCGGAGGCTCTGTTCCCCAGGGTGCAGTACTTGGTCTTGGTGTTTAGTCTTGGTGTTGGTCTTTAGTGTCAGGGCCATCAAGGGTTTACTAACATTCCACTCCAAATGTTAAGATATTCAAATGTTAAGAGAGTAAGTAACATCTCTCACTACCCCAATGCAGACTACTTTTTTACCTCAAATACCAAAGTACTGTGTTTATGCGAGAAGGAGCAATACTGCTAAATGCTGTGTTTTCTTTATATTTAGTAGTTCATTTGAATTACTCATTCTTCTTGCAGACATGCCCCAAAGACATAAACAGATTTCTGTACCTGTTCTTACCGAAAATACTATTTGCGTGTCCATGTAGTATGCTCTCTTCATTTGGATGGAGTGGGGGCTTCTCTCTGGGCTTCGATGAATAGCCGCATTGGCTGAGGTCCTACTATGACTGTTCTTCTTGATGGTGAAGCTAACCATTGAACACTTGATTGCTTAAGAAAGAGCATTGTTAGTGTATTGTTCTTGTTTGTTGTTATCAGTACACATTTTCAAAACTTACGGCACAGCATCTATTTTTATAAACCCTTCATCGTGTCCAATGTAAGAGATCAAATATTTAAATATATATGGATTTCAGGCAGCAGTGTGTAGTCACCAGCATCACTATTTAATAGCACCATGTGAGGTAGAATACTCACTGATTGTGATTATCTGTCCTGAAAGTCACTCGCAAAATTGCTTGTTTATTTCCTCTGACTGACAGTGAGGCGAGTTTGAAACACAGAACTCATCCTTATTGGGGAGGATACGCCCTGCATCCACTGGGATGGAGAGCTCTCTCTTTCTCTCTTTCTCTCTTTCTCTCTCTCTCTCTCTCTCTCTCTCTCTCTCTCTCTCTCTCTCTCTCTCTCTCTCTCTCTCTCTCAGTCATAAAATGCCCCCCAGAACCTCATTGGGGTCTGGTCTCATCCACTTTTCAGCAGAGATGTGTACAGAGAAGGATGTGCAGTCATGAACAATAAGGCTGATTTAGTTTCCCTTTGTTCCTTGGTTTTAATGAGGAGGTAAAGCACCTTGCAGCAGGCCTGCATACAGACCTCTCTGCTGTTAGGATTTCCCACATGAAGGAGAGACAAGATGACCATTCCAGTGTATAGTGGGATGATTGGCTCCTGTGTTGTGTTTAATAGAGGTGTCTGCCAGGTGATAATGTGTGTGTGTGTGTGTGTGTGTGTGTGTGTGTGTGCGTGTGTGTGTGCTATGTTCTGTGTGAAATGGTGGTGTTGGTGGTGTTAAAGGAGGGGCTGTGATTCCCTTTCTAAGTTGACACTAAACTGTATTGATCAGGTTTAATGAGGATGGAACCGGACGCAAGGTTTTACCAACACACAAACTTCCTTCATCTCACGTCTGACACAAAGACAGGGAAGAATAGTACTTAAGAATGACAGACAAGACCCTGTTTTTACTGTACCTGGGGACGGATGGGCTGGTGGATGTGAGTGTACCTCTGTGAGGATAGGACAGTT
Source organism: Pollachius pollachius (assembly GCF_949987615.1). Classification (NCBI taxonomy): domain Eukaryota; kingdom Metazoa; phylum Chordata; class Actinopteri; order Gadiformes; family Gadidae; genus Pollachius; species Pollachius pollachius. The sequence continues at coordinate 1,558,535 of NC_136945.1, read as the reverse complement.
AGAAGTCGTAGAGATATTGGAACAGGCAGAAGCAGACGGAGGGGAAGAAAATGTCAAAAGTGACAAACAGACAGTCTGCCCATAGAGGGCAGACTGTTTCAGCCAGAGAGGCGTTCTCCCTGGCTCAAATTGAATTACCTCTGTATACATTATGCATTTTTTGCTTGAAGTGAAAATGACTTTTGGAATAGGGTTAGGAATGTGTGAGAATCCATTCATTTTAATCTTGCAATTGTGTTGAATATTTGACAGATCAGCTTTTTGGTCAGCTTTCATCATAGGTATGAATGCACTATATATCAGCAAATAATATCACACTTCCATTCTCCCCTTCTAATGCCATGTTCTTTGAATATTAAAGTGTGAAGAAATATGTCTTCAGGAAGGCCCCCACCCATACTCCCAGATGCATAGGTTATTATCCAAATATACGAAGTGCTCTTTGTGGAGGTGGCTGTAACCCAGCCACCTTTACCTGTAGCCAAGTGGTTTGAATCCCGGACGTTTTGCAATTTTACGTTTATTTAATATCATTTTAAAGAGACAAAATAAATAAGACTCAGTACCTCAGTACAAAGAACATAAGAAACAATTTGCCTTGAAACACAAAATGATAAACCGGTGACAACACAGGGTGAGACCTCGGCCGCCTGAAGACATGAGCATTCAGCTGCTTGCTGTAGGCCTTTACATAATGCAGATGGTAGGACTCTGGGTGTGGTGTTCCTCAGGGTCTGACCAATCACATCAAAGGCACCAAATGACAGGAAGAGGGACAGTACGCCCCGGTCCAGACCTAAGCTGCTTACTGGGGATGTGAGGATGAGGCAGGTGAGGGATGTACCCCAGCGACTGAGCATGCAGTGCTCTACGATGCTCCTGTAGCACTGTAAATCATTACAAGTAGCTAGGGCTAGATTCTAGGTTCTAAGGAGCAGTATATGACTGTAAGTTAGTAATGACACACCAAGACTGAGAGGTAAGTTTGCACTGTGGTTCATTTATGTAGCAAAAAAAATGGTGAATCCATACATCATTCGGCATCCAAGCCATGAAAAATAGAAATATCAAATATCAATCAAATATCAAATATGTAAAAAAAGAAAAGTATTTCCCCTGTTTTGTTTCACTTTGGGTTGATTTACACCTATTTAGGTCAATAAAATATTTCCAACTTTGCACCTTTAAGTTGCTATTTGAATTATGATTGTCTTTTTAGTTGACTCAATTTAAACTTTAATTGTAATAATCTAATGGTTGCAAATTTGAGATTTTAGTACTATTTTGTATTTACTTTAAACACAAAATACCCAAAGTTGCAATTGTAATACCCAATAACTAAAATAAATGCAAATAAAATAAAAATAACTTAGTGCATCAAGTAGAGGAAAAAAAACAAAACTACACCAGCATTATCTGGGAACAATTTCGAACATAGTATCTAATCAGTCTTTTTGTTAAATCCTTCACTTCAGTTGAAGCTCCACTGCATGTTGCAGCCACTTTTGGAAAGTTAATTTGTCTTACCACACTCCTCAGTTATCCAAGAAAACAGGAGCGTGGTCCTGCAGCATGAAGTGCTACAGCTCGCGATGATATCTTCTACAGGTTGCTCGCCATCTTGCTTTCCTCGGTTCTGTTCCACCAAACAATCTCCTTCTCATAAAAAACCCGGCAGAGTCCTCCAACGAATAACAACACAGAGTCCCGTGGCATAGAAAAAAGTGATACAGAATCCCCCAAAAGAAAGATAGAAAAGTAATCCAAAATACTCCAAAAAGAAAGTGAAAAGTGAGGCTTGATGCTCTTTAAAACCTTGCTTTGTTTTCGCTTTTCTTTATCCTCTTTTAACTCTCTTTTCTCCTCTTTTTACTCAGTTTTCTGTCTGTGTCGCTAGTCTTTACCGCAGCAAACTGCCCCGTTCTCATTCCTCTTTTTTTTCTTTCGCTCGCTCGCTCACTAACTCGCAAGTGACGCTACACCGTTCTAATTTGGTTGTAAACGGTTTCACTCGCTAAAGGGGTATTACACCAATTATATTATCACAAAGGTACAATATAACAACAATAAAGGTTTTTACATTATAGCCATGTTTATAGTTTTTAAATTGTAGTTAACTTAATACAACATGCTATATTAGATTCCCACAATACATTTATTATTGTGTTTAACCTTTTATTTATTTAGGTCAGTTAACCTGGGTTATACTCCCAAGATACATTTCAATGTGCTGACGATATGACCAAAGAAAAATCAATACGAAGAAAACGATGTAGGACCTAAGGTAGAACCTTGAGGCACACCACAGGAAAGGGCAGCAGTTTCAGACATGGAGGGGCCGAGTGACCCAGAAATACTCCTATTCGAGGAATGAAGAGATCCGTGCAGGGCGCGCTCAAAGACATAGCCCAATGCCTCGGTCTTACAGTCAGGATGCTGTGATCTACAGTGTCAGGAGCTGAAATGAAGCAGCACCAGAACACAGCATTCCCCCGCATCAGAGGACATGATTCAGTGGAATACAGATTGAAGATGAAATTGTTGTCTGCATTTCAGACAGCAGTGACCTGTTTAGCAACAACTCTGCTAACACGTATGAGGTTAAAGGCAGCTTAGAAATAGGCCTATCGTTTTGTTTAGGAAGGGCTGGGAAATTGAGAACAGACAGCATGCAGTAGTACAAAAGCTGCATCTCACGATACAATTTACCGTCTAAACTCAACATAAGACCTGAAAACCAAAAAGTCAGTTCTTTAGAGTCCAGTGGAGTGAGACGTGGAGTGCCGTGACTGGTGTATTGCGTGTACCCTTGGTGGGTTGAACAGCAAGGGTCTGATGAATAAAGGTCATGGAGAAATGACCTAAGAAACATTCCTATTCTGACCCAGCAGAATTCCCGACGTATGGAGAAAACTGTAAGATGAGAGGATGATATATCTACGCGTGAAGCCACTTCCGCATTTTTTTCTCTTTCCCTCTGTATTATAAATTATTGAAGCACTGGTACTTCTGAAAGGGAGATCAGTTTGATGATGATCCAGGGCCGGGGCGTTCCTTGGTCCATGTGGGGTGACTGATGGGAGTTGGCCTGGACCAGGAGATGAAGGTCCACCTGACCCCCTGCTGGTAGAGACGGCTACAAGGTCAGCAAAAATGTACTGATCATCAATCCCAACCCCTAAATGTATTGCAGACTTGCAGTCAAGGTTAAAGAAGGAATGTTCGATAACGACCGGATTGGGAGAATTGCATCTGACAGATTTACACCCAAAGGAGTGTAGTCCTCGTTAAAATGGGATATCTTGAGCAGAAATATTCATCATGAATCTCTAGGCGGAGTGTACGTGTTGGCATGTTGGCGCAGCATTTTAAGAAGGAGCATGACATTTCTGAGCATGCAACACCAATATTCCTAATCCCTTTTTAATTAACCGGCTGCTGTGGTTTACAGCTCATGTTGGGGGCACAGTTACCATTCCCCTTTGAAATGCAGGAGAATAACTCTTAGGGCCCAATCTTGCATCCAGCGCAATTGTCTTTCTACACCGACGCATGTATCTTTGCTAGTTTGCACCCGGCGCAAAGCCGATTTTCCCCCGCAGCAAACCTGCGCCACCAAAATTGCGCCATGAGAGGTGTGTCAGCAAAAAGAAGAGGCGTGTTCCGGCGCAAATCATACATGGTGCTATCTTGCAGATCGATAAAGCAGTTGCGTAACTGACAAACCAATACCTGGTCTAAGTGCACTAGCGGATAGCGCAGTTGGTATTGTTTTTTTGACGTACCATGGCAGGTCGGAACTGCAACATAAGCGTACACACCAGTAGGCTATACACATTACATGCATGCAAACGATTTGCCTAACTGAAATATTATGATGATGATGTGGATTGTGCAAACTTTTCTTTTCCATAAGGGCTCCATGAATGAACACTTTGGCTATGCCATAGGTTGAAATAATAATAATAACAATAATAACCTTGAGCAAAGTAGGCTATAGCCCAGCATTCCAAAACAAAATCCCGTTTTACAGTAAATGATAACGTTGGTTAAATTATTTGGGAAAGAACAACTGACACAGCGGTAATAAATTGTATTTAAATCAATGCATCTGCAAGCACCATACAGAAAACGCATATTTTCTTGACACAGACATCGTGTACAAGCCCATAACTTTTAGGATTTATGAGTATTTGATCGTGAGAAAACATCATTTTACCGTGAGTGAGTGTTAAAAAGAATGAATGAATGCAGGCGTGCGTGTGTGCCCCTATCTGTTTAAAAACACGCAAGCTAAATACCTAACGCATAATAAATTCCATGGCTGTGTACATTAACGGGGGAACACATGCATATTAGGAACACAAGTCGATAACGATAATGTATACAATACTGGTAAGAAACAATGTTTGTTAATGTATTGCCGCATATCATTAAATAGACCAACAGTTGCGACCACAGGACCGCATATCATGTGTGTTAAGTTTTCTTTGCCGAAATTTACATGACGACAGTATTTCGTAAGATGAAGAAGAAAACGCTATTCCATGGGTGAATTAGGCCATATTATTTGGCCATAAACTGAGCCATTTGACGTTTGAAATTCATGTGGTCATGCATCTGTCTCATCGGAGACTGCAAACGCGCTGTCAAAATATCAACTCGTCAGGTTCAAATGCGCTCATGGCTCTTAAAGGGGATGGGAGCTGGCACTCTTATTGGTTTATTGCACGTTACGCCCAAACCACACCTACGGGTATTAGGCTACTTCAGGGCAACCCTTTCAGATTTGCGTCGGGTGCAAGAGTCGTTTATCCGCCGGTATAATGAGAGCAGCGGCAGAGACCCGCCCACAAAGCTACTTCTGTTTTGCGCTTCTCACTTGCGTTTGAGACTAGGGAATAGGGCCCTTAAATTTATCAGAGTGTCCCTTTATATTAACTTCCCAAATCTTAATCTTAAATAATTTCCTCGCAGCGATGGTTTCATACGGCATTGGCATGCTACAAACAAACATCAACTGATTCAGTGGATTCCCAGTACTCATAATACTCCCAATCATCATTGAATCCCATCCTGTCCCACTCCCCGTCTCTGTAGCAGTGAGGCTCATGGTATTCAGGTGATTTCCAGCTCTTATCTTGAATCCCATCCTGTCCCTATATCCCACATATTCCTGTATCAGTGAGGCTCATGGTATTCAGGTGATTTCCAGCTCTAATCTTGAATCCCATCCTGTCCCAGTATCAGTGTTCAGGCTCCTAGTAGGGCCTTAACACCACAGGGTGGATGTGCACATCTATGTCGCTACCAGTAACAGATGTAAGCTGTTCACTGAATGGAGGTTTCCTAAGTGCTTTTAGAAAGGGGAGCCACGAGGGCAAGTCTGACTCCTGAGGAGACCGTGCACAAAGCTTTGGTCCATCTCCCACCTGTGTGCACTGACACGGCCCCTTAAACCACCTTCTCCTGGATCTCCTGTCTCATCAGTCATCCTGCTACACATTGAAGTGTGTGTGTGTTAAGGCTTTTCTTCTTCTATTATTTTGCATGCACACATTTTGCATGCACACACGCACACACACACACACACACCTATGCACACAGGAGAGGCCACAGAGGTAGACTCTAGCTAGCTGGTCTAGATAACATCTTTTAATACCTGCCGAGCATCTTCATCTGCTTTCACATCTGACACTTCCCTACGGACCTCTGGGTGGCAATGGACTGAATTACTAACATCCCTCCCCTCCCCCCCTCCCCTCCCCCAACAACAGCACAACATAATGCTAATCTGCTGTGTGTAAAAGAGAAAGGGATCCTGGCTGGTTAATAGAATAATACAACGTAGGAGACAACAACGAGGGGGAGGTGTCATTAAATATCCATTTAAATGTGAGTGTGACATGAGGAACGTCTATTCAGGGATGTGTCTGGATTGTTAATTGCTTTGAGGCAGGGATCTAACACGGTTTACCATGAGGACCGACGCGGGCGAGGAGTTGACAGCGGAGTCATGGAGCCTCAAGAGGGGGTCTGCAATCATGTGTTTCTTCATCCTTATTACACCGCTATATGTCCTCGTTCCCTGTGCAGGTCTACCTCCACCTGACTCCACTGAGCGAACTCTGGCTCACCATAGTTCACTTAGACTCTGCATAGCCACCCCCTCCCAACCCGCCTACTTATTGTATGTTGTATGTCCTGGCACTTAATGTACGCACTTATTGTATGTTGTACTTAGAGTAGTTATAGTACTTAGTAGTGTAGTATATTATCCTAGCTATCTTTGTTGTGTATGGGGAATGGGTTGACCTAGCGATGGTTAGTGCTTTGCACTTGGTTCTATGAACATCCTTACTGTGTCGACAGTGATATATTGGTTCACCTTCTTCTGACAAATGTACTTATTCTAAGTTGCTTGGATAAAGCGTGTGCTAAATGCCCTAAATGTAAATGGTTCTTACTGCAGCAGGAGAACAGTTCCCTTTACACAGGCCTCCTGCTCAGAGGGGTTATCAGGGTGGAGAGAGGTGCAGGACCGACTGCAGACTTGTCTCAGATCAGCCACAGTCAGCCCTCATTGTGGCATGGAACTAAAATGACAGATGTTTCCTCTGAACTGAAACAATGAGGTATTTATGTTTAGCTCTGTTTGTTGCTGTAATGATAAACCTTTGTGGGTTCTTTTGGTGCATCTGCTTGTGCTTTTAACTAAAGTTGACGTGATTGAAGCGAGGCCGTGACCCGGCTGTGTGGCTGTTCTCCACGGCGGTGTTGGACACCTGTTCGGACAGCGTCATTAGCAGGAACAAATGTGTTCAACACAGATGTTCAGAAGGCTCGCTAATGCAGCCAAGAGACCCCATTTGTTTCTGAGCGCGGAAAGGGAATTAATTAGTGCTGTGGGAAACCAAACTGTTTGTGTGTGTGTGTGTGTGTGTTATAGATATTATTATGCTTTAATCAAAAAAGCAAAACACTGTAAGATTACTTTAGCTTATTTTTGCAGGGGGGATTTCTAATATGCAAGACTTGTCTGAAACAAACTCCTACCCACTCCTACTCCCCGTCTCCGTTGAACTGCTGGCCCAACTTTTGGCCCTCCTCTCTGTATCTCTGCACTGCGTCAGCGGGTGTTAGGAGTGTATGGCGGCTGGGCGTCTGGTAAATCATCTAGGGCGACCAAAGCTGAGGGTTTCAGCTTTGGTCGGGACGATGCAGAGTTTTAGCACAAATTCATTTCCGTTCTTGTGGTAGTCTAGAATTACTAGAATATCGGATCATCCTGATCACCCTTATTTTCTGATCCCCACGGCCTACAAGTGTGTCTTCATACCAATCAACAAGTATTGCTTTGTATACGATATTATTCACAGCAATATTCCTCATCCCTTTTTAATTAACCGGCTCCTGTGGTACAGTTATCATTCCCCTTTGAAATGAAGGAGACTAACTTTTCAATTTATCAGTGTCCCTTTATATTAACTTCCCCAAATCTCAGATCAAGGGGCATGAAGGATTACCCACAAGGAGAACAACAAAGATGACTTCATGGGGACTTCAGGATTCATTACTTTATAACAATTAGGCACAGTGAGCTTGGTCATTAACACAGTGATCCTCATATTGTGTTTTTTTCTCTGCAATTGATGGGCCTTTTTGAACCAGTGCTGTGAAACCCAGGAAATTATTAAGTCAGCCTGCTATATGTAAATACAGGGGGAGGGGGAATTGCTTTCGCTCGGAGGATGAATTGTCACCCAGAGTTCACTTGTGGCAGGGAGACGGCTTGACAGAGAGACTACACTATTGGCAAAGAAATGTGAAATACACACCTTCACCCCCTACCTCCCCTAATCACCCACACAAACACACGCACACACACACACACACACGCACACACACTTTCACTTAGTTGGATGGGGACTTCCAGTGTGACAGCTTTATCAATATTCCCTCTCATCATAGCGTTTTGCCGGCTAACATCAGCGAAAGGCCACCATTGCGCGACTAACTGCCTCATTAAAAAGTTTGGAGGGCCACGGGGCCACGGGGCCGACATGGAGGGCCGGGCTTGACAGAGCCGGGAGTCCCTGAGGCACAGCGCCCGGGGACCACTTGGAGATCAACTCTCATCGGATAGCGTGACCCAGGAGAAGACCCTGACTGTTTACTCCCTCGTCAGACAGGCGAGCAGAGGAATACTGCAGCATCTCCGCTGGCCCCGCCCCTGCTCCTCTCTCTCTCTGTTGGTCCTCGCTTCCCTCTCTGTTTCTGTCTCTCTCTCTCTCTCTCTCTCTCTCTCTCTCTCTCTCTCTCTCTCTCTCTCTCTCTCTCTCTCTCTCTCTCTCTCGCTCTAACTTCTGCCTTCACCTTCCATTCGCTGGTCTCTACTCTTTGGATTCTGTATACATCGCTTTGTCCTCTAATGTTGACGTCGCTGCCGGCCTGTCACGCCTAGAGTGCAGAGAGTAGAAACGAAAAGATGAGACAAGATGGTACAGAAGGCTGTTGCAAAGGTGACCTTGAAACCCATGCTTTCTGAAGGTCAGAGGGCTACAGGGAGGGCTGTCATGGAGGCAATGGTTCTCCGGATGATGAGAAAATATCCCTCCCCCCCCCCCAACAAACTAGTAGGGACCTCGAGCTGGGAGATGGGGGGAGAGGGGGGATGAAAGAGTGGCTAAGAAAAATGTTGGGCATAATACAAATTCAATAATGCAAGGGCGTCCACGATAAAGAAAATTGAATTCTATAACCGCTCTCGGGGAGGAGAAGGGGGGATGGGGTTTAAATTGAGTACCCAGGGCAGACAATAGGAATACTGTGAGCACAGCAATAAATGAGACATAATCATATTGCAGATCTCTCTATGGTTATTTCTGTCTTCATGGCCAGGAGGTGGGTGGGGTGACGGTGCCTGGGTCGTTGGGGCTGTCAAACAGTCTATGTTCTCTGCTGTTCCCCAAGAGGAGGAGTATTTAAATGCAGAACAATGAGGAGTCGATGAGGCGCTCAAAGAGAAGGAAGAAAGGGAGTGAGAAGAGGGAGCCATCTTCAGAGATCCACCGTTATTAATAAGAAGCAGGTAAAACAAAGTGAGTGTATGTGAGCATGTCGAAAAGCAAACGGCAAGCACCCTGAGCAGAGCATGAGGACGGCCTGCTCCCGCTCTCCTCGGTTGAGTGTTTAACAGATGGAGAATGACAGTGGATGCCTAATGAGGTTTCAGGCACACAAGCGCGCTAACCTGCACTGCCAGGAAAAAGAAACACATGGGTAACTCTTCCTCAATACTCGCAGACTCCCCCCCCCCACCTCCCACTGCGATACGCACATTTGTCAATTAGCATGCACATGGCACCAGCCCGCCCCCAGAGGAGCTCCAACCACTAGGAAACAAGCCACCACGCTTTGGCAGATGCAGATAGTCAGAGTAACCTTTAGTGGAGATTGGATGGCCCTTCCTTATTATGCTTCACTTCTTAAAGTTGAGCAGTGTGTAAGACATTCCCTCTCGTAGCCGTAGCTTCTGCCGCCTCGTTCTGCTGTGTGTTTAACCTCTCCATCCCTACCACCTCGTAGTGCTAGTTCTAGTGGAGATGATTTTTAATAGATCTCAAACAGAGTGGCCAGACACGGCAAGCAGATGACAGAAGGCTTAGGAGCGTCTGTGCTGCAGAGCTGTGGGGAGGGGGTGTGGGGTGTTCCAGGCTGAAGAGATCCAGGCTGAAGGGGTTGGTCCATGTAGTGCCGCAGTACTACCACAGCTCCTGATTGAGGAGCTGAGAAACTCTTTTTGTCTCTGTTCGTTAAAACAGCTTGTTCCCGTGTTTAGACATCCCCACCTTCATCACTAGGATTTGCTCAGAGCGTGGTGTGTGTGTGTGTGTGTGTGTGTGTGTGTGTGTGTGTGTGTGTGTGTGTGTGTGTGTACACATCACACATTAGGCTTTCAGGCCTGCATATTCCCCATCAGTACACCCTCCTACGTGAACATTAAATATCCCACCCTGAAGATCGTGTTGTTTCATTAAAAAGCATATGTCTCTGTGCCTCTTCACCTGGGTGTTGATGCAAATGGCCATTCCTGGTGAGGGCATTATGCCAGGGGATCTATTACAACCGGAGATACCTACGTTGTTCTACTTGCTGCTCGGTACCAATTTATTATCATTAATCCACATCCAAAGATTATGGATGACTAGTGCAGTAACCATCTATTCCAGGGGACAGGGGGGACACACAGCTTATTACTGCATTCACAAGGGCAGAGATAACTGGCTCAGAAGCTTGAAACATTTACATTATGAGAAGACGTTCGGAATCCCACTTTCCACCTGTACTTTAATTAAGGAGGCTGCTGTTGGAATCCATCTCCACAGTAAGGGAGGGAAAAGCAGCCCGTAAGGCTAGACTTTTCCCTCTTCCTGACTCCCTCACTGTATAGTTACATAGATCTCTATATATAATATACAGCTTTATATATATATATATGTGTATGTGTCTGTGTAAAAAGTATGTATTGTTATATGTATAACTATAGTTAATATACAGACTATAGTCTGATACATAGACCAAAACATGTATTAGCATAGAGAGGTGGTGATGCTGGGCGCATACAACCAACTAACACTTCATGTGTTAGAAGGCTGTTTCTGTTGGTTATTTCTGGAGAAGAAGCACGAAATGAACAAAGAAATGTTTTTCCCCAAGAAAAGGAAGATAACAATCAAAGTGTGAGTATAGAAATTCATAATTATTAATGTTGGTCAGGTCCATAGTGAAAAAGTAAGTTCATGTTTTAAAAATAACATAAGTTCTGGAACAACAATGTTACAAGAAGACACGCCAAGTCTGTCGAAGAGACCAAATCATTCAGGGTTGAGGGGGGATTCTGCAGTTCATATCGTACCATGCAGGACAGCTGGTCTGCGGATCACAGACAGCGTGAAGTTGAGGGTAAGGTGCGACGTGGTGCAGATCCACTGCATTCCCTGAACGCAACGTCAAGGATCTCCATTTGATGCTGCAGTTTGCCTTCAGGGAGCCAGTGGGGAGAAATCTGTAGTGGTTTTGACATGTGCCTTAGAGCACTGGTCTGACACCATGGCCCAATAGCACTGGTCTGACACCATGGCCCAATAGCACTGGTCTGACACCATGGCCCCTGGCCTTAAAGCACTGGTCTGACACCATGGGCCCTGCTCTTAAAGCACTGGTTGAATACCATGGCCCCTGCCTGTAAAACACTGGTCTGACACCATGGCCCCTGGCCTTAAAGCACTGGTCTGACACCATGGCCCCTGGCCTTAGAGCACTGGTCTGACACCATGGCCCCTGGCCTTATAGCACTGGTCTGACACCATGGCCCCTGGCCTTAAAGCACTGGTCTGACACCATGGGCCCTGCCTGTAAAGCACTGGTCTGACACCATTGCCCCTGCCTGTAAAGCACTGGTCTGACACCATGGCCCCTGGCCTTATAGCACTGGTCTGACACCATGGGCCCTGGCCTTAGAGCACTGGTCTGACACCATGGGCCCTGCTCTTAAAGCACTACAGTAGTCGAGTTATTATAACGGCTGCCTAAACCAAGTTCTGATATTCTGTAGGAGATGTGTTGGTTTAAAAGCTGTGTTCAAGAAGTAGGCATTGGAAAGGGAGACTGGTCAATTTGTGATATGTTATGAGATGGGTTTTCTGTAGCAGTGGGGTCGAATATAGAGGGGAACGAGAACGGCAAAGGCCTTTCAGATATCGGCTTGAAGAAAAACTAATAACAGGGCAGACGACAAGTAAGCCTGATTATTTCTAATGGTGTGCAGAGGGGAAGTGGGTTTCAAACTTTGGAAAGTTCAGGCCCTAGTTTTGAGACTAACTATTCTAACTAATGGTGTTTTTCACAATAGTAAAAGATTTTTCATTTCATGTTTTCTGTGACATGTTTGTGGAGTCCTGTGGGACTGTGGTGCCACAGGGTGTTCTGCATGAGGCTGCTGAGCCTTTGAATGGCACATATTAAGGTTAGGCATGGAAACCTGTGCTCACCATGTTCTATCATATTGAAGAGGGCGGGCTGGAGTACGGGCCATCCCCTCAGGTGAGAGCTCCCTGCTGAATAGATTATGCAACAGCAAAATAGAAATTGCAATATCAGGCACTTGAACATTTATTGTTCCCGTTTATTGTAGCCCACATGTTGTTAGAAAATCAGATTTGCATTGTTTTTCGTGCTTTGCGATTGTCCTATTCCTTCAGAGGCATCTGACATAATGGCCTGTTTTGGAAGTTATTCAAATATCTTTCAGAGATGTGAAGTCGCTGTTTCTTCAATGGGTAATCGAAGCACAAGCTTTCACCCTTGAACTCAAGGATGATTTGAAGGGAACAAGCAGCCCAAGAGGTGAAGATCCTTTACAGTAGACTGTTTTGATCCGTTGGTTCCTCAGATCATCAGATGCCCTTCTCTTTGCTTACCCACTTTCAACCTATTGCTAATTTAATATTCATCAGCTGATGAACCTCAAGTGTCGATCAGAAAATCACCAAGCGCTCTTTAAAGACCTCTTCTCTTCACTCGTACAGCTCCCCACGTATCAATACCCCCCCTGCACCTCCCAAGCTGCTCTTCATCGCCCACTTTCTCCTACGCTGTTCAGCCGATGCTCTGGTGATTAAGTGTAAATATAAGTATTATACAATGATGTAACTCTGATCACAGGATCGCTGATGGGCCTGTTCCCCTGGGGGATTCATTTGCTGCCCACCTACTGCCGCTCAGACGCCAAACAGACCACCCTTTACCAGAGAGTTGCTGTTTCTCACAAATGCTGAGATGAAAAGAGTCCTAATTGAAAAGAAGAAATGTGTTTCTTCATGGGATGCAGGCATGTGACCAAGGGCGTAGGAACCGGGGGGGACGGAGGGGACGTGTCCCCTCCAATATTGGAGACAGGCGCATTTGTCCCACCTAAAAATTATACCGGGGGGAGAGAAATATTTTATTTTATTTTGAAAGCGCAACACAGCGTCTTGTCACCGCTTCTTATTCTAAAAAACTGGATGATTGAGCAATTAAAGAATTGATTTGATATTTATCAGTTCATTACTGCCATTCAAAATGTGTTTTCCTTTACATTTACAAATGTATCTTTTAAGTAGAATAAAGTATATTTGTGAATTTTTTCAGTGTAGTTAATTTATGACATATTTCTGTTCAAACCATTAACGGATCTGTCAGGTTTCCGATATGTGTCCCCCCCAATGTTAAACTCATTCCTACGCCCCTGCATGTGACTATATTATAAAAATGAACTAGGTGAAGTCCTATGACTTGGGAGGAGTCCATAGTAGCTCTGCTGTGGTTGAGCCACGTTTCTCCAGTAAAGTTGTCATTTAGCATGATAAGCCCTTCCATTTCCTCAGTTCTTTCCCGGGACGACTGCACGGCGCGAAAGGATTACTTAAGAAAGCTTTGGCATGAAATCATCCGGAACCATCCGGAACCCACTAAACACCGCCACCCTGTGCCGTGCGTGCGTGGGCACGTGTCTGTCCGCGTGCGGCAGATGTAAAACACTAAACATGCAGCTCATGTTTTCTTATCTGAAATTAATTCCGGCCAACACACCGTGTCCGTGGCGCCAGTCGTCCATAATGGCACTGCCGCCATCAGTTTGTTCAGGAAGTCGAGCCAGTGCACGGCTACAGCGTGTTCTGCTGTTTCTGCAGCTCCTCAGCATAATGGCTCTGCGTTCCAGGCCGGCACTGACAGCTGTAATTAGCCGGCGCGGGGCTGAAAAGCGTAGGACAACACCACCGTCACCTGCAGGGTTAAGCAGAGTTCAGCACTGAAGGAGGTCACCCGCAGAGGTGCGAGCCATTCTCTTTACCCCCTCGTTCTCCCGTGACCCAACCTACCCAAACCTAATCATGTAATTATATCCGTCCCTCTCGGCAGGGGGTACGACCGGATGAGACGCGACCACGGCTCTAGAGTTGTGTGATTCTCACACACACACACACAAGCACACAGCATCCGCCCACACAGTCATTTGTAAATGGGGAAATCTTTAATGTAGCCTACCTTTACCATTAAATAGCCCCCCCGTCTCGCGGGAACGGAGGGGAGGTGTTAATCTTAGGGTCTCATTAAGGCTTAAATTAAATTGAAGTAGGCCAGATTGCCAGGCATGTAGGTGACTCATTAAATGCATCCAAAGCTTAAATTGTGCAATTCAGCCCCTTCTTTGATCAGTAATTCTCCCACAATTAGTTGGTTACTCTTGGGGAAAGGGGAGATATGAAAAGAAAAGTTTTGTTTTGTATAATCTCCCCTTAATTTACAAGAATAGACCAAAGAAATCCTAGTGATGGTTGTGCCAATGGTGGATGTGAGACTTGAAACTTTTCTGAAGTGAGGTTGCCTCTGGATACCGAGAGCGGAAGCAGAGTGCTGCCATCCCATGGGACCTTTCACAATCTGTTGGAATCCTGTGTTTTTCTCCCCCTTTGGACCCCTAAGGCCCTTCTTGTTAAAGTCGTTCCACGGGGAGCCATCATCCACTTGGCAGGTGGAGGAAAAAAGAAAGCAAATGATATAACTGGAGTCCTGGAAGAGCTTGGAGACTTGAAGAACAGGCTCTGTTAATCCTGACTGTGTGAACCTGTCGTTGTGATAAGCCTGTCAGGTGTACACCAGATGCTGCACAGGCGTGGAGAGAAAAAGAAAGAGACACTGTAGCTTTAGTTTGGCCATCAGGATTTTGGTTGCACTGAGATCTGATTGGCTAGGTTGCATTCTGTAGCGATCGCTCACACTGTGATTGGATCTCATTTTAGCGTGGTCATTATCGAATCTAAACCACAACCTAAACTGAATTTAGGCCCAATAGCCTAACCCTCACCCTAACCCCATCCCCAACCCTAACGCTATCCCTCACCCTCACTCTATCCCGGATATTCATTGGATAGAACAATTGAAATTAACTGAGATAAACCAAAAAAAGCATAAACATGCCTTGCATGAGTAGAGAACTAGTGTTCTAGACCTGACCAACTAGTATTCCCCCCAACAGTTGTAGACAACTTAACGTATAAAGTGAGGATACAACTGACATCAATTTCAGGAAAACAACATGAGGGAGGGGGTTTGGCTGTTTACAGGCGAGTGCGACTTTACAGTCTGTTTCAGTCAGACTTCATGGGACCAAGCGGCTGGCTTTTCCCCTTGGCGCGCTATTGGCTGGTTTAACACAATGACGACAGGGAAGTGACGGCAAGCAGCCAATCGCATACAGAGTCAGTTGAACTAGGCCCCTTGATCACGCCTCTTGTGCTGAAGAAAATGACAGCAGCTTCCCCAGACCAACGTGCAATCTACGATTGGCTTGGTCTGGTAATAGCCAGGCTACTACTCTACGTAATTTGAGCAAAACAATTGATTCGTAATGTCATATTTTTTATTAATTTAAGTAATAACCGGAGGCCGCTATTTCCTGCCTGTTCTGTATGACTTTTTGATGCAAAGTTTTAATGCACAATGACAACGGCTGAGCTTCATGAGGACAGCCTACAGCTACGCTGTCTGCCTGGTGGTCTACAAGAAAGAGTTGTTGAGTTCTATGAACATATAAGTAGGCTGAATGATAGCATGTTGTACATTCTTCGTGGTTCAGATGGAAACAGAAGCGACTTGGTTATCACTTGACCTACATTACATAGCGGTCCATTCTAAGGTCCTTTAGACACACATTATTCATGTGTCCACACATTACTCATGTGTTCACACACAAAGCCAGATCAGGTAGTGTGAGTGGTCTTGGAGGCCCGCCAGCCTGATGGGAGGCTGTGGATGCCAACTTAAATATCTACTAAGTGTTGATGAAGGAAATCATTTAAGTCATGGTGCAAGCAACTGGTTTATGATCATGTTTATTTATGCAGTATTAATGCTGTTATTGCTCCACTTTGTTTAAAGTGAGTTGAGTTGAGCTGTAAAAGCAGGGATTTGGAAGTTGAACTTGAAGGAGTTTTTGGGTTTGTTGGGTCTGCCTGCTGGAACAGAAGAGTTTGCCTGTTACGTGTATTTCTCGGTCATTTAGACTGTCCTGGATATACTGTATTCAATGTCAGATTGGATGCTTGTTCTGCAGGTTTGCCTGTCCCTTAAATATCGTGGTTACCCGATTGGTAAACATTCTCATCCATATGTAGGTTCTTCAGCGCTGCCACTCCTCTGATGGGCCAGATTTCCCGCCCAATCTGTCAACAATGTCAGGCCAGTCCTAGGTGTTACAGTGCAGCTTCCCTGGGCCGTATGTCCAGGTTATGGCCCACCTGAATGGCTTCTGGACCAATGTCTTGAAGCAGTTTTAGGTAATGTGGTGAAGTATTCCAGCCTGACTCCCTAGCAGCCATCTTTTGAGTGGTGCGGGTGGAGCTGCTCCTCCCTAGTTATTAACAACAGGTCATTAAATCAGCTGCTGCTGTGCTGGTCGTCTGATCCTGTTCATCTCCTTGGTTTAATCAGCGGCTGCATGAACTAATGCTTCATCTCAAATAAGAAGAAATATGATTCACACTGAATGGGACATTGCTGTAGACAAACGGATCATTCACTTCTAAAATTTTATTTAATATCCTTTTCCTTTGTCCCGTATTGTTACCATAATCTCATTTGTGTGTGTCACTTCTTCTGCTATCTGTCACACCTTTCTTTGTCAAATGAGGCTGGTTATTACGTAATATTGTTTCCACTATTCATTCTTTGTTTGCATTTTGGTTTATAGTGATTGGCTCACATTGCAGCCCTCGTCCCTTCGGGCTGACTGGTTTTCCTGTATTGAACAAAGTATCACCAGTGCTTTGAAGTTCAGGGTACTACTTTATTTCTCTGTTGCTCGTATTTGTCTACCATTTCACCTCTAGCCATATTCAAAAGCCAAGTCGGACATGATGGGTGATTCTTGGTTTCTGTCCCAGTGATGAACCGCTAAGAGCAGAAACCACTAGGCGGTCGCCGTCTCTACAAGTGGTATCCAGAGATTACATTTGTTTCTTAATTGCATTCGATTGCACAATTTCAGCCAATCAGACAATACACAAGGCATAATTCAATGAAGCAGTACTCCGCTATAGACAATGACTCCCCGAGGTTGTGTTTGTTGTTTCGATACTCGTAAAAACCTCTAATTCCCAGTCTGATGTTCCTTCAGAAAGTATTGCTATAAGGCCAGCGGGGGGGGGTTAGCCTAATGGAACCAACACTTTGACTAATTAAACGATTAAAGAATGATTTCTCGAGGTGATGTCCAGTTTACTTAGAGCAATTAATAGTTACTGTATAACCACAAACTGAATAACATTACCTATTTAGGTAGATTTGGTTAACAGATATAACTTATATTGTATTTTTTATATATTACCATGCAAAGCAGCTTTTATAAAAATGTAAATGTATAAAACATCATTATGTTTCATCATTACTTAAAATAAATCTAATTTTCCTCCAATTAAACTCAAACTTAAAAGCAAGTATGGTGAATGCTCTCTTAGTCCAAAGTCCACAGAATTTGGACTTATACGATGACCAGTTTAAATACACATGCACACGTACAAAAACACACACACACACACACATATGCAAAACCTACAGTGTCTCCCTACAAAATAGACACCAACTACCTTCAGACAATTAGATGTTTAGATCAACAGCTCGACACACATTGTGACACTGATGCTAACGTGCTCTGGTAGAAAGGCTTACACACAGAGACACATCTGGGATCTACAAACACAGAGCAACGCTGCTTGCATCTGCAGGGGCAATGCTGAGCTCCACTTTGTTTTCTGTGTCAGAAGGCATCATGTAAAGCAGGCAGATGCTTTTCACTTGACATAGTCATCAACACTTACAGGACAGCAAACACCCTCCACCACGCTGCCTCCTGTCCGCTCCTCAGGCTGCTAAGCCTACTTCAGCACTCTGAGATTAGCCATGCACAAATACAAGCCTGTGTGTGTGTGTGTGTGTGTGTGTGTGGGGGGGGGGGGGGGGGGGGGGGGGGGGGGGGTATGGGTGTTGGTGTGGTTGTGTGTGTCTGTGGGGGTGAGTGTGTCTGTCTGTGGGGGTGTGGGGGTCTGTCTGTGTGTGTGGTGTGTGTGTGTGTGTGTGTGTGCACAGTGCTACTGAATGGCTTCAGGGAGGGAGGGTCATTCAGTGCATGTGGAGTGTTGTTCCATTGTCGGTACATAAAAAGATTGTTTTTATTCTGATTCCAGTCCTGCTTTTATTGAAGTGTTACTGCAGTTGGGTTTGGAACTGAACATGGTACCAGTCCTTCTGCCAGCTCACACACGTGATCCAAACCCTCCGTCACGTGATGTGGCCTGTAGGGATGGGGCTTTAATTTTAGAGCACACGCACCACACAGTGAATGGATCTTCATTCGGGATACTGTTGTTTCATTTTGTGTTTTGCTTGAGACCGAATTGAGAAAGGATTAGTAATGACTAAGCAAACAATACTCCTACGGACATATTTGTGTTATTAGTGTGTAATAATATATCATTGTGTTCAGTTCATCCAGTAACAGTAAGACAATACAACAATAAAAAAACACTGTTATTCATATTTAATTTGCTATGCTGGCCTGCAGCAGCTTCTTAGTATATGCTCTCAATATGGCATAATGTATGCTATTAAATGTAACTCAACGAAAAGTGTGGTACTGATTGCTAGAACCAAGGAGGATAGGAAGCTTGTCTTTCCTTCTTTCTCACTGACTCAATGACCTCTGTGATGATGATGATGTGCAGCGTCAGTGTGGTATACTGTATGGGCAGGCAAACATGCTGGCTCGCAAATTCTACATGTGTACTACTGATATCGCTACTAAATATCGCTCTTCAAAACGTATTGCAATCCACTGCCCACCTGTGGTGTAATTATAGTAAAGCGAAAATGAAAAAACTTCAAGTGGCATTTGATGCTCTGAGAATTTTGCTTAAAACTCCCAGGGGGGGTAGTGCCAGTGAAATGTTTGTGCAAACAATGTGGCCTCTTTTTTTTTGCTGTTCCGAGAAATTTTATGTATAGATTCATGTGCAGATTGACTGGGTCTTTGAACACGATTATTGTGTCTCCAACTGATTTTTCTCAGAGTGACACAAGGTACTCATCTTGCTTCTGGAAACATTGGACCCGAAGCTTGTATGTGTTTTATATGTGTTTGTAATATAAGTGGTAATGCCTACTTTGCATCCTTCTTAAATGTTTTCTATTGTTTTATATTTATATATATATTTTTCTTTTTTTAAAATATATGTACTGTGCTGTCTTTGTGGACCTTCCTGTGTCTTGAATAAAGTTATAACACATTTATAAAAAAAATCCAAAGCTTTGATAAAAAACAATAAGCAATGGAATAATTAAAACGGCAAAACAATCATTAATAATTTACAAAGTACTATTTGATGATCAATGTGAAGACACACCATTTCATGATTTTCTATGTCAGAACCTCAAAAAGTTTATTTGTAGAAGTGTAGCCTAATCGTTCCTAGTCTTTGCGACATTGCAAATGATGGCACATTTTCCTCACTGATAATAAAAAGAATAATCAGTTAATTCAGCCATTTATCTGCCAGACAGTTCGGTTTGGATCTGAGTCCTTGTAGCCAGCCGCTAACTCCTGGATTGTGCCCCTATTTGGTAACACACGATGTCATCCGTTTCAGGAAGAAAACGTTGTTCTCTTTCAACACTGTAGACGGGTTTGTTAAAGCTCTTTTTTAGAAGGTGGAACATATAATAGAAAGATGTGTTTTTACATTTATCCTTTTAGTGTGGCAATGGACATAGCCACATGGGACAAACTGACAAGGACCACACAATGGAAGCGGATTGGGACAAAATAATACCAGGACGATGATACACTGCGTTGGATATTGTAGCTACTTTAAATTCATACTACTGATTACATATTTCTTCGGATTACTCACATGCACACACCATTTCCCACCATCTCCCAAGTGCTGTCAACAACAGCAGTTGATGTGTGACTTGTCAGTTAAATTTATTGTTGTGTGAGTGTGTGAGTGAGTGTGTGGGTGAGTGAGTGTGTGTGTGTGTGTGTGTGTGTGTATAAAATATTGCATTCTAGCTTTCGTTGACATTGGTGTATTTTAGGAGCACTTTGTGACAGTTTGACAGGCCGTGTGATTGCATGTTTGGCACCCCAGCTACATCTACACTACTGTCTCATGTGTCCAAGTGCCTGAAGTGAAGACATGAGGTGGTTTGAGGCCTTGAGGAGGATCCAGCCCGCATTAGCCGGCCTCAGGACGTCACTCTGTCAGCTGAGCCCGTGGCCCTTTATCTCTGCACCATCCGAAAGGATCGTCAGTAAGGGTAATGCCAATACAAACCATACAATAACAGCAACCTAATGCATTTACATTTTTTGAATTTATTAGACGCTTTCATCCTAAGCGACTTACAATAAGTACGTATGTCAGAAGAAAGACAAACGACAATATATCGCTGTCGGTACAGTAAGGATGTTCATAGAAACAAGTGCCAAGCACTTACAATTGCCAGGGAAACCCATTCCCTGTATACAACAAAGATAGCTAGGATAAGATGCTACACAATGCTAAGTAGTATTTGTGCCAGGACGTACAACATACAATAAGTGCGTGTAGAGGGATGTTTTTAGGACCATAAGAGAGGAGGGGCGCTGGGTATAATATAATATAATAATATGGTACAATAGCATAACCATGTTGTATAACCACGACTGTTTGCTGTTTACAGAGCCCTTCAGCATGCTAAGGTGATATCAGCGCCCAAATACCAGACACTTATCTCGGTTCAGTCACTGACCTTGATCCCAGTCACAGTGGACACAGACACCGTGTCTGAACCGATTTAGCGTGAACCAGTGACAGACCGTTAGAGGCGGGGCATAGTGACAGACTGTTCGAGGCGGGCCCCAGTGACAGAACGTTAGAGGCGGGCTATAGTGACAGATAGCTAGAGGTGGGGCCTAGTTACTAACTGTTTAAGGCGGGGACTATTGACAGACTGTTAGAGGCGGGGCCCAGTGACAGACGGTTAGAGGCAGGTGGGCGTTGCCTGATTCCGCCCTTTGTGAGCGTGGCGTGGGCAAATTAAAAGTACAGACATTTTAATAGTTACCGGCCGCATCAACTGAAGTTATCACCGTCTGATTAATGATGCGGCGCTCTCATTTCAATAGTACATGAATAATTTGTCTTTCGTGCCAGATTTATGATTAAGTGTGTTCATTAAGGGGAAAAAGTGGAAAAACAGAATGGGAGAAACACAGATATTGGAGTTCAGAAGGAAGGCAGTAGATACACCTGGTATGCCTGTGAATGAATGAACCGTTGCATTGTGAATGGAGCATACAGTTAGGACAAACTCTAAATGGCTTCTATGGATTTAAAGGGGACATATTATACCACCAGGTGTGAGTGTGATTAGCCTTACAAGCCGTCTCAAAAATCTGCCCCATATGACATCATAGATCAGTCTACCAGCCTACCCAGTGGACTGAAGTAAACGATGCTCATCTATCCAGCACAGATCTAGTTTGACTAGTGATGTCATATGGGGCAGATTTTCGAAACGGCTTGTACGGCTAATCACACTCACACCTGATGGTATAATATATCCCCTTTAAGGATGTTTTTGCTCATTTTTCTGTTCTGTTTGTTTCTCTTTCTGTCTGTCTGTCTGTCGGTCTCTCTCTCTCTCTCTCTCTCTCTCTCGGTATGTCTGTCTTTCTGTCTGTCTGTCTCTCTCTCTCTCTGTATGTGCTTTACATCAATAACGTGCGCAACGAGGAACTCTTACATTTAAATGTGCTCCAGGTAAGATTAAAGACAGACTATTTGAGTGTCATTTGTTAGGAATGGAAAGCCATCCGTCAGCTACTAGGGAGATTAGTGTTATGCAGAGTGACCATAGCTGTGTTGAGGTGACTGACCTGCCTCTGTATGATCCAAATTAGACTCAGATGGTTTGGCGGGACCATCCTGCCTGTCAATCAAAGGTGCGTGGTGCGTCGCCTTCTGGATAGCAGAGCAGCTTGTGGGCAGTGGGGGGGTCTGATCATAGAGATAAAGCATTCTAAATGTAAAATAAAGACTTGTACCAAGTGTGAAACACATCCACACTGATTAGATAGATGTATTCTGCTACTTATCTAGCCTTTAGCATTTTGTCTTGTGTTTTGTCCTGTTTACTAATCTCCAAATATTTCTTTATCATCCACAAATGGACTTTTTTGGCCAGAACATTTAGAATAATGACATTTGTTTTGTAAAGCTGCGACTCAGTTTTCATAAGCAGGTGCTGACAATTCAGCCTGACTCGTTTCCTCCATTCCTTGTCATAATATTCTTATTTTATTTTTTATGCCATTTGCTGTGTGTCAACTACTGTTGCATCAAGTCAGGCCGGATGATGGAATATGTATTGCTATTTAAATGCTAATTTCTCTTCAGCCGCTGCTGACGGAAAAAAAAAGTTTTCACTGTGGTGGCAGTGAAGCCGCCAGCTTTCACTCAGCCTGCTCCTTTAGCTCCGGGTAACCAAGTTAAACCGCTGCATACGAGGGGGGAATGCAGGAGACAGAGCGGGTTCAAGGTAGGTGAATCATATAAAACCCTGTTAAAGCTTGTGCATGTTTAATGCAGCCTAAAACGGGTCATCAGCAGAAACAGGCCAGTATGGTTAGACAGGTTGGACAGGCATTGGACCGTCCTCCCAGCTTTCCCTAATGAAGTCAAATCCACCCCTACATCCCCTACCCAACAACAGTTAACGTGGGGGCAAACCCTGAGGTGGTCTGAGGAAACTCCCAGACTGAGCGAGGAAAGGGTTTCTCCTGTTCCCTGATCAGTCTCTGTTGAGAGATGAAACACTGAGGTCACCGGGGACTCCTCGGGGCTGGGACCAGTAGCAAGTGGGGGTTGGGTGGACCCTCTGCCCCTCCCCGGGTCCAGTGTATATGTGTACACACCTGCATATAGGTGTTGGTGTGTGGGTGTGTGTGTGTGTGTGGGCCAGGCTGTCCCGTTATTGCTGAATAATGTATGATGTGAGGTTATGCGTCTTAGGCGGAGCCAAGGTTTCTTTCCACCGTCAAAGTTAATAACCTTGATTCGATTTTTTTTTTGTTACTTTAAGCTTTAATCGTCTTCTATCGACTTAATCGTCTGAAATCAAGGTATTGTTTGAGTTTGCTGTTTTTGCGTTGTCGAGCAGCTTCTGGTCATTGCTACTATCCCATTGTGTTAAGTTTTAGCGCATTGATTTGGAGTCGTCAAAAGGGAAGAGATGCCCGTTATCCAAAAAGATTACACAACCTTGAAACATTATTGACCATTCAGAATAAAGCTTTCAACAATGCTGCGGAGCATGTGTTCTGTTTCTAATCATATCTCTAGAGCTTTGGGAGCATCAGGCTTCTGTGAAACGCACAAAGTGAATCTACAATGCATTAGGTCATGTTGAGCTGGTGATACCTGCCCACTAGCATCACACATTCAGTGGTAACTTCCTGTCGCCTTTATTCAAACGGACTCTTGAAACCACGCTATTTGATTCAAATGGTCAAACACACGCTCTGAGCGGGTCTGCTTCAGAATGAGAGGTGTGGAGGTGTGAACCCTTCAGTCCTTAGCGCTAAAATCTCCCGTCTTTGGCAGTTAGCCTCTGGAGCTAAGGAGGAATCACAATGGAGTCCTTCAGACCCAACGACTGGCTTTTATGATGGATTTCTTCCAATCTAGATCGGGTAAACAAACGCCTGGCAGAGAGTGGGGACGGTGTGAGCATTTTTCATCAGCCTCCATTAATACTGTTTATATTTTCCTCATTTCCATCCCTAAGGAGAGACCCGGTGGGAAGCTTCTCAAAACGGCAGCAATCAACTCGCACTATCTGCATAACTCAATTAGCGCTCGAGAATGGCTCCGAGAGTGTTTTGCCGCGTGTTCATTCTCGCTAACTTCAGTTTCTCACTTCCCTCCTTTCAATCATCTCAAATATGAAGGGCTCATTGAATGATAGGCCCCATGTCTGTTCTGGGGAGCAGATGGGGGGGCGGGGGTGAGGCAGTGCAACAATGAGGCTTCTAGATGCTGGCGCTCAAGGACATCCGTGTAAGGCAATGTTCCTCAGATAGGTCAATGTCTTGGGTATTTTCTTTATTATGGGAATATATTGAGTCTCATTTACATCCTAAATCTGCCCACAGCCTCCATTCCTCACTTTCCTTTATAATAGCATATCTTTAAGTATTACCATCTGCTGCCGCTTGTCTAATGTATTGCTGAGGATATGGATTAACAGATGAATGGGATTGTGTTGAAAGGGAACTCTGTGTATTCTGGATGTCCTGAAAGTTCCTGGATCTTTTGACACAAACATTGAGTATGATTGCCTTCAGCCAGTCAAAGTTTGCAGGGTTATTGCTGCCAAAAGACGTCAGCTCAAGCTAACCTTATCCATCCCCATTGAAAGGACATTTCCGCTTTCTGTCGGGGTCTGCCAAGGTCTCTCCTCACGGATAGGTTTAGGATTTGGCCGGTTTGTTAAGACCCAGGTTAATTGTTGACTTTGTCAGTAAGTATGCGCTAACCTGAGTTTCCCTAAAAAAGATTACAGCTATGGGAGCAGCTAAACACTCTTCTGGAATATAATCGATGCAAATTGATGGCTGAATTTTGGCACAATTCTATGCAGCGAGAGGAGGTGATTTCACCAAAAATCACGGCTGATTTTCATCTCGATATAGACAATGTCGACAATTAGCCTTGGGTCTTTACAAACCAAATCCTCTAAAGAATTATTTTTAATTGAGATGTAAGTTAGAGATTGATTGTTTTTATTTTCTTTTAGTTCATTTTAATTATAATTACTATTATTTTCTCTTCTCACTAAAAAGACCCATCTGGGCAGTGTTTTTCAGCTGTGAGTCATCTCCTTTAGTTTTATAAAAGCTTGATTTACCAAACGGTATGTCTGTGTTCCCAGTGTTACCTCGATGCTGACCATGGGAGCCAAGTCTGTGACCTGTTTGCTTTCTCATTAACCTTCATAAATGAGAGTGCTGCAACTGTGGGATTGATGTTATTATTGGGATGATGAGTTTTGGTTTCAGAGTAATGGTTCAAGGCTTCCATGAATCATTGGACAGAGTGATCAGGAGCATTCGCACATGACAACACCCCTCGCAATAAGCCAGTGTGTGAAGCAGCAAGAGTTTTAATGTTTGTTCATCCATACATCAAGGCCTGTTTGTGCTTGATCCATCAAAGTGTGTATGCTTCACTTTGCCCCAGAAAATAGTGGAACAGACACTGCCGGTATTCGTTCTTCCTAAGGGAGTGAGTGTTGAGATGCCAGGACACACTTTGCCATTACCTGGGAAGGACATAACTCAATTGGAAGGAAAAGCAGCATATGATGTCGTTGTACAGAAAATAGTACAAAATAGCAACGGATTACGGTGCACAATTAAAACGGCGGTGGACATCCAATGGCTTTGTCATTTTGGTTCATTTAGCTTGCAACAATATGGTGTGATGCTAATATGATGTTAAAACACAGAACTCTCCATAGCATGGTATCCAGACTACATGGGCTGAGCCCACGCCCAGCCCCACGTCTGGGCCTGGCCAGGGCCTAGTTAAGGCCTCACACAGACATGCATGATCCCATAGGCTGTTGCTTGGCTGTGATTGTGGACTGGCTCCAGCCCAGAATAACAGTGCTATCACTGCAACATGTGGCAGGTGCACATTATCCGCATCGCAAAGGCTGTGTACCGGTACCCCCGTACCAGTACACATTTTATATTCTGGGATTCGAACGTTAACCACTGATTCACTTTAGCAGAATGTATTGAGAAGCCCACTTTTACATGTGACCTCATCAGAAAGGCAGTGACTTTCAGTAAAAAAGGTATTGTGAATATAATGGTTCTCCCGGACTAGGAGCTTTGGGTAGAGCCTGCATCTACGACCACAATGACCCCTGATGGTGGGTAGCATTAACCTGCTGAGGCTACTGCATTCACAAACTGAAACATGCATTTCCATCCCTGGCTCAGCTCCCTGCCATGATTTCTCTGGAGATTAGATGCAGGGGTCTCCTTGAGGTTCACTGGCAGCCCAGTAAAGGTCTGCCAAGGACCCGTTAGTAAGGGCTCACGTCTAGGGGGCTGGAGGCAGACATACAGTGGGGAGCATTTCATCTCATTTCTAGAAATATTTAGTGTTAAGGAAGAACTAGACCTTGTAAGGGATTATGGAAGATGAGAGCTGCTGTGGTTACCAGCAGCCATTTAGGGAGGAGAGGATAACTTTGGAATAGGAGCTCAAGAAAGAAAAACAAGTAAGGGCTCTGACAATGGACTATGGAACTTCTCCTATTCATGACTCCCGTGAGAGACCTGTCACCTCATCAGCTTCTT
This sequence comes from Pollachius pollachius, assembly GCF_949987615.1. Classification (NCBI taxonomy): domain Eukaryota; kingdom Metazoa; phylum Chordata; class Actinopteri; order Gadiformes; family Gadidae; genus Pollachius; species Pollachius pollachius. The sequence goes on along the minus strand of NC_136945.1, from coordinate 1,532,017 downwards.
CTGGGCGGGTAGCAAACTCTGTCCTCTGCCCTGTGTGACCACTGTAATATAAGGGGGGGATAGCATTGGAGGACTTCATACTGGGGGCCCTATCTTGCATCCGGCACAATTGACTTTCTACACTGACGCATGTGTCGTTGCTAGTTTGCAACTGGTGCAGAGCGTTCTTTTCCCTCCACCGCCACGCGTCGGTAAATTAGGCAATGTTCTTGCGCCCCAAGGGGCGGTTTGGCGAAAGGAGGAGGCGTGTTCTGGTGCAAACGTTCCCTGGTGCTATTTTGCAGTTTCAGAAATCACTTGCACCACAAACCAGGAAATACCTGGTTTAAAGTCAATGGCGCGTTGTTCAGATGCTATTTTAAGGGCGCATGCATAATGTTGCTTGTGCACCTCGCGCATACACTTTGCTTCTCTCATCTACCTACTTCTATCTAGCCACACATTCTTGGTAAATTATTTGGGCAAGAACAGCTGACACAGCAGTAATAAGTTGTACTTTTAAATCAATGCATCTGCAAACACCGTACAGCAAACACATATTTTCTTGACACAGACATCGTGTCAAGCCCATAACTTTTAGGATTGATGAGTATTTGATCATGAGAAAACATTGTTTTACCGCGAGTGAGTGTTTAAAAGAATGAATGAATGCGGGCGGGCGTGTGTGTATGTGTAAAATAATAAATGAATGCAGGCGCGCGTGTGTGCGTCAATCTGTTTAAACACACGCAAACTAAACACGTAACGCATAATACAGTCCATGGCAATGTATATTAACGGGGGGACACATGCATATTATAGGAACACAAGTTAATAACGATAGTACTGGTAAGAAACGATGTTTGTTAATGTATTGCGTATATAATTAAATAGAACCACAGTTACCGCATATCATGTGTGTTAAGTTTTCTTTGCCAAAATTTATTTGAGGACTATTTCTGAAGTTGTGGAAGAAAACGCTGTTCCATGTGTGAATTAGGCCATATTATTTGGCCATAAACTGAGCCATTGGAAGTTTGAAATCAATGTGGTCTTGCATCTGTCTCATCGGAGACTGCAAACCCGCTGTCAAAATATCAACTCGTCAGATTCAAATGCGCTCATGGCTCTTAAAGGGGATGGGAGATGGCACTCTCATTGGTTTATTGCACGTTATGCCCAAACCACACCTACGTGTAATTAGGCTACTTCAGACCAACCCTTTTTAGATTTGCGCCGGGCGCAAGAGTCATTTATGCGCCGGTAAAATAGCAACATCGCCATAGAACCGCCCACAAAGCTACTTGCGCTTGGCGCTTCTCACTTGCGTTTCAGACCGTTAAAATAGGGCCCTGGGTGTCAAGAGTCATCACCCAAATCGTCAATTGTCTCTTCCGACATGTGCTGATGTTTCTGCCAATAGATACAGTGAGCACACTGCACTGTGTGATGTCTGCATAGCCAGGTGAAGAACAATTGCTGTCTTTCCATATCTATAGATAAAATTAGCACAAATAGTAAGGAGATTTGTGTTTGGTTGATTATTTCTCTGTGGTAACAATACTTTTTGGCAATGAATCTTATACCGTTGGAAAGCCTGTATAGTTCCCTTTCAAATTGTGCCTCATTTGTAAGGAACATGCACTTGTGGGATGAGCAGCAGAGCTGAGTATATGGGTTGCGCCCATGAAAAATTTGCCAAATCTTCTCTGCCATTGCCTCGTTTGGTGTTTGGTGGATTGGATGATTGAAGTTTGAAGAAACAAGACATATTGGAAATTAAACAATTTATTCATTTCACAAAAAGGAGCCTCAGTAGCGCGTGGTAGAACCATGCACAGCCACAACAGCCTGGCAGCTCCTCCTCATGCTGGTCACCAGCCTGGTCACACAATGCTGTGGGATGGCATCCCATTCATCAACCAGCATTTGTCGCAAGTCAGCCAACGTGGTTGTGTTGGTCACTCTGGCATGAACAGCACGACCAAGCTGATCCCACAAGTGTTCAATGGGGTTGAGGTCAGATCTGCTAGCAGGCCATTCCATCCTCTCCACTCCCACATTCTGGAGGCAGTCTCCGATAAACCCCACCCTGTGGGGGCGAGCGTTGTCATCTTGGAGGATAGAGTTCGGTCCCAGAGTCTGTGGCGATATGGGATTGCCACTGGTTGCAGAATCTCATCTCTATATCTCTCTGCATTGAGATTGCCTCCAATGATGACAAGCCTCGTTTTTCCAGTGAGGGAGATGCCGCCCCACACCATCACACTGCCTCCACCAAAAGATGTTATTCTATCGGTGCAGCAATCAGCATAGCGTTCTCCGCGTCTTCTCCAAACTTTGACCCTACGATCCAACTGCCGTAGGCAGAATCTGGACTCATCACTGAACATAGCGTTCCTCCACGTGTTTAGGTTCCAGTGCACGTGTTGCCGACACCAGAGCAAACGGGCCTTACGGTGAAGGGCAGTCATGGCAGGACTCCTGGCAGCCCTATGAGACCAGAGATTGGCTGCGTGTAGTCTGTTCTGGATTGTCTGGGCAGAGAGCCATCGGCCATATCGTCGTGCAAACCTTGACTGCAAATCTGTAGAAGACAGCCTACGGCACCTTAGTACTGAGAGGGTGATGAAACGTTCTTCTTGGGGTATCGTCTTCTTGGGACGCCCACTTTGCGGCCTGTCTTTGACATCCCCCGTTATATGGAACTTGGCCTTCAGTTTGGAGAGGGTACTAGGGCTCACTCCAAATAATGCCGCAACTTGGTTTTGCGGAACACCAGCTTGAAGTTGCCCAATCAGGTGCCAATCAGGCACCTGATTGGCAGCAACTGGGGTAACCAGAAGGTCAAAACAAGTGTCAATAGCAACAGCAAAATAACCTGTTTGGCATTGACAGAAAAGATTTGGCAAATTGTTCATGGGCGCAACCCACATACTCAGCGCTGCTGCTCATCCCACAAATGCATGTTCCTTACAAATGGGCCACAGACTTTCCAACGGTATAAGATTTATTGCCAAAAAGCATTGTTACCACAGAGAAATAGTCTACCAAACACAAATTTCCTTACTTTTTGTGCTAAGTTTATATGTATATATATATAATTCATTTTGCAATACATATTGTCACTTGGCTATGGTGTCAGTGGAAAGCATTGGTCTTGATCCCTGCTGTTTCAAATTACAGAATACAACCAAGCATACACAACAAATATGAGAAACATGAAAACCATACAAGGTGAAGTCATGAATATGAATTGTAATTGTATGATTCCATCTTCATGCAGAGCCGGACCATATATGCTCAGCTTCGGTCATTAGCTCTGGAAAGCCTTCTGTTGTCAGTGTGGAGGGCTTCCTCAGTCAGCCTTACTCTGCAGCCAATCGGTTTAGCTTCATCCCGTTGGATCCTGCAACCCCACAAAAAACAACTACGCCCTTCATTGAAGTGCCGTGTTGCCAAAGTAAACTGTGCGCTGGTAAAAGGCTTTCAGGTGGAAACAGCTCACCAATATATGTTCCCGGGAGAGATGCAAGGTTCCATCCATGGACACAGGGTTAGGGATGCATTATTGATAGGGGCCAACTAAATGTGTTTTAGTTTTTTTAGTCTTAACATAAAAACCCTGATGTTAGCTAAGTTTTCAGTTTGTACAGCCTGCTCTACATCCGCTCTGCTACAGTGGGCTTGGCCGTTTCACAGTGTCACCCAAATGAGCAGAGCTCAAAGGCTCCCTGGGATGTGAAGGCCAAGATGACTCTGATTAGCAGGAGAACAAAGGGGGGACGGGGTCTCTGAGCACAATGAGTGAGGGCAGGCTAATTTGGTAAATGCTAATAGGGGACAGTGTGCAGACCAGGCAGGGGTCATGGTAGGACTCCTGGGTAGGATTGTTTCCTCATGCTAGATTTCTCTCTGGCACAATCACACATTAAAAAAATCTTTCAGCTCTCTCTCTCGTTCTCTCTCTCTCTCTCTCTCTCTCTCTCTCTCTCTCGTTCTCTCTCTCTGTCTCTCTCTCTCTCGTTCTCTATTGTTTGCTCTCTCTCCCTTAGTCTCTCTCTTCCTCTGAGACTTGTTGCGTATTGCTGTCCTAATGATCAATCCAACTCAGACTATTTTTATTTATCATACTATTATTAATTATACATAGTTTTTCCCACTCTATGGGCCGTGAGATCCAATGGACTGGGTTGCTGAGGCGATATGAGGGAAGGACGGTGACTTGTTTAGTGGTGGGGACTGAGGCAGTAGTATAATAGGATTTTTTTGTGGTGGCACACTACGGTAACCTCTTTGAATTTTTCATGCACCATATGTAAACAAAATGTCATTACAGAGACCTATGAATAAGCTATTGCCAGGGGCAATTACTGTCACTTCTTAGGAATCTCATTAAGGTTAATTTAGTAGCCAGGGTAACATGCAAAACACACAGAATGCACCAGTGTGCACAGGAGCAGGTTCAAAGTGAGAAGGTCTCTCACTTCCCCTTGTGGCATATCATCATCCTCACCACCTCTTAGCCCTTTCCAACATGAGGGCCGGTGAAGATGGCCTGATGCCGTTCCTCCACATCACAGCAGGATCTCACCTAAACAATAAGTAGAGGCTGACCTTTAAGAACAGTAGTAAAGCAGTGTTGTTAGAGGCTGAACTTTCTGAACACTTGTAATGTAGTGCGGTTAGTGGCTGACCTTCCAGAACAGTAGCAATGCCATGTGGTTAGTAACATTTTCTAATCAAACTGAAACTCACCTTTGTTTAATGCTAGGCTTCACATGCATGCTCTTGGTCATTTCAAATGCAATCCAAGTGCCATGATCAGAATCAGAATCAGAAAGGATTTTATTGCCAAGAAAGGTTTTACACCAACAAGGAATTTGTCTTGGTGAATAAGGTGCATACATTAAGACAACAATAATAAACAATGAACAAACAGTGACTATCATATATACAATATAACACAATATATAAACAAGCAGGCACATAAGCGATAAGTTAAAAATAGGATAAAATAGAGTTAAGACTAAGGTAAAAGATACTTAAAAAATTATAAGAATTTACAATTTGGTGATGGGTATGAGTGCCAAAGTCAGTGTCAGTCAGTGGGGGTGGCAGTCCCGGGACCTGTTAAGGTTCCCAACTGAAGAGGGGAAGAAACTGTTCAAGTGGTGGGAGGTTTTAGTCCGCAGCCTCCTGCCAGAGTTGAGAGTTTCAAATAGTCTGTGACCAGGAGGGGAGGGGTCAGCCATAATCCTACCTGCCCGCCTCAGAGCCCTGGAGCTGTGCAGGTCCTGGAGGGATGGAAGGTTGCAGCTAATCACCTTCTCAGCAGAGCGTATGATACGCTGCAGTCTGCTCTTGCCGTAGCAGCAGTGTACCAGACAGTGATGGATGAGGTGAGGATAGACTCAATGATGGCAGTGTAGAAGTGCACCATCATAGTCTTTGGCAGGTTGAACTTATTCAGCTGGCGCAGGAAGAACATCCTCTGCTGGCCTTTTTTGGTGAGGGACCTGATGTTCAGCTCCCATTTCAGTTCCTGGGTCCTGATGGTGCCCAGGAAGTGGCAGGACTCCACAGAGTCGACTGGGGAGCCGCACAGGATGATGGGGGCAGATGGGGCTGGGTTCTTCCTGCAATCCACAATAATCTCCACTGTTTCTAAAGCGCTAAACTCCAGGTTGTTCCGGCTGCACCAGGTCACCAGATGGTCAATCTGCCACCTGCAGGCGGACTCATCCCCGCCAGAGATGAGCCCGATGAGCGTGGTGTCGTCCGCGAACTTCAGGAGCTTGACGGACTGGTGACTGGAGGTGCAGCTGTTTGTGTACAGGGAGAAGAGCAGAGGGGAAAGAACACAGCCTTGGGGATCTGAGATCTACCTCCAGTTGGAATCGGGCATGTGGTGCTGGGAGAGCCTGTCCTGAAGCAGGGCTGGGAGGATAGTATTAAACGCAGAGCTGAAGTCCAAGAACAGGATTCTGGCATATATTCCTGGGGAGTCCAGATGCTGGAGGGTGTAGTGCAGAGCCATATTTACTGCATTACTGATGTTAAATTGTGCACAAAAAAATACCTTTCACAATATAATGTCACAATACCTTTAATGGAGAATGATCGGTCACTAAAATGCAATTCTTTGTCATCTACTTGACATGTATTTTTGTGTTCATGACAATGGAAACGGTATTCATTTATGAATACAGTCTGCCATTACTGACAAAAGGTAAGGTTTTATTCCCATGCCTACAGCCTCGCTGCAGGCACCCTTGAGCAACGTCTCAACCTACACCTTGATGCACTGTTTCTGTATTCACAGGACTTTGCTTTGTTGAAATGACTAAAATACATATATGGCAGTTTGATAATCAATAATTTACCTTACAAAAAGAGATTGTGCATTTGGATGCAGTGCTAGGCCCAGTGGTATGGCATGTTAACAAGCTAGCTCTGCCAATACCAAGCTATACAAGGCCGCTACAAAATTCACATCAATAACTTATTTGTTGGATACCTGGATAGCATTGATGTCTGTACAACTAATGACTTGTAGGAAAAAATATGAAGGACTTAAAAGATGCAAGTTTATCACTCCAAAAAGGATGGGATAAGTTCTGATTTTATGCTATTAAAGTTAGAAGCACAACAACCCTTTCAAGGTTATCCCCAGGCTACATTGCATTTTGTCTTGGAAAATCCCCAAAGTATATTTGTCTGCGACCATTCAGCAAATCATGTTATACAGGATAATATTGTCATCTGTAGACCCTGGGCAAGAAACAATCGGCACACGTTGAAGAAAACATGAAATGACATTAAGAGCATTTCTTCCCAAGTATAATCAGATATTATGGCAGGACAAAACATGGGATAAACGAGATTTGATCCTTTCAGATTTGATTGGGGATTGCACCGTATCAAATTAGATCACAGATCCCCATGTTTCTATGGGTTGGAGGGCTAGTTGTGGTGGTCTCACAAGGTGAACGAGGGGAGGATGACTTAACGGGGCATCGTCAGGTCTCAGTCTTGTGTCATATTAATGAGTCTGTCTGGATGGTTTTTGGAACATCATTATTTTCTATGGATAGACTTTTTGGAGGCTGCTGATAGGGGAACACTAGAAGGTGAGAACAGGAGTACAGCCAGATATACGATGAGACTGCAATATGTCAAATACACCCTTTCCACAAAATAGATGACATGAACATTTCTGAGGACATGCAATCCCACGCACAGAGAACAATGCAACCCAGTCAAACACCAAGCAGCAGCTCAGGATGATTGATGAGATGTGTGGTGGATGAGGGTTATATTTGTGTCTGCATCACTATTGCATGTCGCTACGTGTCCTTCTGGGGGGGAGAAAGGACTGTCCCTTTTTCATTGCATCTGGACAATGTGTTTTACAGGAGGTTCTCATAAAAAAAGACTTTTACCAGCCAAGAGCAACCATGAACAGATTGGGTGGACAAAAGAACAGACCTATTCCTAACGACTCTGGAACACAGAATATTACACCTACAGTATCAAATATGATATGTGTATATTTTATGTAATTGAATCACCAATAACATCATCTCCATAATGGTTTAGTTGTGACCCTCAGCATGGAGCCGTCCTTCACGTGGTTCAGCTGTGCCTGGGTGTGGGAGCTGGCCCATGTGGAGTGTAATGTGGCAGTCTTATTTCCGGCTCCTCTAAACAGATCTGCGCTGCCCACTGGGTCTGCTCTGCTGGACCAGCAAGCTGTGGACCACAGACTCGTCACGCTGGATTCAAGAACTAAGATGGCACCCATAAATAATAAATGCTCTGTTAGTAGAAGCTTGCGGAGATAGAGACTGAAATCATTCAAGATACTAAGTCTGCGTCTGCCGTAAACCCTTATATGCATTTTTAAAACAAGCACTAGTTCCAGTGCTAGAAATTACATTATTTTTTTTACTCTATTTTGCACTTCAACAGTTAAATAGCAATGCAAAAATTGTAATACTGAAATGAAATTTTATAATATTTTGAATCATCCTTTTTCAATGGAATACTTTTAGATACGTTCTCTTTGTGAAAAAGGAGTAAGAATGTGTCTCAGCAACAGATTGAATTTACCTTTATGATGATATATTGTGAACTCCTTTAATACTACATGTAATAATGGAAAACTAATCTTTTAGTCGGGTCACACATGTCTCTAAGAGTTCCTCTCCTCCGCTTTAGTCTTTAAAAGCCTTTCTGTCCCCTGGCATGCAAATGAACCAGAGTGCAAGAGGTATTAACTATATTAAATCTATTTAGATGGTTCGTAACAAAAATGTGTATTTCCTCACCACTGGTTTGTTGTGGTTCTTATCTGATGTTTCATCGCCATGCCGACCCGAGGGAAGCAGGATGATGCATCACAGTAAATAGTTAGGGTGTTCAGCAGACTTGCCAATGGAAGTGGAACACGTGTGCTGTAAGTTTGACATGAAACAGCAGAGGAAAGACGCAACAAAAGTTTAGGAAGTCTGTTGTACAGTGTCTCACTTCCACATACTCCTGCTATCTGGGCGGGAAAAGCTAGTGCGCTATAGCAGGGAAGTAGAGTGAGCCATCCTTCTCAGCTCACAGACACTCAGTCTTATCTCCTACCTGGGAATGGGTTGAGGCTTTGCTACAGCTATCTTCTCGCTCCTAATCACTTGACTCCTGGACGTGATTATTTATGAGGGACAACCCACTGGTGGATACATTTTTTTAATTTGCCGTATAATTGTGTTTGCAGTCCAAACTGGTTGCCAGCTAGATTAAATTTGAAAGTCAAATGATTTTGTTGGGTAAGGCAGGAGAGGTAAAATGAGTGTTTACAGGCGTGGGACTTGGAGACTGTTTGTCAATGCTAAAGACTTCTTGAACTTTTAATGAAAACGCATGTTGCAATCCACGTGATTGGCAGGTAGTTTGTTGGTTATTTCCTGCCCTGGGAAGATTAAAGGTGTATTGTGTCTATTAGAGACAGCCTGTTTGTCTTCTCGACCACACAATGAGCCACGCTGAGTAATGGCCACAGGTAAATTAGTCTGTTTGATTAACTCTCCAATATACATCTTGTCCCGACAAATGGTAGCTTCCTTTGCTGTAATAGAGTCCCCAAAGCTTATGTGAATGTAATTTGTGGTGAGCGTGATTCAGATATGAGCCTGATGACCCAGCTTGCTGGGAAAGGGGAAAGGCTTACCACACAGGCCAGTTCAGATATGCAGTTAATGATTCGGAAGGCAAACTCATTTAGAAGCATCTGTGATATCAGCGCTTAATGATGATTACACCATCACTCCTGGCTTCTACCGCAGGCCTGAGAACTCTAGCACAGTGCAGGATTATCTTAGGGAAAATACCCATTAACTGTAGAAATATATATCAACCATGTTTCTTCCTGTTGGAGTCCATATGTGGAGAGATCATCCTCCTAATTGTGAGGTTGAAATCTCTATTCAATCACTCAGAGATAAACAATTGAACACCCCTACAGAAGAAAAAATACCTCATTATTCATGCGATCTGTTAATCAATCAAATGTCAGTAGGTCCAAATTGTTTATATTACACCTCCCTGAGTCACTGACAACCACTGTTCTAGGTAACCCCTTCCTGGGTCACTGACAACCACTGTTCTAGGTAACCTCTCCCGGGGTCATTACCCCAACTGTTCTAGGTAACCTCTCCCGGGGTCATTACCCCAACTGTTCTAGGTAACCTCTCCCGGGGTCATTACCCCAACTGTTCTAGGTAACCTCTCCCGGGGTCACTTACCCCAACTGTTCTAGGTAACCTCTCCCGGGGTCATTACCCCAACTGTTCTAGGTAACCTCTCCCGGGGTCACTTACGCTCACTGTTCTAGGTAACCCCTTGCTGAGTCACTTACACTAACTGTTCTAGGTAACTCCTCCCTGAGTTACTTACCCTCACTGTTCTAGGTAACCCCTGTCCACAATGGATCTAAGCTTTTTTTTTGTCTAAAAAAATGTATATGATTATCTCACTTGATGACAAAGGAGCCAACTAAATGTCAGTGTTGTACTAATACACTTATACACTTCCTTGTATTGAGACTCACCTCAATGAAACACTCTGCAAAGCGGTAATTGAACCATACATAATGTAGCTATTATGCCACATCAGGTACCAGAGATAAGCTAGTGTTCATCCAGTTGTTTGCTCTTTCAAAGCAGCACATAATGCACGGCCAGTTGCTACCCTATCCTGCATGTCTTCAAAGGAGGACCGAAAACCAGAGCAGTCTGGGAAAACCTCCATGAGGAACACAAGTAGAGGTACATTTCCCTACGGAGCATCACCATTTAGTTTTTCCTTTTATTTATTCAACCAGCAGTGGATAAAGTAGTGTCCATCGAGGGTGGGACTTGAATGGCTTAAAGGTAAACTCATAGAGCGATGATCCTGGTTCAAGTTCGCTGGACTAGGTTGAACAACTTTAAACACTTTCCTATTGCATGCATTACCCGTTACTGAAAGTGTAGGGTTATCAGGTAACGTCTGTCACCATTCTGGCTGCGAATGAGCAAGTGAGAATTGTGGGAGGGGCCTGTGCTTGAGAGCGATGACCTGAAGAGCAGCATAGCCCCTAAATGAAAACACAGTCTGCCAAGAGTCAGTCAGAAGGCCTTTTGGGAAGCTGATAATGCTAACGCTGATGTTGACTAGCTCAAACGATGGTTTTGGCTGTTTAATTGAATATATCATCTGAAAATACCTAGTATTGAGATGATTTAGAGATTCTACCCAAACAAAGCTATTGGCTTCTATCAAAGAATGATAACACACATTTGCTATTGACTTAGAATGATAGTGGGTGATTCTGCATCACCTACTGCAACACAACCGAAGGGGCTCACGGTCATAACACTAAGCCACAATTCTTAGAGTTCTTGATGATATATATATATATTTTTATTCCATCTTATCGTTCTCGCAGGATATTCTGCATGGCCATTTGTCATTTTTTTCTCATGTCCCATTTTAATCATGAAGTACCACAAGGCTCATTTCTTGGCCCTTTTTTATTCTCCGTTTACATGTTACTTCAGTTACCATTGTTATGCAGACATCTCAAAGATGCTTCCTCTTTTTCTTCTTTCAAATCTCTCTGGAAGTGCGTTTTGGTAGACGGCATAACTAGTGTCGCTTAGTGCCTAGTTCTGCTGTTGTCAAAATACAGTGTTTCCTTCTATATAGGGGTACTGGAAAAGTGCTACTACACAACACTAACACAATGTAAGCTATAAATAGACCTGTCTCCATGGCTGAAGTATTTCAACCGAGTATTGAAATACCCTGGCAAGACTACAGCATCATGACATCCCTTCTGCATTTGTGTTAGAAAAAGCAAGAGTAGTAAACCCGTATGGATAGCCTCAGTGAAACCAAAAGCAGCTTAATACCACAGGATGTACCAGAAAGGGGGCGACTGATACTTTCCAAACTTAGTAAGAAATATTGCCGTGGCGCCTGGGGGTAAGAAAGTATAAAAAGTAAAGGAGAATCATGCAGGGAATGGAGCATCAGCTACTAGAAGGTCACGGTCACAGGTCGTTGAGGCTTTGGCCTGGAGTTATGGTAGTTAAATCTCTTTAATATTCTTTAGTCTTCATGCTTAAACATAATGCCGGCAGCCACAAGGAACATTGCGCAGAAGCACCTAGGTGTATTGTCTGATCTTTAATAGACAAGGTTCATATGCTCATTAAAACCTGGAAAAGTCATGAAATTTGAAAATTGTAATTTTCAGGCCTGGAAACGTGCTTGGAAAAAAGCCATGAAAATTTGTTTCATACATATTCAAATGTCATTAATATATTCTTAGTAAAACATGTGAATATAATTCATATGCTTCTAAAATAAAATACCTAACACAAAATATATGCAAATATATGCATATATGCTCTACTAACATAGCCTGAAAAGCTAACGCCGGCGGGATTTGCCAAAACTCAATTTGTGTCTGCTGGCTAACAAAATGAAAACGCACTTTACCAGGGAAGTGTAGATTTAACAACGCTTGGCTTCAAATGGAGAAGTACATGTCATAGGTTGCAACAGATGAGCAAATACAGGTTGTGTGGTGACAAAACATTTGATATTTCAAACATGGGAGAGGCGGTATAATCGAGCCACGCCACAGGAGACCGACATCAGAGAGCTGCAGCGAAGCTACCGTAACCCTCATCATCGCTTCCTCACCACAGCGAGGGCCGACGCGACGTCGGGCCACACGTCTTTCTCCTCGGCCACCAAGCAGCCACGCTAACCAAAGGTTCCCGATAGCCAGAATGCGACACATTTTACTTGCGCGTTGGGCTCACTCCCCACTTCAAGAGGCTCAGGTTGTCCAACGTGCTGGAGCAAAGGGTCAGGGTTAATACATCCAATCACACACCAACTATCTGGCATATCGTTTTCACCTCAAAATACCAACTTTCGTTCGTATGGTAAAATTGGCGACGTCCTGGCAGATCCTTGACTAGGTTACTAAGTTGCTAGAGAACGTTGTACTTGCCCGCCAGCCAGTCGTCATGACATCAGGTGCAAAGTATGAATAGAGGAGAAGGCCTCTCTGGGGAAGATTGAAAAGCAGATAGATGCTAAACTTGCAGAATTGGAACGCTAAGCTGGCAAGTGACTGTTGAGCTATTCTCCTCCCAAGGGGACAAAAGTGTGTGTGTCAGCCAACACTAAAGGAAAGCACTTGTTTTATAACCCTGTTAAATGTTCAATTGTATTTGTTGGTTTATGGTCATGAGTTAGTCACCAACTCAACGTTTTGTTAAAATCTCTACAAAAGGGAAAGCAATGTGTGCAAACAGATCTCTGTTTGTGTAGCTGGATGCTACACACACTGTTACCTGCTAAAGCTTTATTTGGTTGACAGGCATTTCAACACTGACACATCAAATTATTTATGAATGTTAATTATTTTAATCAAGCTGTATTCATTTGTGTCAATTAAAGGGATACTTCATAAGTGTTTATCTTATACAATAGGCCTACTTTAGCATAACAGCACTTGGATTAGTAAAGAAATCGTGACAACCAACATGAATTTGAAGTTTTATTCATGAAAAAATATGAACTATTTAAAAAAATAGTCAATCAAAATAGTCACAGCTCATCTTGAGCATCTACTGCAGGGGTCGACAACTAAGTTTGGCCTCGGGCAAATTTTTTTTCCGAACAGTAGTTGGCAGGCCAGAACATTATCAAAGGCTAGCTCAAAGAATTGATTAATGAAAATGCATCTGGAACTGCGACGCAGGCCAGTCAGCTGGCTTAGTCATATGCCTACCAAGCACTAGATGACTCTTTAAAGACGTACATATAAACAAGTGTATGCCCTAATCACGTAAATGTCATGCCTGATCACGTTGGGTAGAGGTGTTTCTGCACTGTCTCCACAGAGACAACGCAGCGATATCATCATGAGCAGTTCTAACTGGAGGGACAGTGAAATCCGCGAGCTGCTGATCATGTGAGAGAAGGTGATGCAGTCGTATTAAACAAAGACATTGAAAGATGGTGCGGTCTACGAGAGAGATGCAGAGGAACTGTCGCTTTTGTCGGGATAAAAAACCCTAACCCGTCCCTAACCCAAAAGTGGTCAGCAAAGTAAAGAATATGTTGGCGTTTTTGCACTTGTAAATAGTTAATCGCATTTGTAGCCTACTCTCAGACGTGCACTCATTCTTGCATGCGGGTGTCTTCATTTATAAAAAAATGAAGACATTCGAGAACATGCAAATTATTCTAAAGAGGACTAGACTCTAGACTCCCTGCCCAGCCCCGCCTTCTCCAGTGAACCAAGAAAGCCCGCGCTGTGATGAAGGGGGGATTTTACCCCCTCGGTTTTACACAGGAAACTTGAGATAAGACGGTGAAATCGCCGGGCGTGCCAAGCCTTGACTGAACCGGCTTGGCAGTGTATAAAGGCCTTATGCTGGAGCAGGCACGGCGCCAGGATTCCAGTTGTGGATGGGCCAGACCAATTGTGGGTGGTCCTTAAATTAAAAACTTCATCAAATCCTTGTTTAACCTAATACAAATGACTGACTAATATACTGTTATATTATCTGTGCTGAGCATAATAGCTTGATGCTCTTTAAATATCTTGTTGCATTGTAAAAAGTTTCGGTGCATAGGACGGACCTATCTGCAATCGCTCCTTAGGCCTTTTTACACTGCCAAGCCGGTTCGGTCGCGGCTTGGCACGAAGGAACATTCCTCTGCGTCTTTCTCGTAGATCGCACCATCTTTCAACGTCTTTGTTAAATGCGACTGCATCACCTTCTCTCCCATGATGGTCAGCAGCTCGCGGACTTCACCGTCTCTCCAGTTAGAACTGCTCATGTTGATATCGCTGCGTTACTGTCTCTGTTGTAGAGACAACGCAGCAACACCTCTACCAAAGCCCCCCGAACCCCCTCTTGTGCTGCGGAGAGTCTGATTGCATTTACATAAAAAAGAAACCGCCAGTGTGTAGGGTCCGGGAGTGTAAAGACGTCACTTGGTACTGACCAAAGAATAGCGCTTTGGAATCTCCATTACGCACCATGCCTGGCTGTGCTTTAGCGCGTCACTCTATAGATCCAAGGCCTATAGACTGTAAAAGTGGTCAGGAATCGACTATTTCCCAGATAGTTTAGTTATGCTCGTATAACATGAGGCCGACTATTTCGGAATTCTGTTTGATTGTTTTAAGTTTTCAACAATATTTCGATATCATTAGTAACAGACTGAGCTTGCCTTATTATACAAAGTAGATGCATTCAATTGTAGCCTAGGCTACTCCGAGATAATAACTTATACTATAGCCTACCGCGATTTCACGGTCATCCACGAAGATGACAGCCCTTTAACGCAAATCGGATCAAGCATCAATATCAACAAAGATTGCTGCATTGCAAAAATAATTTCATAAGCATTTCAGATTTTTTTTTTTTTCAAGAAAAGTTTTGGGTGGGCCTGTTGAACAGTGGAGGTCCGTAAGGCCCACCCATAACACCTTGCCTGTGCTGGCGAGAAGGTTGTAGTGCGCACCTAAAAAAAGCAGCCAACCACTCTTAAAACACTTCACACAACACAACACACACACACACACCACGGCGGGTGCTGACTGACTGCACACACACACACACACACACACACACACACACACACACACCACGGCAGGTACTGATTGACTGCGCACGCACACACGCACACGCACATATACACACACCATGGCAGGTGCTGACTGACTGCGCACACACACAAACCTCTGTTCCTAGCCTACTCACCGTTAGAAGAGCTGTAGGCGAAGTAGCCTCATCAGAGACTCTACTTGCGTTAAACAGCAAAGTCTCAGAGCTTGGCGTCTTAAATCTTTTGTGGACTTTTGTCAACAGCTCCTGCCTTTATTTACGTGCAGTATCACCAAAAATACGTAATTTCGGGTCACCATGGTTGTTGTATGTAGGCCTATAAATAGGGGTTCCATTTCATTTAATATTGCATAGTTTCCAATAACTCCCGCTCAGCCCCTCGCAGCTTACGCGTGACCGTGGCGAGTGTGTCTCTAACCTTCAGGGAGTAGTAGTAGGATTTGATACAATTAAATTCAAAAACGTTTGTGAAAGAAAATAAAGTTCACTGTATCCGGCCCTTTACATTTAAGCTAAGAGATATAGATATGCCGATCCCTTACCTACTGTCTCCTGGTAGCCGCGGTACTGCCCATCTTGTGCTGGGTAATTAGCTCAGATCAGCTCTAAGAAAGAAAGCGGTAACCCTTCCCTTTACAGTCCTCTAATTACTAGGTATTTACTTAGTAACTAAATGGTAAATCATCATGTATTACTGGGTAATTACCACTGGTAATAAGAAGGTAAATACAGAGGAATTACCCGGTTAATATATGGTAAATCATAGTGTATTACTGGGTTATTACCACTGGTAATAAGAAGGTAAATACAGAGGAATTACCCGGTTAATATATGGTAAATCATAGTGTATTACTGGGTTATTATCACTGGTAATAAGAAGGTAAATACAGAGGAATTACCCGGTAAATATATGGTAAATCAAAGTGTATTACTGGGTAATTACCACTGGTAATAAGAAGGTAAATAAAGAGGAATTACAGCTGAAGTACTAAGTAAAACCGCCACTATTACCCATCAACTCAACTAAGTACTGTGTAGTTGTAACTGTTGGAGGTTGGTGATCATTTACCGGGTAAATACCTAGTAATTAGGGGACTGTAAAAGGAAGGGTTACTGAAAGGGAACAACATTAGCAAAGCAAGATAAATTATGCCTTGAGTAGCCTATACAGCATTACATGAACTTCAAGCTAACGTAACGTAGCCTATGCTCTCCCAATAAGATCAGCTACTTTTGGATAACTAGATTGTCACGTTCCCCGGGACTCAAAGCTATTGTAGCCAGTGTGTTAGTAAAAAAAAAAAAACATTTACTCTACGCTCAGACGTCTGTTTCTCCCGGCGGGCTTTGGCTGGCGTTTCCAGTTCACTTTCTGGGTCCGTAAATATGCATCCAATACCCAACTGTTCAGATGAAGCGTAAATCCTGGGTGAGAGGTTACACACATGGCCCCGTCCTCGCCAGATTCAGACATTTATTCTAGACGAAACTGGCATCGCTGAAATTCGCTGCAGCACATGGACTCAGTGTTTGTGTCTATAGGCAAACAGAGCAAACCGGCGCTCCGGCTCTTCGTCCTCGGCAACAGGCAAGGCTTGTTCAGCTGCGGCCGCAGCAGCTTCCTTCTCTATTTGTGTCAATTCATCCTGGCTGTATTCTGGCTCGTTCTAATAGCCCTGAATGTCCGGATCCAACAATAGATTTTCAAAATCCACTTCGGCCTTTTCACATTGCAAATTTGTTCTCTAGCTAAGCGGTGAAGAATCATGGCGGACTTTGTGTTGACATCTCGTACGCAAGCTCCCCCAAACACTTTAACTAACACTTTAATGAAACACTTTAACTAAACACTTTAACCAAACACTTTAACTAAACACTTCAGAATACAGGTCTGCATTATATAGATCTAATCTTCAATAAATTACTGGTCACTCCCCATGCCCGGAATAGAGGCATGTGGCTCTCAATGTGCATTGGACACTGAAACGAAAATGAAATGACTAAAAACCCTACGTAAGAAAGTCAAACATCAGAAGGACACTCTGTAAAGTCAGTTTTAAACACAGAATTAAACTTACATTCACCCTTCACCCTTCTCTCAAGTGTGATGGCTCAATGTTTCATTGAATCCGAACACCAATCTGCCATTTAAATGACAAGTGCAACAAGACAAGTGTTGTAAGGAAGCTAATCACTAAGAAGCCTTGTCTGCGATCACATCGGAGCCCAGTTTGATGTTTCAATCCATAAAAAAATGATAATTTATTGTTAATTTATCATTTTGTATGACCCCCAAATTATGTTAGAAATAATGATATGGCCTTGAAAAATCACTCCCCATCTCTGCTGCAGGGGCTTTGACCTTCTGTATCGTTCGGTGTGTGAGAGGGAGAATGTGTGTGAGAGAATGTGTGGATACTTAGACGTCCTATTCCCTTTCTTTTATTATAGAGGACTCATCATTCCTCCTGCAGGAAAGACGGTCACACAGCAAAACAGGATGTTTGAATTAGAGGAAACACATTGTCAAAGTGAAGACCCCTGGTGAATTGATGGGACTTGATTTGGTATAATTGCAGAGTTCATCAGCATTTGTAAATGAAAGGTTCACCCACTCTAGCTCCAGTTCTCTCTAACATTCTCACACAAAGCACCCAAAGGTTTTTCTAAGGAGAGTGTCTCCTCCGTTTCTGAATACATCTGTCTTTATAACTCTGTCCTAGCTCTCCCATTAGCCAGTCCATCTTATCTGAATCCTTTGATTGATGATTGTTTTCCTCTTTGTTGCATGGTTTCATGGTTATTGCCTCTCACCATCGTTGTATTCTCAAGTCTGTTGTTTCTTTCATGTTTGGGTTGCCTTCGCTGGTCTCACCATTGAAAATGTGATGTGGGAATTATATTAATAATCTATTCAGACAGCATTGAAATAATAGGATTTGGACTATGCCATTCTTTGGAGTAAAGAGAAATTGTGTCCCAAGTTATTCTCTTTAAAAACAACACTTGACAGTTTAGCTTCGGTACACATTCTGAGTTGAGGTATTTTTGTGCTGTATTTCATATAAAGATACTACCACTTCATACTGCTATATCCATTCCCTAAATGCATGGTTGTCCTTCCAAGAGCCCAAGCCGGCAGTGTTCCTAGCAATGATTAAGTCTGCAGGCCCTTCGATCACGCACCTGTTCACCACCATGAGAAAGCCCCCCAATTAGGTGGGAGCCACCAGGTGGTCTACTGTCTGTCTGCTCTCAGCATCCCCCAGAGAACACTCTGCTGGATAAAAGAGGCCCTGAACCTGCTGGGTCCACCAGGCAACCATCATACTAGGGATTTGAATGGACCTTAAGACTGATGAAAACGCCCATTGGCTGACTTGATATCAAACTTAGCGGCTGTTGATCTGACTCTGCCTCTGTGTCGCTGTGTTCCCTTAGTTGGGGCCTTTTTCTTGTCTTGACTTTCACTTTGTTTGGGTTGTGTTCCTGCTCCAGTCTGCCAGTGAGTCCTTACGGCGTAATTATTGTTGTCAGGCTTATTTAGTTAATGTTTTTCTTTGTTATATAACAGAGGCTGTGTACAGCCCGAGTTTCAGTTACTGACCTGCGTCAACAATGCATCTGTACTGCATCATTATGTGCAATTGGCACTTTATCTTTTTGTTTAGGAGAAATTAAAAGGATGATCCATTTGTGAGATTCAGCGTCAATAATTTGCTGTGGAACACAGATTTTGATTAAACATTACCTCAAATATATAACGCGTAATACAGGACAGCACTCTTATTTGCAGCAGACGCCTTGCACTATTCTGGACGTTTCCCTGGCTGTGTTTGGATGAGCAAACTGCCTAAGAGAATGGCTCCAGCAGGGCAGTGGGTATTTAGTGTTCCCCTCCTGGAGGACCACGTTCATGGCAGGCTGCAGCATGGACCCTTGCTGAGGGGAGAACAAACCACCAGTCAGTACCCGGGCCACAGGCTGCCACCAAGAGCCCGTTGTGAGCAGTGCTGAGGAGCTGGAGCTCAGCCCTGGATGCAAATGCATGTAAACAAGGACAGAGGCCAAAAGGCTGGTCTGATCCCATTGTTAGAGCACTTTAATGCAAAGGCAATTTGAAGTGACAGCACAATGGATATGCAATAAAACGTTGCAGTGTGTTCAAAGACAGACTGGAGGGTATGCTACAGGCTACCGGCTCAAGGGAGGTGTGTGTCTTGGGGGCTAAAAGATAACTGACTACAAACAGTCAAGCACTGCTGTTGATCAAAACGAGCAAACCAGCTCAACTTGTTTTTCAAAATGTTTGACCACCCAACCCTCATGAACTCAGCAAGAGCCCAAGAAAGAACGCCCAGGCCAGCACTTCCAGTGGCTACGGCCAGTTGCACTGAAGTCAGAGGTCATGAATGTCTTTGAGGGCCTGGTCCTGCAGCACCTCTTCCCCCTGGTGAGTGACTCCCTGACCCCCTGCAGTCTGAATACCATTATATATAACAGGCACACACAAGTGTGGATGGTGCCGCCGTCAAAATGCTCCCCAGAGGCCACACATCTGGACCCCACCCTGCCACTCTGGCCGTCTACTCCCCAGAGCCCACACATCTGGACCTCCAGCCCAATCCTGCCGCTCCGCTCTGGAGCTGGAGAGGAGTAGGGAAGCTAGCCTAGAGAACCCCTCTGATCCCCTCTATTTTGAGCTAGCTAAGATGAGGAGCCCGTTCAGCCAGAGACTTCTCTCCCATCGCCACCCCAGAAAGGCCAGTCCTCTGTGCTAGTTGCCATCAGGCTCCACAGCCAAGGCTTGACCCCACATGAGACCTTGTGGACCTCCCTTACGCTGGACCCTGACCACTGCGTCCTGCATGGACTCATAATCATAAACATCCAGTCTTATATTCATTAATTTAATCATTCATATTCACATGTGCACATCTATACCCATTGAGTGACAGGATTGATACTATTTATTGATGGGCTCTATCCATTTGTTATATTGATCGACAGACTGTACTTCAGTCATTCAGTCTTTCAGATATCCAATGCAGATGTCTTGCGCCAGCTGCTCAGTGTTTTACTTTACCTTCATTTTGATTCTTCTTTATATTATTATTATATTAAAAATAATATTATATTATTATTCTTATTATCTTGGGTGTGTTCTTACTCTTACCTGTAGACTCTCTCCTGTGGTTCATTCTCATTGCTATAGCTGCTATCACATCTGAAGTCCCTTCTATGAGTATCTCATTGTATCTTAAATAGAAATGCATAAAAATATATAAATGCAGAATGAATGCAGTTTAGAACAAAGTACAATATTATTAATGCTTATAGTATGGGATCATGGAAACTAAATCTAAATTTTGATGTTATTCTGTAAAGGGCTGACAAAGGACCAACCCCATATTGATCCACTAACTAGTCCTATTCTGTAAGGAGCTGAGCCATTAGAACACTCAACATTAGGACTAAACCCTTATTGTCCACTAACTAGTCCTATTCTGTAAAGAGCTGAGCCATCAGAACACTTAACATTAGGACTAACCCCTTATTGTCCACTAACTAGTCCTATTCTGTAAGGAGCTGAGCCATCAGAACACTCAACATTAGGACTAAACCCTTATTGTCCACTAACTAGTCCTATTCTGTAAAGAGCTGAGCCATCAGAACACTTAACATTAGGACTAACCCCTTATTGTCCACTAACTAGTCCTATTCTGTAAGGAGCTGAGCCATCAGAACACTCAACATTAGGACTAACCCCTCATTGTTTTCCACTAACTAGTCCTCCGGCTCTTGGCTGACTAGGGTTTGTGCAGTAGTCCAGTGGTCGTATTTTGCGTTGTCATGCTTTTGTTGTTAGCCTAGCCTCCGGGGTTGAATTGTTGAAACTAAAAGAGCCGATGTTGAGTGGCTCGCCGGGACGGGGGAGATCCCGGCACTCAGCATAAGTCCCCCCCACCAGGAACAACCATCATCTGATCTTAAATACATCTTTGAAGGATCACAGCCTTGCTGTGTGCTTGTCTATTTAGAGAATCAAATTTCTCCCTAGCCCCTTTTGTAGTTGGAGCGTTGATTTGATTTAACGATTTGGCAGGTACCATATGAGTCCAGTTTGTCTCACGGTGTATACCTGTCCACGGGCAGCAGCACTCCTCTCTGTAGAGACACCCTTACGCCTCTTATTACTTTGTAATAAGAGGCGTATTACAAAGTACCCCTCCCTAAACAGGAGCCAAACCCGATATGTCTCCTTTTTGTGTGTCACATGTGAACTGTTGTTCATATTGGCTCTGCCTACAGCAGAGGACCGTCATACTGCCGAGGGTTGTGTGAGTTAGAGCCTCACACTATAGAGGAAAGCAGGGGCAGACACTCACAGGGGAAAGCAGACGCTTTGTGTTGTGGATTGGCCTCAAATAACTCCTCGTCATGTGGTGGAAAGTACTAAACTGCAGTTGTTATTAACGCAGATGTGTGTGCATTTGTTCAGGTGCTCAAATCAAACAAAATATCTGTGTTCAGACCCAGCTGGTTAAATAGCTGTCCAAACAACCTTGTGTTGCCTTGTTCCTTTTGTTTCTTCCCCAGATAAACCTAGGATAACGCTTCTAAATCAACCCGTGAACTAATGGAACTACAGCAATAACAAGCAGGTTAAGATAATACTCTGCTGAGGTTGTAATGCACATAGACTGTAGAAAAGATGTATTGAATCTGTGTTTCCATTTGTGTAAAAACATTGTGACGGTTGAGTATTGAGGCAGAACGCCCTAATCCACAAGAACAGGCTGAAATATAAAATCCTTTTGGTCCAAAGTGGTGTTTTCTAAAAGGGCTTGTTTTTGCAACTGACTGGCTCAGATTACATTATGGAAAGGATTCGTACAGGCAAACTGCTTTCTTTATTTTACTTTGATCCGGTCAGTTTGTTATTGTGTCTGACCAAGTCTCACTCTCTCAGAAGTTTGACAAGCTGATTCTTGCTGCATCAAACAACATCAATCATCATCTGATGCTATTTCTATCCTGATTTACCCTGTGGATGATTGGACTGGATAATTCTGGCAGATATTAAGAATACTCTGAGCAGTATGTTAGAAGCTCAACTGCAGAACAATGTTTGGATTCCTATTTTATCTTCAGCTGCTTTCATATCTCATCCGTTCCTTATATACAGAGGAACTCAAACGCTGAACCCAAAACCCTCACTTGACTTCAGGTAATACAAATAGAGCAACCAGGCCGAAGTGACTTATCCTTCACACTTAAGGAGACGCATCGATTTCTCTTCCCACTGTGATCCTCATTGTTCCCACCGTCTTCCATCCTTCATCCTGGGCCCCAGACGAGCGCAAACACACGCCATTGGGATCCATTTTGTCATTTTGTCATTCCTCACAACTGCCATTCCTGCCACAAATGACAGCTGTGTGTCTGCTGTCATCTAATGCCAAACAGAGACGCACAAGGTGTTGTTTTCCCCATCAAAACAAAACCTCTGACTTTAGCAAGAAAAACACCTACAGGTTTCCCTCAGGGGCATAGTGAAGCGAAACCAAAGTTTCTTTGTCAAGGTCTTTGTCTATTTTTTGCATCGCTGATTAGTTTTCCAGCGTTTTTCCAAAGTCTCTTTGCTCCATTCCTCCGACAAAGCTAGGAGGAAGGTTCCGGGCTTAGCCGTGATGGACACAAAAGGAGGAGGTTGTCAGCAGGACGCAGAGGTGTTGGCGTGTTCGGTTCCCTGACGAGGCTGATTGCCTCCACCGGGCTGTGTCTCCCAGCTCCCGGCGTTTCTGTTTTAACCCTGTGATCTGGAGGAGCAGCTGATTCGGCGCTGACAGCTCCAGCTCTCTCTAAGGCTACACCGTGGAGTGGAGGAGAGGGAGATAAGGAGTCGGAGATGAAGATGGCAGATTCACACGCACAGTGGGCCATGCCATGTCCTCGTCTGAAAGCCCAGCCCCCAGCCTGGGAATGTTAGCTACAAACATTGATACACAGCATTGCCGTTCCTCACTTCTTCGCCCGTCCCACGCAGGCATGAATGCACACAAACCCATGGACAACACGTTTGGACACCCACACACAAATGCATGCGCACACATGTGTGTACACACACACAAACACACACACACACGTGTGTACACACACACACATGTGTAAACAAACACACACACGTGTACACACAGTCACACACGGAGACGCACATTGTTTAAACATATCATATTCAGAGGCTCGTTCAGCATTGATTGATTCCTGCTTATTCACAGAATGAATGCAGGGAGGCCAATTCCAAGGCAATGAGTTTTCTCTTGGTCAAGACTCCCGCCTGTTGGAGCTGCTGAGTTGAAATGGATCTGACAGAATCAGTATGTGTTTGAGGACAAATCTTAAAGGAAAATGGAAAATATTTGATAAGCCCTGGCGTGGTGGAGTGGTAGTTTGTTTTCCGTGACAGACTTCTATAATATATCAAGCGGGTTTAGCTTTTTTCCAGGTAGAATTTATATTAAAATCAAATTCCTACATTTGTGAAGTGCTTATTTGCTTTCTTGGGAGGTTAGCACAGCTACTGTAGTGTTGTGTGTCACATGTGCACTGTTGTTCACATTGGCTCTGGACTATAGACCATAGACACTCACAGGTGAAAGCAGACGCTTTGTGTGGATTGGCCTCAAATAGCTCCTCGTCATCTGGTGGGAAGGAATTTACTGAAGTTGTTATTAAGGCAGATGTGTGTACATTTTTTCAGGTGCTCAAATCAAACAAAATATTTGTGTTCAGACCCAGCTGGTTAAATACCTTCCAAACAACATTGAGTTGCCTTGTTCCTTTTGTTTCTTCCCCAGATAAACCTAGGATAACGCTACTAAATCAACTCGTGAACTAATGGAACGGGGGAAAGGCAACGGACAGCTTCTTGAGGTTCATTAATGAATCTACAACATGGGTTTTAGTGGAGCAGCTTCCGACCTATATAGAAGAGCATTATTAAAGCCCTTACACCCATCTTTCGCTTTCCACAAAGCCCTGCTGTGATCCCGGTGAGACGGGGCTTTGGAGCGGAGGGTTGTATTGGTTATCCCACATGATTCAGTACAGGTTTTGTCTTCCTTTCTCCGCTCTCTACCCAGACAATGCAGACCAGTTGTTAGATGTCACAGTAAATCTCCACCGCGGCAGGTGGAGATTTCTTTCCCTTTCTTTCTTTGACTTGTGAATTGTCTTAGGGTGGCTTAGACTGTCTAATCCTTGCTGACAGTTAAATGATTATTGTGTAGCCCGACTTTGCCCGAGACCCTGGCTATTGAATGAAGGCTCTGCTGGTTATTGATGGGAGATAAGGAATTCTATTTTTAAAAGCACAATCCAGCCATGGCAGCGTGAGAAATGATCCTCTGAAGGCCTTCTCTGACCTATCTAGTTCTCCATGCCTTGAGTTTAGAGCACCACGTGCATGAGGTATTGCTATGGTGCCTAACATTTAAATGAATCCATTTTGGATGACAAAGAGTTTGGTATTGAGTCGTATGGTTACTCATTAACATGACACAATTATTAAGGGCAGGGGTCAAATAGTTACGGAGGAAAGTGAACGCGAACAGAAAAGTTAACATAAATGTGAAGACAAAAATCAATGTCAACAAATTATATAGAGTTGCGTCAAGGTTTGTTCTGCAGCTCACAATCCTTTGTTGTCTCTAATAGCTCTGATATAGCTTGTAGAAGTGTTAAATCTATAGTGCAGGCTGCCTCTCCACAGATCACAGTCTATATGGATTGTACAGCCCCTCCTCTGCCTCAGAGCTCGGTCCCTGACTCCGCACGCTGTATATCCATCAAGAATTACAGGTGCTGATGTCAGTTTTATGGGCCGAATATAGAGTAGCGTGTGCATAATTTCAAGCACAGCATCTCTTGGTAATATGATTATTTATCCCCTAGCTCTGTTAGCGTTTTAGGACAGAGACGATATTTCAATCATAAATCACCATTGCAACGTGGGCCGTGAATAATTGACCTGGCGAAGTGGGCTTTGTATTTAAAATTGTGAGGCATCGCTCCATGCCTGCTCGCCCTTGTGTTCAGGTAAAGGTTCCACTCCCATCATAGATCACATGTTTAGCTGTTGGCTGGGCGCCTGTGAAACAGCTTATCCCAAGCCTTCAGGCTATAGAGCTGCTGCTGTGCTGTCATTTAGGCCTGAGTGATTGTATGGGCACAATTTGAATTGGGATTCATAGTATGCTGAAGTGAGAGAAGTCGGTGATGTTGCAGAGAGGATCTTTTGAAATATCACCATGGTGGCTTATAAAAGCAGCATTTACTGCAGGTTTTGAATACCTGAATGCATAACGCTGTATATTCTGTTACTGTTATGGCACACGGTTTACAATTGAAGTGTATAGTATCAATATATTTATATGTATAAAATCCTGCACATATTGAAGTAATTAGTGGCTTATATTTCCCCCCTGGGTCTTACTGTGTCTTTGTATTAATCAGAGGCCAAGCCTTTAAATCTTCACACCAATGACCCTGTTCTACATCAATAGTTCTTGATTTTGAGCGTAACAACACCTATGCATCCATCCTCAGAGAGCATCCAGAGAATATTAAAATGTAGTTCAGACCATCCCTCCTCCTCCTGCTCGTTGCTGTCTCTTCCTGCAGCGTGTGGTTGTGTGATGCCAGACTGATGGTTCTTAAAGGCGCTGAATACTGAAGAGAGGAGATGTTCTTGGCTTGCGGCTGACTCCTGACGAGCACAAGGCTTTTGTTCTTCTGAAAGCAACATCATCGGGAGCATTTATTTCTCTCCCGCTCTCTCTGTGCCAGCTGTCATGGCTGACTGTTGTCTGCTGCACGGTTAACCCGTGGCTGGCTGCTCTCCGCTCGGCGACACGTCCTGTCAGCCTGTGGTTAGGGCCACACACGTCCTGTCAGCCTGTGGTTAGGGCCACACACGTCCTGTGGGCCTGTGGATAGGGCCACACACGTCCTGTGGGCCTGTGGTTAGGGCCAGGCCACACACATCCTGTGGTCAGGGCCACACGTCCGGTCAGCCTGTAGTAAGGGCCGGCTCTGGGAGGAATGGAGGAATACACAATGTAGAGGGTTTGTTTAAATTATTGTTAGTCAGCAGCACTGGTTCATTATCTGCATCTTTCCTTCTGCTTCCGAGGACATAAGTGGGTTGGCAGGGACGTTTATATATATATATATATATATATATATATATTGTAATGAGTTGACACATTTCATTCCAAACAATCTGCACTGATGTTGAAAAATGTCACATGGCTCAGCTTATGACGTTTTGGCATCTATCATTTCTGTGTTTATAATATATAACACACTTATATTTGTGTTGCAAAATGTGTACCACACATGTTGTAAAAGCCTGGTCGTAGCTTTGTATCAATAAAGGCAACATGTCTATCCAGTTAATGCCATTAGGGGGTGAATAAACAGTCCTTGATTAAGCCTGAAACCCACATAGAAACACTTAAATATTTGATGAACTGTAATTCATATGTTTTGATTAAATATACCATACGCTGTATGCAATTCCAGAGTGTGACCGTGTTTACTGTGGGAATCAAATAGTGAATAAACAAGACTAATACAGTTGTGGCACCTGGTTCACGCTACAGCGTTTGAAACCTTCATCTTATAATATATCATATCTATTTTATAACAAATAAAATATATCTACATATATATTATATATTTATCATATTATATTTTATATATATAATTGTATATATTATGTGTAGTCATATTGAAGCGTATGGTATTGGGTCCCCGGTGCAAAGATCAGTACACACTGCAAATGATTTCACGAATCAGTTATTATTGAGGCAGAAATAATTTGTACACATAAACCAATGGCTTAGATAACTGAATAAACACATTGGTAAAATATTCAGTCATGTGACGCCTGCAGGCTCTGTTGTACAGTCGAGGCGTGGTCACCGTAGCTTCAGGCTCTTTAGACTCTGAGAGGTGGGCGTGGTCACCGTAGCTTCAGGCTCTTTAGACTCTGAGAGGTGGGCGTGGTCACCGTAGCTTCAGGCTCTTTAGACTCTGAGAGGTGGGCGTGGTCACCGTAGCTTCAGGCTCTTTAGACTGAGAGGTGGGCGTGGTCACCGTAGCTTCAGGCTCTTTAGACTCTGAGAGGTGGGCGTGGTCACTGTAGCTTCAGGCTCTTTAGACTCTGGGAGGTGGGCGTGGTCACTGTAGCTTCAGGCTCTTTAGACTCTGAGAGGTGGGTGTGGTCACTGTAGCTTCAGGCTCTTTAGACTCTGAGAGGTGGGCGTGGTCACTGTAGCTTCAGGCTCTTTAGACTGAGAGGTGGGTGTGGTCACTGTAGCTTCAGGCTCTTTAGGCTCTGGGAGGTGGGCGTGGTCACTGTAGCTTCAGGCTCTTTAGACTCTGAGAGGTGGGTGTGGTCACTGTAGCTTCAGGCTCTTTAGACTCTGAGAGGTGGGCGTGGTCACTGTAGCTTCAGGCTCTTTAGACTGAGAGGTGGGTGTGGTCACTGTAGCTTCAGGCTCTTTAGACTGAGAGGTGGGCGTGGTCACTGTAGCTTCAGGCTCTTTAGACTCTGAGAGGTGAAGGCGTGCAGCGCAACGCTAGTGCAGCGCTTCTCAAGATTAGAACCGGGTCGCACGGCGTCCAGACACGCCGTCTGTTTTCTACTGACAAATGTACTTATCGTCAGTTGCTTTCAATAAGCATCACATCTGTTATAAAAACAGCTATCCAGGTGGATGGACTAAATTTAACCGGTTTAACCCAGGTAAGTTGACTTGAATACATCAGATCTCACTTATCAGATCCTTCCAGAGTATTACACGAACCCAACGTTGACATAGACAGCACCATGACCACATCTACACCAAACCAAAATGTATTTTTGGTTTAATGGAAAAACGCTCAAGATTTTCCACAGCGTCGGTGTAACAACCATCTTGGTGAAACTCTGAGATGGCAATTATACTCACAATGTTAGACCTGGCGATAGAGTTGACCTCATGGATCAAGGGCAAGATGAGCCATTGAGAGACCTTTGTTTGGTAGGCCAAAGTTCAGAGCAGAATGTTTCTTTAATACATGGTATTTAATGGTCCCTGATGATGCAGTAGCTGATGGGTCCAGACCATGCGCTGACCTGGATCTGCAGAGGTTCAGATGATTGCTTGATAAGAGATTTTCTTTGTTTCTCTCAGTCTCAATCTCACAGACCTTCGGTTTGTCACATTCATGTATTTCCATTCAGGTCTTCCCCTGAGTTTCACAACTCCCAGCTTAATTAATTAGCTTGTTTATTTTTCATATTGATATTAATATTTGAGTCATCTTTGGTTGAGTGATAGATATGGGCTCCGAACTCCGGCCTCAGTTCCCAAAGGAATGCTCCCATCCCCCATTTCCTCCTAACCTGAATATGTGGTGTCATTAGAAGGTTTAAACCTCCTTCCTTCTCCCCAGCAGGTTGTCTCCGACCACATCCTTTTGTCTTCATATCTAACCTTACCTACCCCAGGGCGGCATGTGGCTCAGGAGGTAGACCGGGTTGGCTGGTTACTGGAAGGCTGACAGTTCTATCCCTGGCTCCTCTTATCTGAGTGTCGAGGTGTCCCTGAGCAAGACGCTTCAACCTGAATGCTCCTGAAGAGCTGGCTGTCGCCTTGCGTGGTTGACTCCGCCGTCGGTGTGTGAATCTGTGCATGAATGGGTGAATGTTAGGAAATATTGTTAAGCTTTGAGTGACACTGGTTAGAAAAGCGCTATATAAATGCAATCCATTTAACATTTACCTTGAGTGATTGGGATGTTTTTAGCGCTCTCACACGCTGCTTCTTCCTCATCAGCAGAAGGTGCTCTGCTATGCTTGGTTGAGTTCTGTTTACACAAATGGATAAATCCAATGTCTCTCTATACCAACATATAGTTTGATGGTGGGTAGTTTGCTGGTAGCTTCAGGGAACACAATGTCATTTGTTTCTTTTGTGAAACACTGCCCCCACATCGGTGGCTCCATGGTGAATTGTCAGTGCTGCTGGAACATTAATGTTGGTTATGTCTTTCAGACACCATCCATATCTTGACATATAACCTCCATTTGCAGGGTCACGCCTCAGATGCAAATGTGTAATTGGTGCATTAGGTTACATTAAGACAGCGCTACTTTAATTTCTCAGGGCTCTGTGTCAGAAAAAGAGTGTCGGCCATGTTCTCATCAGACGTTCTTTGTGCCAATTGTGGAGTAGAAATTATTTTTTCATCTTCCTCATCCCAATCTGGATACTCAATCTTACCACTCTATAATGAAAACGGGGTGGGAGTCAGTGTGTGCGTGTGTGTGTGTGTGTGTGTTCAATGTGAAAATGTACTTGGCCTAGTCATTTTAGCACTGTGTAAAATATGATAGCGTGGCATTCAGGGAGCAGATGTTTTCTCTCAAAGAAGTGATTGCATTAGCAATGTAAAATCAATCTTCTGCCTTGTACGTGTTACATGCACCAGGACTGGGTTAGACCAAAGAAGTCCAATTATGCTTGCAACAGACAATAATGACACCCCCGCAGATTCTACCTGCTATGGAAATACTCAAGACCTTCAATCTGAACACACACACCTACGAACGCACGCACGCACACACACACACACACACACACACACACACACACACACACACACCCTTGCACACACACACACACACACACACACACACACACCCTCGCACACACACACACACACACATACACACACACACACGCACACACACACACACACACACACACACAGACACACACACACACACACACACAAACACAATCCGCAGCTGGCCAGTCAGTCAGATCACATTGTGGAATGAACAATGCACCCTTGTCCTGGGAAGTATAGATCAGATTGAATGGGGCAAAGACGAAGAAAGACCTCCTCTAATCCGCTCTCTCTCCATTTCTCTCCCACCTCGACCGTTATTAAGATGAGCAAGTGAAACACCGAAGTTTCCTCGACTGTCAAAGTTTTTCAGTAGCTTGGCTTCGTCATTCATCCACAAGTTCTCTGCAGATCTTCTGCCCTTGGCCCCGCTCCATCTCCCATGTCTGCTATCTCCTTCAGCACACAGACACTTGGGGAAAGAATTACAGAAATGTATCCATTCGTGTTGTATCTGATTGAGTTCCAGTGAGGATCATCACACAGAAACCAGGGTCGGACGGAGCCGATCATTAGTGTGAGCGTCTCTCTTGGTATGAGTGCTGTCCTCATGGGACCGCTCTGCTGTGATGCTCAGATGTCATCAAAAGCCGGAATGAATCAAATGCTGGAGGAAGGATTCCAAAAGAGGGGCCTGTATTCCCCATCCTTTTCTCTTCCACTTCTAGCAGTTATGATATATTCTTTATTCTAATGAATAAAGAAAACTCATCTCAGCACCCCTCAGCCAGCTCCTCACCCCCACGTTGGTTAGTAAAACAACACGGCTTTAATGCACGAAAACGTCCTAAAATGATCAAAGCCCTCTTGGTAAGGGGGAGGTGCAACTTTTTTAATTAATCGTCGCTTTTTTATTTTTTATTTTGCAAATGCAATCATCTCCTTCTTTTCCAATTATGCTTTGATTCAATAAAAGGCAAGCAATGAAATGTAGTTGCTTGGATTGAGATAGTTTCATCTAGCTGCAACATAGTTAAAGTAGTTTTCTTTTCCAGAAATTACTTATATTCTGGCTGACAATGTTGTGGATCACACGTTTTCAGAAGTTCTCTGAAGCCACCAGTAAAAACACTTCTTACTGGTATTACAGGTTGAGGCTGATTATGTGGGTGTTTGTAGATCAATAATGCTTTATAACGGTTTTATAAAATGTAACGATTTAAGTTAGTTTTTTGTGTTTCAAAGTACATTGTGGTTCCATTTTCTGCATTTATCTGAAATGTTAAATTAATTAAATACATTGTTGACGTTCATACGGAACCAAAAACAGCCACCAGCCATGGTGTGAGTCTTGTAATAATTAAGTTTTTAATGTTTAGTTTAGTTTAGTTGATTTGTTTATAGTTTATTGGACAGTCCCCTTTGATTAACTGTACAGTAAAATTTGCAGCTTTAGCCTATTTGGCTAATTTACAGCTGTAGTCCGCTTGTGAGTGCTTATGGTCCGAAACAGCACAATAGAATAGCTCTTGATCCCGACCCTTGGGACTGAGTTCCTTGACAAAGCGCTCAGATGTGTTGGTGTGTCCGCTGAGGCCGGTGGAACGCTTCAGGGACCTCCTCCCAGAAGAGGTGTCCGATCTGTTCAGCACCACACAGAGAGTGGCCGCGCTGGTGGAAAGGCACTTCAACGCCTCCTCGCTGACCATCGCCATCCAGGTGAGTGTCAGTCCTGCACACACTGGGTTCAAAATCCCACCATCAACAGCACCTTCTTGGCTCTATTTTCCGGTCGTGATTTGTATACTCTTTACGGCTTTCTTTTAGGACGAATGGCAACGTGTCTGAACAGTCTTTGCCAGTTATTTTACCACTAAAGTACACATGAAAATCCCATTTATTAGTCAGACATTTATTTTCAAACAGATATGGGTCTTATTCCCACAAACGGTTGACCAGTGTTCTCTGTCATCTCCCGTCAAGGCGGACAGCAGAGCCCATTCCCTGAGCTTGGATTAGCGTTTCCTATTTGACTGTGGGAGGCTAAATACGGAGCCAGTATCGTTGCTTCTCCCGACTCTGACAGAGTTTCATCACTATGACTGGCCTGCTCTGCATAACCAGTGATATATATGCTAATATCAAAACAGCGTCTGCAGCCCTGTCAAAGAAAATCGTTTCACAGGTTAGGTGAAATGGGGTGGTGTTGGCAGAGGTGGTGGTGGAGGGTGGGGGTACCTGGATATCATTTTCTGTGAATGAGGAGGCAGGGTGGCAGGGTGGATATGATGATGTGAGATTAGTTGTGACAGCCTGGGGGCCGGGAGCTGGACGGCCCACCTGGACTTTAAAGGAGGGCTGTGCTTGTTCTCTGCTGCACGCCAATCAGCTGTCACTTACTATATCATAATAAGAACAATGAGGGAGGGCCCTGCGAGCACATCCTCCTGCTACAGCATGGCGCTACGCATGCTACAGCACAATGCAAAACATGCTACAGCACGGCGCTACGCATGCTACAGCACGGCGCTACGCATGCTACAGCACAATGCTAAACATGCTACAGCACGGCGCTACGCATGCTACAGCATGGCGCTACGCATGCTACAGCACAATGCTAAACATGCTACAGCACGGCGCTACGCATGCTACAGCACAATGCAAAACATGCTACAGCACGGCGCTACGCATGCTACAGCACGGCGCTACGCATGCTACAGCACAATGCTAAACATGCTACAGCACGGCGCTACGCATGCTACAGCAGGGCGCTACGCATGCTACAGCACAATGCTAAACATGCTACAGCACACCGCTACCCATGCTACAGCAGGGCGCTACGCATGCTACAGCAAAATGCTAAACATGCTACAGCACGGCGCTACGCATGCTACAGCACGGCGCTACGCATGCTACAGCAGGGCGCTACGCATGCTACAGCAGGGCGCTACGCATGCTACAGCACAATGCAAAACATGCTACAGCAGGGCGCTACGCATGCTACAGCACAATGCAAAACATGCTACAGCACGGCGCTACGCATGCTACAGCACAATGCAAAACATGCTACAGCAGGGCGCTACGCATGCTACAGCACAATGCCAAACATGCTACAGCACACCGCTACCCATGCTACAGCAGGGCGCTACGCATGCTACAGGACAATGCTAAACATGCTACAGCACGGTGCTATGCATGCTACAGCACGGCGCTACGCATGCTACAGCACGGCGCTACGCATGCTACAGCAGGGCGCTACGCATGCTACAGCAGGGCGCTACGCATGCTACAGCACAATGCTAAACATGCTACAGCACACCGCTACCCATGCTACAGCAGGGCGCTACGCATGCTACAGCAAAATGCTAAACATGCTACAGCAGGGCGCTACGCATGCTACAGCAGGGCGCTACGCATGCTACAGCAGGGCGCTACGCATGCTACAGCGCAATGCTAAACATGCTACAGCACGGCGCTACGCATGCTACAGCACGGCGCTACGCATGCTACAGCAGGGCGCTACGCATGCTACAGGACAATGCTAAACATGCTACAGCACGGTGCTATGCATGCTACAGCACGGCGCTACGCATGCTACAGCACGGCGCTACGCATGCTACAGCACGGCGCTACGCATGCTACAGCAGGGCGCTACGCATGCTACAGGACAATGCTAAACATGCTACAGCACGGTGCTATGCATGCTACAGCACGGCGCTACGCATGCTACAGCACAATGCAAAACATGCTACAGCACGGCGCTACGCATGCTACAGCACGGCGCTACGCATGCTACAGCACAATGCTAAACATGCTACAGCACGGCGCTACGCATGCTACAGCACGGCGCTACGCATGCTACAGCATGGCGCTACGCATGCTACAGCACAATGCTAAACATGCTACAGCACGGCGCTACGCATGCTACAGCAGGGTGCTACGCATGCTACAGCACAATGCTAAACATGCTACAGCACAATGCTAAACATGCTACAGCACGGCGCTACGCATGCTACAGCACACCGCAACGCATGCTACAGCAGGGTGCTACGCATGCTACAGCACAATGCTAAACATGCTACAGCACGGCGCTACGCATGCTACAGCAGGGTGCTACGCATACTACAACACAATGCTAAACATGCTACAGCATGGCGCTACGCATGCTACAGCAGGGTGCTACACATGCTACAGCATGGCGCTACGCATGCTACAGCAGGGTGCTACACATGCTACAGCAGGGTGCTACGCATGCTACAGCAGGGCGCTACGCATGCTACAGCATGGAACAATGTTCATGTTGAGGAAAGCATTTTTTTAAGCATGCATGTTTCTTCATATGTACTTATGAATATACAAATCTACAAATATTAGCAGCCTAGCCGGACATAATGAATTTTAAATAAATAATATATATTGGTCTCTGATAATTTGATATTGATCATATAAAAAAAAAATATATATATATATATATATATATACACACACACAACGTACTAAACTCAAGGAAAAGCAAGAGACAATGAGGCAAAGATCTTTTATTTATTTGTATTATTTCAATTTTATACAGGACACAAAGTAAGGTGCCGTGCTTCATCTGAAAGTATAATCCTGTATGAATTATTAATGTTAATATTTCTGAATTCCAAACTCTTCCTAATTACCTCCCTCTGTTCCCACCAGGACGGCCCTGAAGCCGGCCAAACTGTGAAGGTGAGCACTTAATAATTCACTGCCTTTAAATCCGCCATGAAGCCTCCGTAACTGTTACACACCATTAAATAATCATTGTTCATCATTTGTGGCTTCTAAACTCTTGGCATTGCTGAATTATTGAGAGGTGCATTCTGGAAGCTTTGTTCGGAGCGCCGAGGCTCAGGGCTCTAGGATGAACCGCGGCGGAGCGCGGAGGACCCGCTGGGGTCAGAGGTCAGCCGTCACTTATGCAGAGAACCTAACTCTGAGATGGAGTCCACCTCCTGTGATGCCCTCCCCAGTCCAAGTGTGTTCAAACTCAATCCAAGCAGTCAAAGATTTGCTTTAATTTAAAGTGATGGACGACAGAAAGCCGTGATTGACTTCTAATTCTGTTATTTAAGGGTTTCACAGTAGGCATGAAGCATCAGAAAGGGATGCTCCGTCAAATCCTCTTATCAATTCCCTTCTTATTCTTGGAGTGGATTTAATTTGTGGAGTCCGTTCTCCCTCCTGGCTGCTTAGCCAAGTGGGGGAGCAATTACTGAAGACCCACGTGACCGCGGAATTGACCATTTAGAGAGAGCGCCACGCCAAGGTGCACCTGGAGGGGGCTGTGCTGGAGGGAACTCAGATTCTGTTCAGTTAAGTTCTTTTTTGTGTTTAGACGCTGGTAGAGCCCGGTGCCAGGCCTAGAGCAGGGGATGTGAAACAGGTCATGGAGCCAAGTGAGGTGGTGCACCACAGACCTTAAAGGTCCCATGGCATAGAAATCTCACTTTATGAGGTTTTCTAACATAAATATGAGTTCCCCTAGCCTGCCTATGGTCCCCCAGTGACTAAAACCTGCGTTTGGTGTAAAACGAGCACTAGGTGATCTGGTTTATTTGGATAACTGTTCTGCTGTTGGTGTTATGGCGCATAACACGTCAGACTCTCGTGTCTGGTATTTCCACAACGAGACTCGTAGTGGGGGTTATCTCAGCCATGGTTGAGAATGAATTGGGGGAAAGGAACTTTGGCTTTGACTCCCTGAAGTACATGAACCACGACATGGAGGAGAAAGGGATTGTTGGCGGCGAATGTCTCCCGCTTAAGCCCCGCTTCCCTCTGCCGAGGGACCACCGCCTCGGCGCTGCAGGAGGTGGTGGTGCCTAAGCGCTGACCACTGCCGAGGTGGTGAGGCTCCGGCAGGAGACAACCGCGGTCAACAATCCCTTTTTCCTCCATGTCGTGGTTCAGTCTACTTCAGATTGATGTGGACGTGGAAGAACCAGAGATGTCAGAGAACCCGACGCGGTCGTTTGAGATTCATAATATCGTCTGGAGGCTCACACAGCTTTTGGCCGTGATAATATATATTATATGATATAGATATTCATGTATTATATGATATTATTTAGATATAGAGCTCCAGGACTCCCGTGTGTTGTAGAATATTTACAGATCACGGCTAAAGGCTGTGTGCGCCTCGCCATTGCGATACATCTACTGTAAACAGAGTGCATTGTACCGTGGCTGCAAGCTGCTCAGGGCCACACCCCCACCCTCCTCCTTGACCCGCCTCTCTCCTCCTCATTTGCATTAAAGCTACAGACACCGAAACGGCGTATTTGGGGAAAGCTCAATGTACGACTGGCTCATAGTGGCTGTAATTCTGCACCACGGCTGAATTTCGGGAACGTCTTCAAATACTGTGTTTGGGGCCTACTAGTATCTATATTAAAGCATCCAGAAAGTAGCATGCCATGGGACCTTTAACTATGCTACATTGACTTAATTAATAGCATTTGAACATCTTTGTTTGATTCTAAACATGGCTTTATCTGGATGTCTTAGAGGAAGGGATATATGAGGGGCCCAGTGAAGGAATGGTAAAATAAAGGATTACCTTTAACATCCTCCCCTTAACTGCACATCTTCCCCCAAACCCTCCCTCTTTAAAAGCGGTGATTTATCTAAATATGGGCTTGAGCGTAATTACATCTGAAATGGTTAAATGTCAGTCAGGTTGAGGGTCCAGGACAAAATGGCCTTTCCCTTAAATTGTTTCTACTGTGGTCTTAAAGACAAAAGGTTAACTGTCATAAGCAGAGCCATTTCTCTGATGCCATGGTACATCTTTCTTTCTTTCTTTAGTTTGAAAAACTATGAATCTAGATTCCCTTGTAGCACCACTTCTGCGTACTGTTGTAGCATGTATTTGTATTTGTATGTGTGGGTATTCTTGCTTATGATAGAGGGAGAGTAAAAGGCAATGCTACACGTTGGGCATCACTGACACACGTTATATAATTCATATGTGGAGCAAAATAACCCATTCTGACTCATCAGCTAAACTCACAGACATAAATAATGTAGACAGGCATGTTCGTGTTTTGTGTCCCCAGGGACTTGTACTCATAATAATAATTCACACATTTATATTTCAATCAATCAACTAATGAATTTTTTGACTGTTTTAATTTTAGTGTGCATAATAATAGTAGTAAAACGATGATAATGATAATCCAAATAATAATCATAACAGTGACATAGCTGGACATATTATTCACTACTAGCTTAGTTATTCATCTTACTTCCAGCAGTGCTCCTTAACGTGCTTGTTTTTTTCACAATGTATCAAATTAATGAATG
This sequence comes from Pollachius pollachius, assembly GCF_949987615.1. Taxonomy (NCBI): domain Eukaryota; kingdom Metazoa; phylum Chordata; class Actinopteri; order Gadiformes; family Gadidae; genus Pollachius; species Pollachius pollachius. The sequence goes on along the minus strand of NC_136945.1, from coordinate 1,494,818 downwards.
CAGAATTTATTGAATCGATCAGCCTGTGACATTAAATAATCTCATCAGTAGAGGCTGCGTGGAAGCTTCCAGCCACTGCGTTTCCCTGCAGAGTTGTGTTGGAGAGTTAATTGAAACACAGGTACAGCCAGTCCTTAGATACAATGGGGCCTCCAAGAGGTGATGTTGGCCTTCACCGTTCACTGTTGTAGGAGCAGTCCCTCCCCTCGTCCCTCCCCTGCCTTCATTCCTTAATCAGGGTTTCTCCCTGGTGTCTTGCTGGACTCGCGGCCCCTTCCATTTTAATGAAGACCCCAGCTGATTGAGGAGCCTGTCTGACTCACCTGTCTCACCATCCACACATGTACACTTCTTTGGTAGGCATTTTGCCTGGTTGTGTCCACAGCCGCACACTTATGAACTAACAACACTAATCAGGTCACATCTGTTTTGATTTGTGCGAATAACGGACTCTGAGATGCCGACTCAACTGTGTCTGTGCGTCAGTCAATCAGGCAGCAATGGTTGACAGACTAAAGCCGCCGTGCAGAGATAAGCCCATGCATCAGCGAGGTGATTGGAGGGCCCAGCCTGTATGCAGGGCCTGCTCCCCTGCTGAGCATGCATGACCTTGGGGAGAAGCGGAGGACAGATGCGATATCTCCCTCAGTGTGACCCATGTAGCATCAGGAGGACTCCAAAGGCCAGCTGAAGGATGCGGTGGGGAGTGACCGCAATTTAACCGTCTTCCCCGACTCGCCGGTGCCAGACTTCTTCTGGCAATCACGCCGCCGTGATTGAAAATGACAACTTCAACCCCTATCAACTTTATGTTTCATTTTCTTCTCTTTTCCTCGTCTCAGAAAAGACGTCCCTAATGAAACAATGAAAGGTGACAAGCAACATGAGCGCTTGGCTCCGGTACCTTCCACCTCTTCAGTTCATACCAGGAAATAGATTCATGGACAGGAAATATAGCGGTTGCCAAAAGGTTACTTTTTTTCTTCAGAGCTATTAAAATATGTCACCTCTTTGCACATATGGTACACTTACTGAAATGCCTGCACGTTGAGGTCTGTTCTCCAGTGTGATATCTCTGTGCTCGGGGTAATCAGTTATGCTAGTGGCTCTGGCCCCCCACAGACCCCCTGTGAATACATTGTCTCAGGCCTCCATCTTCTCAGCCCGTTTAGAAAGGCCTTTTGATGAATAGCTCTGCCGCCTTGTTTTTCTCAGCTTCAAAGTTTTCCTCAAGGTAGGCAAATTTAATAATGCATCCATTATGCAAATGACTTAATTAGACAGAAAGTACAAGGCAACAAAGCAGATGCCTCCAAACATGTTATCTTGTTTTATAAACACTTATTCACCCTCTCTTCGCTGTTCCTCACTGTAGTAATTAAGGAATCAACAAAAGGCTCCACAATTAGTTTATTATAACATTTATGGTTTACATGAACACTAACGTAAAATGAGGTGAAGCGAGGAAACGGCCAGTTATGTGCATTGGAAACATTGCTCAACATGTAGAATACAATGGAGATTCAAACCACATATTCAGTGTGTGGATCCACCGAATACCAAATCAAATTCTTCCTTTCCTTTTATATTGATGGTGGATTGCATCTGAAACTCAAAAACGATTTACGTCATGTTGTTTGTGAAACATTTCCATATGTTTATTTAGCCTGCGCATACCAATGTCTTCTTCTTTGTACAACTTTTGTTTATTGATGTACACTATACTTTTTCATATTAGCCATGCAAAGCATTTCATTGTTCATCAGCAATCAGAGAAAAAAGTCCCAACCCTTTTTCATCTTTCCACTAATACCACATCCATCAGGTTATGCATGTGCAACTCTTTAAAGAAACACAGCCAATTAAATCTGTTAAGGCATAAAAATAAAGAGTCTCAGCGGTATGCCATGTAACATGCTCGGTGGGTTGTGTTGTTCTGCGACCGGGCCTCCAGTGACTTGTGGTATGACAGTGAATGCTGCTCTGCATCCTAATAAACAGCGTCTCTGGAAAGCGCCTCTTGTCACATGCTTCTGTCGCCCCTTCCCAGGTGTACAGCGCTCTTTGGAGATGGTCCTAAAAATACTGTGTTTCCCAAACGTAAACCGTGGTCGTGTGTTCCAGCACGTGCATGTCCATATCCTCCCGCGGAAGGTTGGCGACTTTGAGCGGAACGACAGCGTCTACGATGAGGTATGGAGATTATTTTAATATATTTAAAATTCACAGACTCATTTTATTCAAATTGTATTTTATTTTAAATTGTATGAAACGTTCCGATGATGTTTAATATAATAATAATCATCAGTTTCACAACAGCATTTAAACTTCTGATCCCCACTCATCTATTGTACTGAACATTGATTTTCTTTGCTTGGTTTCGATGGCTGAGCAGCTGTGTTAGAATATCAATATTATGAACACAAATAACGGCCCTTGAGCAACCTTTTCAGCCGGAGGAATCAAGCGCTCACCTTCACCCCGTGAAGGGTAAACACTGTGTTTCTTCCCTTCAAAAGGTTGAACACTGGCATTCCATTAAAGCATATAATGGGCTGCAACTGTTGCACATGTACCATGACAGCAATGTTTGTTTAATGAAGTGACACACCTGTGGCTCTTAATAAGTTTAATTAAACACAGGAGGGATAAGGTTGAACAAATATCAGTGTGCTGCAGCCCCAGGGAGCCGGCGGCACGTTCAATGAGCCACAACACTTGAATGAGAGAATAACAGGCCTTTTAGGTGCTTCCCATTTCTCCGTGACATTTTGAATTTGTAACAACAGAGTTTGCAGGAAATGAATATCAATGAATGGCTGTGTATGATATGAATATTCTAATAACCGCCTCTAATGACAACAAACTTCCCTGTACTGACCCCAGCCGCGCCCGAGGCACCAGAAACACGAGCAGTGTTCCCCAGAAGTTCTCTGCCAGGGAAATATAAATAGGTGTGTTCTAATTAGCATTTGATCACCAGGGTTATTGTGAGAGTCGCTATGCTCTTCATGTTGTTCTCCGTCTCTGCCAGCAAACTGGCTTTGGTTCTTTGTTGTAAAAGCTCTTCAGTGAGCATGAAAACTTCAGTGTTCCCATTATACCTTGGTACTTTTATGCAGAAGTATGTTATTGACCAAACATGACAACATGACATCTATTTCATAAGCAATCAGTTCAATGGTTTGTTTTTTTGCTGCAGAAAAACGAACTCTGAACCTCTGTCTTCCACATGCTGGACTTTGGGCTCTGAAAGTGTGCTGCGTCTGCAATGTGTTGTCTATGTGACGTTCTAGGAAAGGAGGACGCAGCACTAGGGCAGGCCAGTAGTGCACCACAGTGCTTCATCTCATGGTCCTCTCAAGAACCACCCTCCCCCCAACTCAGTTGTGGTGACCCTATCACATGCCCAGCTCTACTGATAACAGCTTGGTCCTTAATGAGCGCAATAGACTTCAGTTACAACGGTTTCCCATTTTCTGTCAATTTGTCCTCCAGAAAAGTGTGTTTTGTCTTCATGTTCTTGAATAGCACTGTTGCTTCTGCACTATTTCATTGAAACATTGCACAATGTAGCCTACGAAGCCTCCTTTCTAGTGTCCTGATCATTTTCTAGCTAAGGTCTTACATGAAGTTCTGACCCTACCGAGTCTTTTACTGAGGCATCAGAGGGCAGCCGTATGAGCTGGGTGTTACAATGACTTAAGAAGCACCTCTCAAATATAACATTTGTTTTAACCAATTACAGATAGATTTGCCTTCATTAAATTATCTTGTTTGTTTAATTAAACCATTTTGGAAATGAAAGGTGGATTGATAATATTGTAATGTTCTCAGGGGAAATCCTGCAAAGACTGCGAAACCGTTGTCCAAATACCTCTTCAGAGTGGTCCACATTTATTGCACTACATCTCATGCAGGTGTAGAGCGCTAAATGTCAAAGATACACAGGCGGTTTACCAACACCAGCTGCAGTCGTCTGACTGTGGAATAGTTCCTGCTCCCTGTCTATGTTGTCTGTGGCTTCAGATTGTCTCTGGTTGTGTTGAGGTGGATATGCTCCTTTGATGTACCAGATGTCCCATTACCTCAGCCGGCTCTCTTTGTCCTGCTACTGGTTCTTCTGCCCTCCCCTCTGGTTTACTCTCCTTTGGGACTTTGAAGTGCGAGCTGGTCAGTCCCTTCAGAGATAATCGTCACCTTTATGTCAACATTTCAGTCCCGATGCTTTCTGAAGCCAATACACTTTAAATGAATTCTGACAGTTGAAATGATGGACAAGAAAGATCTGTTTTTACTTCTTATGATGTTGCTAAGGGCTATCAAGATGCGTTCAGGGTTCACAGCATTCTGCGTTCCTGAGGCTTTCCCAAACCAAATTAATCAGCTGAGATGTGTATTAAAGGGGTAATTTTACAAATTCAGAAATACCCTTTAGTATTCTCAAACGGTCTACTAAGGTTCCCCTACTGGAGTAGTAAACTACAGTTTGCATTCCACAGGAGTTTACTGACACTGACTGATAGTTTTCCCCGGGAAACAAATAACACCCCACAATATGACGTTTTTGTTTATTTGTAAATGGTGGTATGATCGCAGTATTACCCTCCAGGGTTTGCTTTAAACTCATTACTGTCCCTTAGAGACGCCGGATAGCGGATCGAGCGCTTACCCTCTCCTGTATCAAAGTAAAGCCTGGCATCATACAGCTCATCTTTAAATAGCACAACTCTTAACATTCTTAAGCCTTTTATTTATGAAAACAATGCCTCTAGCATAATGTCTCGGTATCACTATGTTCTCCTGGTGAGTTTTGTATGACTGTGTGCTTTCACTTAAATTTGGTCATTGTAACTTCTAACCAACACAAAGAAAACGATGAAGGCTAAATATCCCCCAACAGACTATGGGAGTGTCTATGCCATTGAGTAAGGTTAACAATTCATTTTTCTAATCAAAGCCCCAGCCTTATGATCAAACCCGCACAGAGAATCCCCACAGTCAAGGGTCTTCGCTGGTCAACTACTGGTTTGGTAGTGGTCCTAGTCGTCGTGGAAGAGGTCATTTAAGTTGAAGTCAATACTTTGTTACAAGCCTTAACATGGGAAAAGAAAGAAGCATCCATTGTCCTCTGGAGCTCCAGCGTTGTCATGGCAACATGAGCTCTTGCCGCCTCTGAGGGAGAGAACTCTGCGTTGATCATGGCGTATTATCATCTAGAATTATACTTAACAATGAAAACGTTATGCATTAGATATATTAACCCTGCTTTAGGAACATACCTCTTGCAGCATTTAGTGATGATTACCTCGTCATCGTGGCTGAATCCTAATGACAACAAAGATCAGGCTTATTTCGTGAATATGTAAATTCAACTTTAATGAAAGCGTTTTATTTTATTTTAAAACGACGGTGCTACTTAGGCTCATTGGCTCCTTCTAATCCACACCTTTATCAGTATGGCAGTATCTGATCTCCTCCCATCTCCCAGAACTGAGTACCGCTGACACAGCCGCGACATAGCCCAGAGGGTTCTTCTGCTGAGAACCATCTCCTCGTATTAGACACACACACACACACAGACGCGCAGCCTATGAAAGCAGTCCTCATGCGTAATGAGAGATTATTTGGAATAGGCTATTTAATCAGGACAAAACAGCCTGGAGAAACAAAGTCAATGGCACTCTGCCCCTCCTCTCGCCGCTCCTCCGGGAACACCAGTAACTCAATTACTGCTGCTGCCATGCTCGCTGCAAACAATGTCAGCTCATGATTATATGTTGTAATGATGTTATTTTCATCAATTAGGCCTTATAGCCGTGGCATTAACTCTGCCCCTTTTACATAACCCCACCCCCCTCCCCACAGCAGACAAACATCGAAGGTACAACCGTTTGCAGTCATAGCTGTCCTTATGTGTGTTATTGATTTTTTTTGTGTGGTGGTTCTCCTTCATGTTTAATAGATTTCATCCGACCCACAACTGGGTCAAGTCGTAGCTACTGAGTCTGGTACAGCCGTGGACCTGCAGCTCTGAACCATCAGGAGAGTGCTCTCTCTTGAGAAGTACTACATTCAGGGACAGGAACGCAATTATAGCTTTGTTTTCTTACGTAGTTGTTAAGTTCCTCAGGTATTTGTGTCTTTTTACAACTAATGGTGCATCAAACAATTTGGTTAGCCCAGTGTCCCATTTTCATGTTCCTGTATGATTTTGTTCTGCAATTTTGACCTCTTTTCTGCATAGCTTCCCAGTTTTCTCTTTTGTTGTTTGTCTCTATAACCAGGCTATTAGGATAATGTGCACATACTGCCATGTTCCTGCTTGTTTACCTTCTTGACATCTGTAGTCTGAGACGTGTTGCCCTCTTTGTCCTAGCGTCATCTGCTCGTTCCTCTTCTGGGAACTCTCTCTCTGCAAGCATGTCTGGACGTAGTGGTCCTGTTGGAGTGAGGCACACATGGTGGTTCCTGTATTCGATGGATCATCCATCGAGACAGGGTTATGAGGTAGTGCAGAGCAGGGGGTGGGGTGTGGCGTTGTGGGAGGGGGCCAGGTCTTGAGAACCTAGTGTCTGGATGGCAGGGCAACAAGGAGAAATATCAATGCATCCTCATGTTCTCTGGGTGCTGGTGACAGCCCGCTATTCATCACCTGGACACTCACCTAGTTAACATTTTTATCAAAGGTCCCTGATTTGTCTCTTTTTTTTATCTCCATTCCCAGGATGGGGTGGGGTTTGGGGGTAGCTGATAGTTTAGATTAAGGAGGGGATCCATAACATGCCCCCGACCCCGGCCACTGTCGCACAAATGATGAGCAATCGCCGCTGACTGGCCGCTTCATTCATCTGATAGCACTGACGGAGCAGTAAGGAGCCAGGGGGGCAGCGGGAGGGTAATAGAAGGTGGCACCGGGAGGTGAGGTCAGAGGGCACTCCTGGAGTGGTCTCCCTGTTCTGATTAAGTCATTTTTGCGAGTGCAGGTCGTCCTGTGTGTGCAGCTCATTAGGTTATTGAGACACTAAACGGCTCCGGGGATGGGCTGGCTTCTACTCCATTCAACTCTCTCCTTGAACCACAGAATCAGTAGACTATTGGTGGACTGCTGGATGAGGGCTCACTTTGGAGGCTGATGGCCAAAGCAAGATCGGGGGGGGGGTCCATGATACAGTCCTATGCTCGGTTTGATTGACTCAATCCAAAACGGGCTGTTTTAGTCTGTAGTGTATAGGGTGGATAGCTATGCCAACATGTTTCAAAACATGGCTCGCATTCTATAACCTGTATAGTGTTATTTGGCTCGATAGCTAGGTGGATAGCACTGTGTTCCCCCGTTAATTTAGCATGTACCGTTTCAACCTTGGTTTCCTAAGGGTGCTTCCCCCCCCTCCCCCCCAAAAACCCTGCAGGATTTAACTCCTGCCCTGCCCTTAGGCAAAGCTCGGCACCACAAACAAAGTGGAATGGGTTCTGGTTAGCATCAGGTTAGCATGGGTTAGTCCAGAGAATGGGTTTCCAAACAGAGAATATTAAGGTTGTCCTTCTTCTTCTTATCTTGACAAACATTCCTTTTTTCATTGTTAATATACAAAGTTAATGTATTCATTGTATCTTTTCCTCTGGTGTTCTAAAATGGAGGAAAGAAGGGGAGAATGAGAATGTAAAAACAATGATAAACTACACGTCTTCAGCAGAGTTCAGACCAGCCAGTCAGGAGTGGGCCCCAGGATGCTATCAGCGGAGTCTGAAGACATTGGGGAGGGGACCCAACAATCATCATGATGCATTGAGAAACCCTTCAGCATAAAATTGAGTTGTCCTTACGAATCGATGGGAGAATCTATGGGACTTATGCATAGCTTTTATAACTTATACATATATTTTTTTTCATTCACTTCTTGGGAGACAGCATCACCTCCCTGGTCTGTGTTGAGCATGTGTTTCCACTTCTTCTCAATCTCCAGCATCGTTTCTAGAAGTGCTTTCTGCCCGTCTCCTACTTTCAGCCGCCTTTACCAAGTATCTTAACTTTCAAAAATGGGATTTCATGGAAAGTGGACTTTCTGCTACTTTCTGCAGTGAGCCAGATTAAAATGGCAAATGGTTTATTTTAAAGAGCTCTTTATATACTTAATTTAGATATATTTCGTTGATTGACATCAAGTTAATTGTAGGGCTACATGAGGTTGTATTCAATCAAAAACTCCCATGAGTGGCATCGCAAGTTGCTCAAATGTTTTCTTTGACTGACATGGGATAATTATTGTTCGCCAATATATTATTTATGTTATAAAAAAGGTGTGTTGCTCACAATTATTATATATATCTTTGTGTGGAATGAACCTTATTTATTCATATTCTTATTTAAGATATATATTTAATATTTATTAGTGCTGTCAGTTTAACGTGTTATTAACAGCGTTAACGCAAACCAATTTCAACAGCGTTAATTTTTTTAGCGCGTGATTAACGCTCTTTTGGCTTGGCAAACGTTGTCGTTTTTTCACCTGCTGTCTAGCAATAACTAGTCACGTTAGAAAAACTACAACACCATACCGGATCTAGCTACACCGGAAACTAAACAACAAGCACGCCGCACAAACTTGTTGGGGCAAGCAAGGATACGGAGCGGGTGAAAAACTCCTTGAAAGTGTGTGTGTCACTCTGTTCGAGCCTGCACGAGAGTTCAATGTTGTCATTAGCTGTAACGTCTTTCTGACCAATCGCAGTTCAAGGCCCATCTGGGCTGTACCACTTCGGGAGGGGCCGCTCAGTTACTCCCCTCAAGACAAAATGGACTTGGTTGCGATGTTGACAGTTTGTGAGTGATGCGTCTGTTGAGTGAGTGAGAGGTTGCGGGCGCACAGCTCAGGCTAACGGACGGCGCTACAAGGAACTTTTAAAAACGCAATATTGTTATCCCGCAGTAATCAGCCCGACAGCCCCGAAACGTTAACGGCCCACCGTGAATTCTCCCGACTCTCCCGATTACCACTCCGCCACTGTGCGTGTGTGTGTGTGTGTGTGTGTGTGTGTGTGTGTGTGTGTGTGTGTGTGTGTGTGTGTGTGTGTGTGTGTGTGTGTGTGTTGGTATGTGTGTAGGCGTTATTCGATATCCTGGTAATCTGTATTGGCCTACGTACGGTAGGAATATTCATACTGGTTTAAATAATAAATGTTATAGTATTTCCCATCTTTGCTGAGCAAGAGTTTTGTTCGAAGGTTCATTGATTGAAACAAATAAAAGCCTGGGCTATTGAAGTTTCACGGTAGGCCTACCACTGTCATGCACCTACCCGATGTAAAGTGGACCAGGTTGAATTCACTGCGGGTCTCTCTTCTTACTGTCCTTCTCATAACACTCTCTGATCTCACTAAAAGGCAGCACGAAATCAAGGGATATTTAGAATAGAAAAAAATGTGCGGTTAATCGCGAGTTAACTATGACATTAATCGCGATTAAATATTTTAATCGCTTGACAGCACTAATATTTATATAATAGTTGTACTGATTTATTCCCCACCACCAGGTACTTGAGTGAGTTCATTCAATCTCATACAACCATTAACATAAAAATTAAATAAAGACGATTCTGTTAACAGACATTATGTGCTGTTCATTGGTCATTTCACCATATAATGATGTGTATCGAAGATCTTCTACTGTCAATTTGCCATACATATGGGTCAGGATTAGCAGGAACATAATGGGTTACTAGAGGTCACCTGTATGTGTGTAATGTAATGAATCTGCAGAGCCAGGAAGCAACCTTAGCCAATATATCATTGGCAAAGGTAACTAAGTTTAGTCCTTCAATATAACCGTTGAGCAACTCTTGTGTTGTCACTCATTGAAAATGTAGGAAGATCGTGGAGATATTCAGTAAACATGACTGAATGTAGATTGGTAAGAGCATGATGAGGTATATTTCCACGGCTAGTTGAAGCCTTTATACTCGCTCCTTACAGAGGCTGTGTTACAGTTCCAATTCAGACATATCAATTAGATATGTCTGATAGATGTTGTCTATCTGTAGCTTGGTCTATACTTTAGCAAGTCACATTGGTTGGGTTGGTTAAGTGTTCAACAAGGAGTACTAGTAAGTGAATAATATAAGCTACAGTCTCTTTTGATGACTACAAGGAGGTTTAAGTCTACACATGTGTGAATGTGTTTGTTACAACTGGCTGACCATGTGCTGTATGGTATTTGTCTGACTTTAAAGGGCCATTTGTTGTGAAAAAGAGGAAAAACTATTTACATCAGCCACCATGCAAACATTTAGCCATTTGAAATAATACTCTGAGAAAATGACAGATGGACTGGTCAACCTAGCCTTGTGAAGACGAGCTAATGCTCCGTACTTTCACCAAAATATTATGTTTATTTTCAGGATTCAATTATACTGGAGTTCTACTTTGTAATCCCTATGTAAAATAGTGTAGCACAAGGCTGTTTGCGGATGAGGGGGATTGTGATAAATGCGTGTATGTTCTTGTACGTCCATGTTTTTCAGACGTTTGTTTCTGAGGTTGTTTCCCTGTTCGATTACTGAAAGTTGGCTTCACTTCTTTTCGAGAAAGTTGGGATCCAAAGCTAAACAGTAGCATTACAACTTATTATAATAATAACCTCCATGTTATCAAAAGCAACCTATAGTCACGTACCGCAGGGCAAGTAAACATTGGCTTGTAGTGCTGATTGCTATTTAGATTAATGATAAATATATATAGTATGTGATCATATAATAGATAATAACAGGTCTATAAATGTAGTTTACCACTACGGATGCAGTAAGAGTGTGTTGAGGAACATATACATGCTGTTTCCTCCACCATGTCCTACAACGTGGACAGCACCATGGTGACTAGATCAAGATGCCTGATCCTGATTGGTTCAACTGATTTATCCGCTGGCTAGAGACCTGGAATATTTACCTTGATTGGAATAGAATTAGTTATGTTTTTTGCCAAACTGAAATCGCGTCATATGTGCTCAGTCCAATTCAGCTCCATCATTTGTAGTTATTGTGTTGACGTTTGAATAAATAGCAAATAAAGCGTTCAAAGTAACAGGAGCCTTTATGCATGCATAACGGGAACCCGTCGATGCAAAAAGAGAGAGCTGTTCTCACATCTGTTTCTCTTTGAAGCTGACCATCTGCTGTAGGCTTACACTATTTATAATCCCTAATGGATAGAATCTGCATGGTCTACCAAGCAATAACCAGATTTAAGTTATTTAAATGACAATTTGCCTTTCAATGTAATTCTAATTGATTTGCTTGCCCTTGATTTCGTAGCCCTGTGCTCCAGTACCACCAGGATGTGTAGTCATGGCTTAAATGACATGTTTCCCCATTCCTATATGTATTCCTCAAGCTGCGTATTAGCAGAGGTTAAGTGTCACGCAAGAAAGGTGTGGGGAAGCAAAAGCCAACATGTCCCCTGGAGTAATGGAAAGCAAATCTTAGCTTTTTGGAGCTACTTGTCTAAAATGACAAAACAGCTGGGTTGAAATGTGGTGCATATGACAAGTGTTCAACCATAACGTTGCCCTAACATAAGAGGACAAAGTTTTGTTCTCATTCAGTTCTGTCACCTTTAACGCGCTTGGACTCTTGATGGACGCAAAGGTTGTCCTGTTGCAGAACCTAAGGTAAAGCGCCTGAAGCACTTAAGATGTTGTTCTACAGCAGAATCTAAGGTAAAGTGCCTGAAACACTTAAGATGTTGTTCTACAGCAGAACCTAAGGTAAAGTGCCTGAAACATTTAAGATATCGTTCCACATTGAAGCAGTTGCAACTTGAACTCATTCTGCCTTGGTAGTTAAGTGTCAGTGTGGTTCAGTATATTTCTCAATGTGTCTCATTTCTCATGCAAATATATGGATGAAGCCATTCTGCAGTTGGGATTCCCCTCTGTAAGCATCCTCTTCTGTTTGTTGGAGCCATTTCTCCACCCTGCTGTGGAAGAGGTGCTGCTTACGTAGAGCATCTGCTCTCCTTCATGGTGTGTACATGGAACCTGTAATGAAGTCATTTGGAACTCGGGCTGTCGTGGTTGATGATAACATAATAATCATGTTTAGTATTAACCCATCTACTACAACTCATGCATATGAGCATTTGCCCGTCCTTTACCCTTGTACATTTGTCCGTCCTGTCCATATTCTCAGTGTTGTCTGATCATGTGTGTGACTGCTATTGACTATGTATGTACTTTTATTAAGCATATGTACTTTATTGGTACAGTGTACATTTCTCACAATGCCCTGTGTGATGAGAGAAATATCTAGATTCTACAATTTTGAATTAATGTACATTGTATCTAGAGCCTAAAGGAATATGAATCCAGAAAGGGACCCAAGTACTCAAACCCCCTGTTTGGAAGGAGGGCCAGAGATCCCCACATTAAGATAGGTTTAGGTTTTCACATTCACAGAGATCTGAAGTCCTTGGTGTACCCGTTTAGTTCACACTGCTGTAGATATGTTGCGGTCACGTATTAATAATGCAGTTGGAAGGACTGGAATTGGGTTTGATCCCCTGTCTGGCTTTATGTGGTTGACAACACTTCTGCAGGAGATTCTGTTCAGATGAAGGGTGTACCATCTCTGAAGGTGGTCTATGCTCTGCTAAAGAATGGTCTCTGGCTCTTGTACCCCCGTTCCCATCAGGTTAGATGGTGGATAAAACCTCTCTTTGCATGTGGTCTCACAACTGTTTCTAAATCAGGATCTGAAGAGAGATTCTAAATGGTCCTTGTAAATAGAGCAACACATATGCAGACAATAAACATCAAATAGAGTGACACACACCATGCAAACAATTAAATAAATGTATATCATATAACAAATAATATCCCACTCTGCTGGAACTTCACATCTCCTGCCTTCTGTGTTTAATAATTTACTAACATTTACTTAGTTTTATATTCTTCCAAAGAAATGAGTCACGTTGTTTTCTGCTCTTTTTCTGAAATTTGATTTATAAAGAGTTTAACCATTGCAATTGTATCCCGTGGAAATTGTGTTTAAACGAATGTTTGCTCTTGAAGTTGTGAAAAAAGGTTTTCATTCATTATTAAGCTGCAATTTCCTCGCTTAAGAGGATGGTGATTGCAGATTCAAACACAGTTATTCACATTGGCACATACACATCATTTCTCAGGGAAACTTCTTCTTGGAGGCCGATAAATCGTGACCCTAACTCTATTTTTAGGAACGAAGAAGTGGATAAGCATCTTTCTGTATCAGTTCATCTTTTTCTGTGTCCTAACTCAAACACTGAAACGTACTGAACCATCAAGTCGCAAAGCTTGGGACTGATCCTTCAGTCTGAAATAACAGAAATATATAATAATAGTCTTGGATGTCATGGAATTGAACTTCCATTTAGGAACAGCTACAAAGAAGACCGTCCAGAAACAATGGCCCAAACCTTAGGCAGTGTTATAGCCTGTACCCTTCAGCTCACGTCAACTGTACTCCGGATGCAACGGTGATTCCTCTATTTTGGACTACTGTGGCCACTGGCCCGTTCACACCAGTGCTATGAATCATTTGTGATTTGTAAACAGTTTTGGGATAGAGATGCAAAGGGACATGTTATGTACCTCTGAACAGATGGGAGTGTTTGTAGAAGAGTTGAATGAACCCCCTCAGAGGGTAGTGTATGCCACATTCAACCTAGATTGACTAGAGACTGGTTCTTTGGAAGTGTTAAAAAGTCTCATGTTAAGCTCAACAAACCAGCCTGTGTGTCATGCACTTTTCATGCAGTGTCATGCACATGTTTGTGAAGCGTCCCAAACTGAACCAAGTCGTGCCTACCTAGATTCTTGATATGTAGCCATTCCTTGGCTGTAGGTTGACGGGATCAACAGGTTTTTTTTATATTTTAAAGGGTATAAACCTCAACACAAAACAGCAGTAAGCTTACTGCACATGTACACAAGAGAACGCAGTAGAACTAAAACTCAGTTAGAACTCAAGTAGATGAACTGTTTGACCACAAACAGCCGTCGTATTGCTAGCTTCAAACCGCCGGACTCTTTTGCATGTTCAAATGTAGCAAACTGCGTTACTCTGCTTACCATTAAGGCAAACGATGGAGGGCAGTGCAACACATCTTGCTATAAGATCCCTGCAAAGCAGCAAAGGTGCTTTTGTCTTGAAACAGAATTATACAAAAACAGGACATTGTTTGATTTTGATTTGATTTGATTTATTTGGACTAAAGACATATCCAAGGGATAGAAGGAAAACATGACAAAGTACAAGCACTTATTTCCATCATGGTCCCTGATGTTACAAGAGGACATATATCCACATAAAACAAAACATTAAACATCATGAAAAAATTGTGAAGTGGAACCGTCCATCCCTTCAGGTCTTCCTGTTTTGTTCACCCGATCCCCAGCTCTGAAGGTAACTGCTCTTCCTCCAGGTCTCCCTGACTTCTAGATGTTTCAGCCGATCCCCGTCTCTCTGAAGGCCACCTTCCTCCCCTGGTCACCCCCACTGCCGTTGAGGCATGGTGAAGCAGTTTTTTTCCAGGTCATATACAGGGGTCCAGGGGGAGGGCGTCAAAGCTGTGTTGGGAGCATGGGGCAGGAAGGCTTGCCACCAGCCCCCAAGCTCAAATTTCTTCTGGGAATGAACCGTGAACCAATGAACCAATGTCTTCTCAAGCAAGGGATATTTTAAACACAGATTTTCTCTCTCCCCCGTTTCCCAATATGTCTCTGTAGTGCAAATGAGTTGGTGATGCCAGAGGAGGCTGGGGAACCGTGCTGTAAATGGCTTCCTTTCCCGGTCCCTGCTGGGACAGAGAGGGGGATAGTAAACAGTGGGATGGGGGGCAGCCGGCGAGAGTTATGGAGGAGGCCACCACAAGCCTCCCTCGCTGATCACTGTCCTCCCCGTGTTCTCCCTCCGCTATGCCCGTGTGGTTCAATTATAACCAGTCGATGCAAATGGCCTGGCCATCTTTATCCCTGTACCAGTATCAGTGTTCTCTGACGGGATGCCGTACGTTCATTAGTGCTGCGGCCGGATAGCTCTGTACTTTATACACAGCCCTGGTATCTCCAAGTCTCTTTGTGTCCTTTATGACTTTCTGATTCCATGACAAAGGTGTCAAAACTGTCTTCACTCAATAAATGGGTTAAAAACATCCAAGATCTGGCTGGGAGCTTCTACTTCAGAAGGCCTCGGTCCTGGCCACCGACTTAGCAATCCACACACCTGCCTGAAGTGGGGAAGAGAGAGTTATAATTACCTGACTTTTGGCTCTCCTTCTGCAAGGCGCAGCATTTCTGCAGCTCTCTAATTTGCAGGCGGAGGGCTTGCGGTCACAGTCATTAGCATACGAAGGGACGTGTACAGCTTCCAGCTCAGCGGGACAAAGGTTTTGATCATGGATCTGACAGAAAAGATAGGTGTAAATGGGAGAGACGTATGGAACCATCACTCTCAAGCATGCTTCTTCTGCTCAATGTGAGGGTGTGGAGAGATCTTGTTTTCTCACCCTTTCTCCCAAAGACAAAATTCACATGCTAGTTGTTATGGTACTGTGACAAACCAAAAAGTTAAAGATACAATTAGTATTTGCCATTTTGAACTACTTTATAGTTATTTATGATTATCAAAGTCCTTGGTCCTTGGTATATTTTTATTTATCAAAACATATAAGAAGTGATTTATCAGACTGATTTGCTTGGTTACCTTAAAACCAAATCAAGGCCAGTACTTATAATAATGACTGATGACCCTCAGACATCTGATGAGGGAGTGAATTAAGATTAGACATCTCATTTAATCTCAGAACCCCACCACCTGTCCCAGTTGTCACATCTTGAACACGAGCTCCGTGGTGCATTACAAACTCAAGCGCAACACATTTGCATGCTAATGAGCTCAGTATCACATCTTAGCACTGTTATCACAAGATGGCAGAATTAATAACCCATTAAAAGACTAATTAAAAACAGAATGACAAACAAGGGAGGAGATGTCCTTTCTAAATCAGCGATAGTGCCGGTTTGGGGCCACCGCGGGGCCCTCAGCACGGCTCTGTTGTGGAAGACTCTGCAAAGGTTGTGACTGGGAGACGAAGGAGATGCGTCCTGTATGGTTAGTTGGGCCTGAGGAATGGTTTGTGAGGGGAGCACTGTAAGAATGTACTCTGGAAGTCAATCGATAGCATTAAGGTGTGCATGGATTGCAAGTTTATAAGGGGTGTAAATTGGTCTGTCTTCCTGGGCTTTGAGTGTGGCTTTAGTATGTCTCAGGTATTAATACAATGTACCCTTTATCATTTGGTGCTACATGTTTGGCTTAACAATGTTGTATGGTGATTTGTTTTATTACTTTGTTCTGTATGGGTAGATTTTTTTTATTTTATTTTTTTTCAATAATGTATTATTTATGGTATTATATGATGAACGTACATCTGGTGAGGCGCACCGAGAGAGGAAATGTGCAATTTCTCAGCGGTATATTTAAGGGGGAAAATAAATTAATTTTTAGGAAATTAATATGATGAAATTTGAGATCTCTGTAATCTCGATCAAACCTTGATCTCATCCCTGTCGTATTTCTGGCATTAGTCACCACATACTCTGTTTACACCCCCATCACCCCCCCCTCTCTCTCTCTCTCTCTCTCTCTCTCTCTCTCTCTCTCTCTCTCTCTCTCTCCACACACACACGCATTTGTCCCAGTAGCTGGTGCAGTGCAGTTGCTCCGCCATTTGTTCATTCTCACACTCACTTGCTTCTGAGTTGTGCGACTCCCAGGAGCTGCTCAACTTCACCATCTGTCATGAAAGAACAACGGTTCCTTTCTAATTCACTGAGGGACATCAGTCACCATAGACACCATGTACCAGGGATGACCACCATGTACCAGTGCGCTACCACCATCTGTCTGCATAATAAAATAAACCAGAACATGTCACACTGATCATATGTGCCTTGTAAATCCATCAGCATAATTCAAATCCAACGTATTCTTATGAATGTAATTGTGAAATTGCTCCTTCCTATGAATGCTTGAGCTCTACCCCATGCTGGGCTGCTAATACCTCAGAGCAAGTTCCTTATGTTCACATCTAGATCAAGTTTTAGAGAGAACCGCACCCTTGTCTTACTCCACTGCCCAGAACGGCGCAGGCTTGTCAGCAGTTCATATGAATCAATAGCAGCATATTGTAGTTTGAGACATGGGGCTGCTCGCGTTCTGTTGAGGAAGCTAAAAGGAAAGAAGTCAAAGGACGGAACAATATGGAAAAGTTGGGCGCAGAGAGCGACTTAGAACAAAAGAGAGAAATGGAGAAATGGAGATGCCCTGAAATAGAGAAAAAATCAATGCCCCCTTATAAGTAAAGCGGCCAGTGTAAAGGTACCTATTGATGTTATGATTTTATTTAGATCTCATAATGTAGATAGATCATCACGGTAATTGCATTGTTGATTGCGTTTGCTAGGACAAGTATATTCTGTATTCAAAGACATCAAAGATGCTTAAATCCTCTAAAGAAAATGTGTGAAAACAATATGTACCAACTGACTTGCGGTAAAAGCAATGTTGTGTTCAAATGTTTAAGAGATCAAATTGAATACATGGGCATACTAATTACACCCTCTCAGTAAAAGGTGAATGTCACGTAGGAGAGAGATGGAACACTTAATAAGCTGGACAGCATATAACCACCCACACAGAAAGACCCCCATTACCTACTCCCAGGTTGCATTGATGCTAATTACTCACAATTAGCATTTTAGCAGAGGCATGGAGAGTTTTGATTTCCCCCTTAATCCCATTAACGCAGTGAATGGTACAATTTACACAAATGGGTACTTCATTTGATTACGAAAACTGGATGAGTGGGTGGCATTGGTTCAGGAGGTTCGAGCGGGTTGACCGGCAACGGGAAGGTTGCTAGTTCGATCCCTGGCTCCGCCTAGCCGAGTCCCGAGGTGTCCTTGAGCAAGACGCCTGACACTAGCTGCTCCTGGCGAGCTGGCTGTCGCCTTGCATTGTTGACTCCGCCGTCAGCGTGTCAATGTGTGTATGAATGGGTGAACGTTAGGCAAAAATTGCAAATCACTTTGAGTGGCCACTGGTAAGAAAAGCACTGTATTAATGCAGTCCATTTATGAGCTTTTATAAAAAGTAATCAGGGTGTTCAAAGTAAACTGCACAGATCTCTTAGCGGCACAATGAGTCTTACGTTTTAAGTAATTTCAAAATAGTAGGAACACAAACAGGTGACATTGTTTGTAACTCGGAAATCCATCCTTAAATTCACACAGATACAAAATCTTGGATGGAACAAGAACATCTGTCCAGACATCTGCTGTTTATCCCACATTGCCATCATGTCGTCATTCATGCATGTCATTGCAGAAATTAACGTCAAGCTCAAGTGTCAATCTTAATAGAAGTTCTTTCTAAATTCCACTATGTGGGGCAACGTAGCTATTGTTCCGTCCATTCTATGCTGCCTTCCTGGTAATTCCCCTCAGTAATTCACAAGGGCAAAGAGTTTGCCGCTGTTGGTTGCAGTTGACCAACTTCTAGAAGTCATGATGGCTCCCACAACACTAGACGGTTGAGCTTTGATTACAATTTGGATAATTCTTATTCTTTACATTGTTTGATTGAGGAATCCAATATTATAGCATTTTATAACAGCATTTTTTAATAGGATTTAATGAGTTTTTCTGGGGAGATAAAACGGCGGAATGTATATATTTAATCAAGAGTATGTGTGAGGCTGAGGGAATTCAGTGAACGTTTATATTCTTGGCAACAGCAGAACGTAAGATCTATTTTAATATGTATAAGCCATAACTGTTAAATCGCTGACATTATTATGCAAAGTTTAAGTGAAATGGATTACACACATTTCCTGAATGCTGTAACCCCGTTCGCCCTCATATTTAGCGTTCTCAGCAACATGTAGGGGCCAAGCGTAGGGTAAGTAAAGCCGTGAGGTACCTGCTGTAGCCGAACCAGGCAGGGCTGTTTGGATGACAGACTTTGGCCCAGGGTCCCTGACTGATCTAGGCCAGATAAGAGAAGCTCTACTCTCCCTCCACATCCCGCCGCCCCATAGGATGAACTTTTTTCGCTGCCCTGACCACGTGGTTAACTAAACAGACACACTCAAGACCGTATTTCCTCCTGAGGATTCACACCACACACCTTTTGGAGCCGGCTAATCTTCCTGGCCCTTCGTCCATGCCTTCCTGAGATGCAACAGTACTGAGATATCCCACATACTATAAAAATGCAACATCTGAAATTAATATCGGACCCAAACATCGTCTATCCATACAAAACTTTGGTAAATTTGTCACAATTTTGTTTTACCAGAAACTCAAATGATTACAAAAATGTATTTTCCCTCCTCTACCAAAAGATTTGATTTAAATGTTAAAAAACAAAAGTCTAGTTTTACTTAAAATGCTAACATTAAAGTTTGATATTTTGCTCCACTTGTCTTTTTGGAACAGGAGACAGGAGCCTCTGAAGCAGGTTTACTGACACTGCTCTAGCATCCATTTATTTCATTAAAAAACATCCAAGAACCTTATTTTCATTAGCTGCCTCAAAATGTGTAAGAAATGTGCTTCCATTGTGGCCCGCGGCGTCGTCTACTCAGAGTGGGATTCAGGATGTTCGCCCTCCTCCCCCTTCAGACTCACACCAGTCTCCACTAAACTTCCTCAGTCCTCCTCTCCTCACCTGGCCTGGCTCACGGTGCCCTGTTGCAGCACGTCCCCCGGGGGACCTGCTCTTCAGTGCTACCTCTGGGCGGCTTCTCATCCTTGCCTCATCAAAAAGGGCAATCTGGAAACAGACCTGAATTAATGAGTGTGAAGGGTTTTAGAGATTCTGTTTGATGTTTCCGAATTGACCCACAGGGTCACATGCAACCTTTTTTTCACTATTATTTAAGGCAAAGGTGAGATTAAATGTGAAATATTTGCACCTGCTTTATTCTCAAATAGTCAATCTGAAGGATTTATGTTTTTACACACAACAGGGTTTAGAGAGAGAAGAGAGCAATTAATTTGCCTAGCTAACATTAGGTTAACCACATCCATTAACTTTAAGATTCAATTACCAAGTTAATTAATGATCTCTATTAATGACAACAATTGATTTACCATACATACAGATGTGTGAAGAATAAGAGACACTATTTAGGGTGATTGCATATGGTGAAAACATATGTTGCTAGTGGCCAGAGTGTTATAAAGGAACGATTGGCCTTTTCATTATTAAGACCTTCAGAGAAAAAGTATTGGTCTGCAAAAAATGCTATTGGGTTGGTTGTTTATTGCTGGGCATCGCAGAATACCATCATTTGCTTTGATGGATGAAAGTGCTCCTTTGCCCAACATTACCTCATTGATTATTGTTTCCTGGGGCCCCAAAGCGTGGGCTGGAAGGACTTGTGTCTAGGAGCCCCTATAGAAGGCTTGTTATCTCTTTTTGTGGATGGGGATGGCTCTGAGGGCAGACTGACCCCTGGGTCACCCTGGGGGGTCACTGGTTAATGAAAGCATGTCCCATCTGACGAAGAGGGGACCATGGCCACCAAGATGTCCGAGCTGCAGTCCCCTATAAGAGAAAATGGGGTTGCCGTGGGTTAATCAAGTACAATTTATTTCCTTGAGGTCTTAAAGAGGTTGCAGTGTGTGATGAAAGTGGGCTGTGCCCTGCTTCTATATATATATATATATATATATATATATATATATTATTATTAACGGTTATTTCAAGTAGCTTCCCAGTATGTTTGAACTTTCCATTCAGAAAATGATGAAAGCTAGTAAAGAATTAAGCATTATTGAAATATGAATTTGTTAAATTAATTTGCTACAAATTCATTAATATTGCGTTTTACAATTTATGAGTGCTTAATTGCAACAATACAAGGAAAAACTGTTGAACAGTGAGAATGCAACTGAAAAGTACCCGGTATATCTCTAGTTGTACAGGATAAGGAAGCTGTTAACTTTCATTACATGTTTTAAATGAGCACAAGGTAATTCTGACTTTCCTTTCCCTCCCACATCATAAAAAAGTGTGCAAGCAAGACAGCTTTGGGGTAGACGGACACAGGAGATGTTGTGACATGCTAGCTGCTGGAATATCATTCATGCAGAATAGGTCCCTTGCTTGATGTTGGAGATACACAAGTGAGGAAAGCAGACCCCACTGAGGATGTAAATGCATATTTTGCTATAATCATGGTGTTTATATGAAATAAGTTAGATTAAGACGTATTCTCTGCATGGAAGGTGACGACGGAGGGGCTCCACCGGTGTGGAAGGGAGGAACAACCTTGGTGGTGGAATAGATGTCACAGACTGAGCTTTGTCGGTTTATAAGATGCTTGAGATATGGAGGAGCATGCCCATGAATGCATTGGTGTGTGTGAGTAGGACCAGTTTATAGGCCACACCTAAAGGAGAGAGGGAGCCAGTGGAGCCACAATAAAGTTGGTGCCATGCGGTCATGTTTTCTTAATCTTGCCACGATTCTGGCCACACTGCTCTGGATAGCCAGGCTATCGAGGACCCAGAATCGTGCATTTCTACAGGCCAGTGAAGTTGATATAAGCAGAGACAGGCATCTCTACACATCTCTGAGAAGAATTTAGATGGTGGAATTATAGGGTGCCATTGGGACTCTTTATGTTCTCAGGCAGGCTCTAAAGTGTGATACCATATCAGCAGACCATTTGCAATCCTGACCAGGGCTATTTCAAGGCTATGGTATGAAACAACACATGTAAGGACCATTACTTTCGTTTTGATTTAAACATATCCCTCCCAATTGTTTCTGTAAATTGACGTATTAGTAATGTAATCTGAAAACAAATGTCACGCTAAACCATAAAGGTCATTAGCTTCTACTTGTTTCCCTTGCATCCCATAGCCATGCAGACCTATCAGTTGCAATAGCTGTAGCCAACGCCCCTGTTCCCAGAGCTCAGAAGGTCAACGTTTGAAACATTTAAAACAGCATGAGAAGGATCCTTCGCTCCAGGGATAGCATTGA
The DNA here is from genome assembly GCF_949987615.1 of Pollachius pollachius. Lineage (NCBI taxonomy): Eukaryota > Metazoa > Chordata > Actinopteri > Gadiformes > Gadidae > Pollachius > Pollachius pollachius. Next base: position 1,472,727 of record NC_136945.1, on the reverse strand, counting down.
GCTCAATGTGTGCCGGTTTGTTGCTACATGATATAGCGACAAAATAACCATGTTCAGTTCATGAGTTCAGTGTAGATAAAAATGGTTTGTGTAGCTGGTATGTAGGTATGTAGCTGGTATGTAGGCATGTAGCTGGTATGTAGCTGGTATGTAGACATGTAGCTAATATGTAGCTGGTTTGGAGCTGGTATGTAGGTCTGGTTTGGAAACGGTTGTCGGGGTCGAGGATTTTTGTCTTGATGCTAGCACAGACCTGGCAATTTGAAGAGTGATTTAAGTTGAGTCTGTGAGATTGTCTCACATCTTTCCCCTCTGGAATGCAGAGTTACAGGGTCCTTCCTAACAATGTGTTACGATCAGATAGTATTTCCAGGATATTTTGAATACCGGCTGAAAATATGCCTGGATTTAATACAAATGCAAAACACAAGGTGTTTGAAATATTCTCGAATTTATTCTTTCCAGTCCAACGTGGGGATCACGTGTTATCAAGTGTTTTACAATACAAACCCAAAGACACTTTATCGGGTTCCTGGTAATTAGATTCATGGAAGGATGTCTGCCTCAGGCGTGATTGCCAAAGGTAATTGTTATGGAAGATTAAAAGATTTTGTCCTCACCACTTCCAATGGATACAGAGTGAGATGGAGTATCCTAAAGGAAGCATACAGTAAACACACACACACACACACACACACACACACACACACACACACACACACACACACACCTATACCTGACTTTCACTCCCTACACAAACAGTTAAAAAAAAACATTTGAAATGCATAGGAAGGACTCAAAGTCACCCAAAGTCATAGCATACAGACTTTAATCATCCGCATACCCCAGTTCTCACTTTCTACTCTCCACTAATGTTAGAGAGGGACAGCGTTTCTACTGCAGGGTTAATAGGATGCATGGGCCTCCCAATCTGGTGTCTCACTCTCTCACCTCTTTGAGGTGTAGGTCCGATAGCTGCCTGGGTACAAGGAACCTTTAGTGGGAATATTCTGCTCCTGTAGACACCCTAAAGGTACACTGTCCACAACAAAAACAACAACGAATGACCAGGTGAAATAGTTCATAGTCATAAACATGTACATTTTAAACAGTTCAGAAGTGACACAGTGTCTCATAAATCTCTGTCTTGGTCCCTGACGTAATTAATCCGTTCGGTGTGGTGTCCAGTACATCAGGGAATATAAGCACATACTGCTGGCCCGATGGAAGCCTCACTGGGACCAGCAATACAAACACACTGGGATATATTGGGATCTGGGATACGAACATACAAAGTTGACCCTTTTCTGAATTTTCGAAAGCTTTTCAAATTGGATGATTGAATTGATGTTGTTTCAAAATGAGACCCCTTCAGGTGAAACTACCGTGGAACAGGACATTGCTATTACGTTGGCTGATTGAAAACAGCCTCATCATTTCAAAGAATTAAATCTGATAAAAGATATAAATGTATCAAGGACAAAACAGAGATGGTGACGTGGCATGGCAAGTTATGTAAGGATATAAATGAATGAGATCTGTAAGTGAGCAATTTTGTACTTCTAGCTCAAACATTAGTGTTGTAATGTTTTTCAAAGATTGAGGTTTAGCAAATAAACACTTAAAGACCACAGAAGATTACAAGAGCAAGAGCTTTATCTTCTAGTTCCAGTGAGGTAAACGGTATGAACAAAGGCATGTTCTTTGACTGGCCTGGGACAGAAACACACAAACTGCTTTCTCGATGGAGAGGACGGAAACCCCATGGAAACCGGCCCCTTGGTGCTTCTCTACCGGCTCATGGAATAAACTGTTCTTTAGTTTCCTTATTGACGTGTTCTTAAAGTCCTTACAGTGTAGTGGTTGCTAGGTTGGTAATAAATTAATTTGGTGGAGCACTCCTTATCAACAGTCAACAAACGCATATGGCTTTATTTGTGTTATTTCGCGTTCTACTGGGTGATCATGCGCACACCTATTTTAAGTACATATATCAATCAAGTCTTTAATGAAAAAAATTCTGCAAACACCAAATGTCTCTGAGATCCTAGTGTATTCATACGCACTTTGGTATTATGTATCCAGTACTTTCCAACGGGTTGAGGAGTATGATAATCTTATGTCAATCTCTGACAAAGTGACCATATCATCTCAAGCTTCAGAATTTTAGTGACCAATGAGGCTGAAACTCAATTTCTAATAATTCTCTCAGATAGTAGTCGGGTTTGGATCTTGTGGATCAGGAGATAACAGAGATACAGCTAAATCCTCCATTAAGGCTGAAACAGGGCCCTGTTCCGGTGTAAAGACCCGGGCAGAGAGGAGGCTCTGTTCCACTGACGCAGCAGCTGGGGAAGAATAATAAAGTTTCCACAAATAAAAGAACCATATCATCTTCTAACAAGCGAGTAAAATACAAGGGCACACATTGCAGTATAAATTCACCAGCCAACAGTAGCAAAGCAAAGGGATCCTACTGTAGTAGCAATGGACTTTATTATTATTATTGCCTCTGATAATCTATGACCTCGACCGATGTATAGACGGTTTGGCTCCCCGGCCCGTAAGAGTACCACTAATATCCTTCAGTATCCATTCAGTCTGTTTTTCCTTGAATGGCCAGAGGACTCTCAAATCTAAACAAGACCAAGTAATTCATTGGTTTTTAGATTTAGAACAAAAAAACAGACAAAATGGAAACATATTGCTATCACTTGTTGACAATTCAAATGTTTTAACTACCATGCACACAAGCATGTCCCTTGACTGTGAGACGATTTTGAAGTATTATTACCGCTTGTGTGTGTGTGCTGCGTTGAGGGTTTGAGACACATGCAGTAAATCAGCATTGTGATCATCACTGACACTGGGAGAGGGTTCTCCATGTGTACATGGGCCGTTCTGCAACTAAGAATGGAGGCCGCACTGGTTTAGCACAAACCTTCAGGGAAACAGGGAAACAAAAAAACACATGCAGACACACGACCACACACAAACCAACACAAAACATATGCTTGGTTACTGCCACAGCTGCCAGCCAAAGCACACGGGAGCAGGTTTGGTCACTGATACCCAGAATGCAACACGCCCCACCCAGAGGTAGATTCAATCTGTCGCAGGCTCCCGGGGCCTCTGTTAGGATCCCCTCCTCCCTCAGGTCCTCTCATGCATCCTACGCCAAATGGTATCGTTCTCACACATGATGGAACATTACAGAAATGTGTGGAGCTGGCCAGATATGTGTGTCCGGCTTGCTTTAATCCCAGGGTAGTTGCTGACGTTGTCTTTAGAGAAGCAAATCAGCCATGATTCGGGTTCAACTCATTCTGAACTTGAGAGATTGGGTCTTGGTTTTCCCAACTCAAGTAAGGGCATGCGAACAACCCTGGCTAGGTAGATTTCTATTTTTCCATTCTGTGTTCACATGCCACTGCACACACTCAAGGATTAGGAGACTCTGAACAAATATAGGGGCTTTATGGCAGTATGATGGTTCAAAATGTGCACAGCAATATGTCAGTAAGTCACAAAAGGGAGGGGGGAGAAGGGGGAGTTTGTAGTCTGTGTTTGCAGACCAATGCCATACTCACGGACAGAGAAACTGAGAGGGGAGCAGGTAGAATCCTGAATGGGAAATGCCCTGGTCACTCCACCTTTGACTTCCTTGAGTAAACTTGAAATGTATGGCGATAGAGCTTCAACTCCTGTACAAATATCTGGCACAATATACATTTGGTCTGGATAAAACGATCCCGAAGGATCTGTTGTGAAAATAGGCCTTAAAAGCCAAAGCATGCAGAGATAGGCCTGAGCTCCACAGGGAACCTATGATGATGATGAGTAGCTTCACAATCATAACCCATGGGGGATTTGGTGTTCTTATTGATAACAAAAACAAACAGTTGAAAAATGGTTAACTTGTTGAAGTTATTGAAGTGTATGCTACAGTTACTTTGCACTAAGTCATTTGATTGGTCTCCACAGAGAAGCACGCTAGTGGGCAGGCAGTCCAGTCCCTGTTCAGCTCGGAACTGTTGGTGCGGGTGGAGTCAAATTAACGAATCAATAAACAAACAAATCATTATCTGTTGTCCCTTATGAATGAATGGCGCTTGTAGAACTGACTATGAAAGCAATGTCACACCAGAGGTAGTGCTGGTACTCTGAACCTCGTGGGATAACCTGCACCTCCCCGCACCAGCTCCGGTGAGATGGACCTTCATTATGTTGGACTAACTTCCCAAATATATTATATCCCCTTAGTCATTGCATATCACAACATTTATTTTGGATTGATGTGGATTAATAAAAAGTAAAGGATCATTTTGAGATACTTAAGATTGAGGTAATGCAGTTGACATCCAAGTTATGTATACTTCATAAAATCTTTATGGTAATCATCATAATTTGGATATTGCTTTTCCTGCATTGTATGCCTAAACCAGGATGAGCTATGCAACATGAAGGCCAATGCGTGAATGTTTCTTACCTTATCAGTTATTAATGTGAGACCTGGGCCCCATGTGCTTCAACTTCCGGTTCACAAACAGTAGCTTGTAGCTTGGCATTTGCTGAACAAATACAGTCAGTATTTCCTCAGCGATGTGTGAACAGTTAAACACTGACCCTTTGTGCAGTTGGGAGTGAAGCTCTCTAGGTCAACATGAACTTCACAGTGGCTGGTTGCATATCCTCGGTTTCTCACTTGCGTTGCACCATGACACGTCAGAGCTCTTGGAGGCAATTAACTTGATGCCACCTTCACTCATTCACTCAGACATCCTGCACGCTGTTTATTCTGTGTGTGTGACACGAGCGAGTCACGCTGTCCCCTTTCCTGTTGCAGGAGCTGTGACTCCTGTCACGAGTGTCACGTTCACTTATTCCACAACAAGGAGGCAAAGGCATCAGGGTTGTCGGTTTCAGATCCACCGGGCATGTTTGTGTAGGAACTGAAGCCCAAGGGATTAGTTAACGTTTGTGCTTCTGTTGAGTCAAATTAGATGACGTAACGGAGAGTAAACAGCATTTTAGCAGAATGTGATTACATTATGGCAAAGCATGTTGAGTGCCCATTAGTATTGCTGCCGTCAAGGAGTTTGTTTTGGTCTCTTCTGATTGGTCGTGGAACTGTTGAACGTTGAACAAGATATTCTGTATGGTAAGAGGAAAATGATGTAGAATGTATTTCCAAAGCCTCATCTCTTCAAAGAGATCCACGGTTGTTTCCTTTGTGTGTAACAGATTTCAAAATGTAGATAAAAATGATTATAATCACCATCATTATGGTTTGTTATTTCAATATATTATTAAAGGAGAAATACAACCTGGTCACCTCAACATTGTTATAAAACATAAATTGTTGTTTGTACAACACACCCCAGGTCCTTTTTTAGGGTTTTGTGTAGTATTTCGCTTTGCACCTTTGCACTCTTCAAGACAGGATATATCCATAGCCGCTCCTGCGTCACACAAACCCATTACTTCAGCAGCTACAATGGGGTTTAAGAGGAGAGTTGGATTTCAAATCGCTTTAGCATCAACCATAAGGTTCATTCCAAAATGACAACCACTCAGGGATCTGTCTCAGCAGCGCATCATGTAAACCTTTCTCCCATGTTCCATTGGTAGGTCATCAGTAATTTAGGGAGATGATTCACACCGTTCTGCCGGCCAGCAGCCTTGTAAATCCAGAGAGCAGTGGGCTTTGTGGGCTTGGGCCATGATCTCCTCACAACGGCTCGGTCCATAGTAAACTGCCCGGTAGCCTCGGTCGTCCCGGAACATGTTGTCTGTTGTGGAAGGGGGGTCCAGATAGGACAGTCAGACCAGACCATGTGGTCCGTCTTGGAAGGGGGGTCCAGATAGGACAGTCAGACCGGACCATGTGGTCTGATGTGGCAGGGGGGGTCCGGATGGGATAGTCAGACTGTACAAGTCGGCAGCCGTTCATTGGATATCCCTTTTTTAGCATAAAGCATAAAGGTGTCAGCCTCAGCGATGGCTGCATACCGAAATGTTCAACAGGATTGAAACCACCGAAAAACAGATTCTATATATATATAACCGCCCACAAACGCAAGTAGCTTTGTGGGCGGTTCTATGGCGATGTTGCTATTTTACCGGCGGATAAATGACTCTTGCGGCGCAAATCTAAAAAGGATTGGTCTGAAGTAGCCTAATTACCCGTAGGTGTGGTTTGGGTGTAACATGCAATAAACCAATGACAGTGCCATCGTCTATCCCCTTTAAGAGCCATGAGCGCATTTGAATCTGACGAGTTGATATTTTGACAGCGCGTCTGCAGTCTCCGCTGAGACAGATGCATGACCACATGAATTTCAAACTTCAAATGACTCTAATAATAAAATGGCCTTATTCACACATGGAATAGAGTTTTCTTCCACAACTTCAGAAATACTGAGTCCTCAAATAATTTTCGGCAAAGAAAACTTAACACACATATGATATGCGGTAACTGTGGTTTTATTTAATGATATACGCAATACATTATAAACATTGTTTCTTATCAGTATTGTATGCATTAACGTTATCGACTTGTGTTCCTAATATGCATGTGTCCCCCCGTTAATATACATTGCCATGGACTGTATTATGCGTTACGTGTTTAGTTTGCGTGTGTTTAAACAGATGAACGCACGCACGTGCACCTGCATTCAATAATTATTTTACACATACACACACGTGCGCCCGCATTCATTCATTCTTTTTAACACTCACTCGCGGTAAAACAGTGTTTTCTCACAATCAAATACTCATCAATCCTAAAAGTTATGGGCTTGTACACGATGTCTGTGTCAAGAAAATATGTGTTTGCTGTATGGTGTGTGCAGATGCATTGATATAAAATTACAACTTATTACCGCTGTATCAGCTGTTCTTTCCCAAATAATTTACCAAGAATGTGTGGCTAGGTAGATAGAAAAGCAAAGTATATGCGCGAGGTGCACAAGCAACATTATGCATAAATGCCCTTAAAATAGCATCTGAACACCGCGCCACTGATTTGAAACCAGGTATTTCCTAGTTTGTGGCTGAATTGTTTTCTGAAACTGCTAAATAGCACCAGGAAATTTGCGCCAGAACACGCCTCCTCCTTTTCGCCAAACCGCCCCTTGCGGCGCAAGATCATTCCCTAATTTAACGACGCGTGGCGGAGGAGGGAAAAGAACGCTCTCCGCCAGTTGCAAACTAGCAACGACACATGCGTCAGTGTAGAAAGTCAATTGCGCTGGATGCAAGATAGGGCCCTTTAAGTCCATCTTTAAGAGCAAATAGTAAGACCGCTGGAGCACACAGGATGTATTGGACTAAAAGGTTCTGGATAAGTTGGGAATATCTCTTAATGTTGGAAATGCTATGAGACGGCCCACCCCTGACGGTTGGTTGTGGTATGTGTTCCTTCAGTTGCAGAAGCACGATCGGGAGGATCAAGACATGCCTTCAAAGTGGAGGACAGAAGAGGAGATGGCTGCAGAGGCTTCGGATCTGAGCAGACAGCTCCACTAACGTAGAGCCAAACACATTTCAGACCAAGAATTGAGATAGGCAATGAGCCAATCTCACGTTGTCCATTCTTTTGACATATGCATTTGTTTCTGTTTGGAAATATAAGTTCAGCTTGAAAAGTCTGTTCCTCAGCCAGTGGAAGATGTGCTTCTGTCTTCTGCTTAAGTATAAACTGCTTCCATCTACTGAATTCATTCAGCTACAATTAGAATTTCTGATGTGTTGTTGACCTTACATCAATACGCTTGACATCCAATAAAAAAACTAAGAAAAAAACAAGAAATAAAACGGTAAAGAATATCAAGTCTGGTTTATTATATATATATACCGCCATCATGAATATCCATGTTTTATCCAATTATTGTCTCAAACCTATTCAAATATCCATGCTTTATCCAATAATTGATTTAAACATATTAAAATAAATACTGGTCTGGTCACATTTATATGTTAAACTTGAGTCAATTGCATAAGAAATCCATAATTATAGCCGCAAATCTCTGGGATTGTGGAGCAACCTTGATGTGAGGCAGCGTTAGATGTCCGACCGCCTCAGATGCCCAGTAGGTCTGGGAGTGAGAAGGACACACAGCGGAAGAACGAGGGGACATGTGGTTAAATAGGAGCAGCTGCTCTAGAGCCTACAAAATTAGGAAGAGAATAAGTTGTAATGAGCGCTGCATGACAGACTGTAACGCTTTAATCATCCACTATAGAGACGTTTGAGATGTTTATGCCAAATGATGGCAAAGATATATATATATATATTTCTTTTTACATTTTTTACCAAGGGGGGTAATATTATTTAAATAATTATTTGTCGTTGCTTCAAATGCTCTGTTAACATGTTACGAGGGTGGATGTATGACAATCACACTTGATTGATTCCTTGAGTCTAATGGTAACAGCTCACTTCAGATTTCCAGCCAACCTACAGTTTTTCTCTGCTCAGTTATTTATTGCACTGCGCTGATTGTTCAACCTCACTGCCGAGTCACTTCAGATAGATCTTCAAACGCATGCATGTCAAATGTTATAGAGGATAGTGCCAAATCAGACTTTCATTTATTATATACATCCGCTCCACTTCTAAGATGCCGTGTTTTGTGTCTTTGTTTGTGCAGAACGTAGCACAAGTCTAGCACTGAAGAACGTGTGAACTCTAATGGAGTTCTGTGCTAATCTTGCTGTAAGAGGCACCCTGCATCTTAAAACAACATTAATAAGCATGAGAGGTTCCTAAAGGGCAATCATTCATCTCTTGGCATGAGAAATCTATCAGATGAGGGGCTTGTGCAATAATGGATAACAGCACTGAGATGTTAAAGCCATAGCTTCGTTTCAACGAGCAAGGCCCTATTCAAATGAGAGATTGCTTTAGCATGCATGCTAAAGTGTGCACAATCGAGTCATCGCAAGTAATTGATGGTAATGTGAACAAATTAGTGTGTCTAGATTTCACAGTAGGATATCATTACAATATATTAGAATTAATGGGTATTGTAGAATAAAGCTGAGGTAAATAGCATGTTCTCTGGACTGGAATTGTAATTAAAACAAAGGTCTAGATTGTATTAAATGGTCACCCCTGTAGCATTCATAAGTTAATAAAGATGGTTTAATTGTCATGCAATAGCTTTTTCTTCCAACTATGGACTGCAAAGGCTTCTGCCAAGTTGCAATGCATAATTTGTTGGTACTTCTTCCGTACTCCGTCAGTACTCCATCTTTTCTCCGTCGGTGCTCCATCAATATTCTGTCAGTACTCTGACAGAAACTCTGTCTGTTCTCTGTACTCTGTGGGTACTTGGTCGGTTCTCTAAACTGCATGGCGCCGTGATGGTTCACATGTATCCTAACCTCATATTCCGTCTAACGGTTCTACGGTCTCTTCATCAACGTGGGTTTGGTGGTGATTGAATGTGAACCCTGATCCTGAGTAACCAGAGCGGTCGGTCTACATGAGCCTGGCCCTATGAATAAGATCTGACAGCACAGTCTTCTTAGTCCTGATCAGCCCCAATGAGTATTATGTTAAATAATATATTATTTTACATAAATTATATATTAGAATACAACAGCAATAATTGAAAAGATGAGACAGGAACAATTTTGCATCTTTATGTCTGTCGTTAAATATGTTTTTAGCATGCTACTCAATGTGCTCCGGTCAGAATGTAGAGTGATTGGATGAATAGAATACTTTAGCTTATGTCTGGTGACTTAAGTAAGTCGAATGTGTGTTCTGTTTGAATGTTCTTACATCCCAAATGACTCATACAGGAAAAAAGCCCAGTTACCGTGTATTTGAATTGTCAGTGTTATTATCACTAATGATAATAAGCAAAATAATTCAAGCCGTACCTTGGTAGCCATTTCCTGATGCACAGCCAAGCACCTCAGAAACTATTCAGTGCAAGAATTGTATAGCATTTTCACAAAAGTATTTGATTTAAATTAAAGACCTATAGTTTCCAAGCAAGAACTGATTACAGAAGATGTCAAGTAGGGGAAACCTTTGAATTCCTAAGTTTATCTTCAAAGCTGCCTGAAATTAATTAAAACTGCATTCACTTAGTCTACGTTCCGAGCGGTCTAAAGGGGGCCTTACACCACTTATCTACCCACTAATGCCAGAGCGATGATGTAAGTAGTTCCGGCGTGAGAGAAAGTCCTGGGAGCTCAGAGGGAAGATGCTTTCACACCGTGGAGACCAAAGAAGACTCAGATATGGGCCACTTCTGACAAGCTAACAAGACAATGCTGTTTAGATGACACATACAACTCCTACACTGCCCTCCTGTGAAGGCTGTAAGTGCTGCATTGTCTTAACACACAGCACTGGTGGAATGACTCCAGCTCTCAAAAGCACTGAAGAAACATTCCGCCTTCTGAAACATCTGATTATTTTCTTCTTTCCGTGTTTCAAGAGGTAAATTAGAAGAAAGCTTTGTAGCGATCGGCTGCAGCGTCACAATATAGGAAAGTGCTTCATAAGCTGACTGCCCGCACTGTTACAGTAAGTCATCTTTGTTCTTACCATGCAGTCCTGGAGACTCTCCTGGTTAGATTTAAATTGGTGGAGATTAGGAGATAATGGTTAAGTTTCAAGGCAAGGCTCGAATTGGCTGTTCCAACGAAATACATGATATGCAGCTTACTACTAATTGTTTTCTACTTTAACGGCACTGACAATCAAAAAACCCAGTCGAAACTAGATGGAAAAAGTGTGTAGCTCAAAACATGACACAGCTTTTACTTCTCCGCCACCTACAGAGTTTGTTATGTACGATCATTCAAAAAACCCATGCTATTGGGGATCCATTGGAGCATCTAAAACCCAAAGCCATCATTCTGGAGGCTTCCAGGTTCTCTGTTCATCCACATAGGCCACATGTAGAGGCCAATGTGAAGCAAACAGCCCTGCTTATCACATAGCTGCTGTCATTAATAGAATGTATCTCATATCCTAATGTGTGAAGGAAGCATCCCCCCCCCCCAGATAGCATTGCATAATAGCCTGTGATTACGTGCCATTAGGAGGAGCTGCATCCTAAATTGAGTCCCAGGCTTCTCTGCACCAGAGGTGATCCAGGGGCCGCTCCCTGCTTTGATTTTTTTTGCAGTGTAAACTAAATTGACATTTTAAGCATTCGTTATTTTGCCAACTAATTTGATTCTATGAACTCTTTCTCTGAACCCTGAACTCTTTTTTCCTTTATTAAAGCTAGTGAGCGTCTAATCTGACACATTAAATCCTCCATTCTCCCAGAAGTGCTGAGCTAACCAAACTCTGGCAACGTGCATAGTGTTAGCCGCAGTTTCTCACCTCTTGGCTCGGTGCTCTACTGTAATTTAAACACCACGAAGAGCCTTGCTCAGCATCGCTCAGAACCACCTCAAAAGTAGCTTTTCTGAATCCTTGCTTGTTTATATTCAGAACCTATTTTTCAGCTTTTGTTTTTGCCATGTGTACTTTATTTTCAGCGGTTGATTGTCTAAACATGTTACATATAAATGCAGCTTCATTATCAGGACCTCTTAATGTTTTATGTTGTTTTGGAGTAAAAATGTTAGAATCTGTTTTGTTAAAAAGTGTTTCATGTTGTTAGAAAGTGTTTGAAGTTTTTTTGGTGTACACATGTTATGGTGTTTTGGTGTAAACATGTTAAAATGCGTTTTGTTAGAAAGTGTTTTGTGTTTTTAGGAAGTGTTGTTTTGGTGTAAACATGTTACATGTGAATGCAGCTTCATTATCACGACATCTCAGTGTTGTTGTTTTGGTGTAAACATACTACTTATAAATGCAGTTTCATTATCAGGACGTGCTTTATGGTAATGCTTAGCTGTTAGTGTTGTCCTGGTAAAGTAAGAAACATGTCTGGTTAGATCCTGCTTTGTGTGGGTCCAAGCTGGTGCTAAAATAACACCCTGGTTTCTACCCAAAATAAGGTGAAAGATTTACTACTCGTAGGAATATGAGCTGTGTCTTTGCACTACTATCATCTCCACGTGTGCTGGCTACCAGACACCAGACTTTGAGTGCTTTGTATTTCAGGCTTGTCAAGGGTTAGAGTAAAAGCATACACATTTACAGGCAAATTCACACAGGAATCCTCCTTGTGAATGTGTACCCAAGGAGAGGTAATTCCAGCCTACACTATGGCCAAGGCATGGGGGGTATGAATTGAACCGGTATGATATCATTGGATCATTTATCACGCGAGTGCCTCTGAGACTCTGTTGTTGTTCACTGGCTCCTGCCACATGTCCTCCTCCCCAGAAGAAGGGCTGTGCGAACAGGTCATGATTGGACTTGGAAGGACAGAATATTGAGGAAATGAAGGGAGTCCAAAGGCTCTCTCTCTCATTCATTCACCTATTAATAGAGCGTGTGCGTTCATAACAGATGGGCCTGAAATCTGGCGGTACTGCCGACATCTGGAGCGATGAGCCCACACAGAGAGGCTTGCATTGCTTTCATCACCAGTTCCCCTGCAGGAGAGCATGTGCACTGAACACAGAGTGGAGGGTTTGAACACAAGTTTAAACACAAAACAAAACACAAGTCCCAAATTCAACCGGGCACTGCATGAATAGCATTGCCTTGGCAAGTATGCCTCCATATGTTTATGTATGTGTGTGGTACATGCTGACGAGGCCAGCATATACCAATACATCTTTTTCTATTGCTCATATTCCCAAAACATAGACTAGAGACCATGTGGACATGAGCACAAGAGGAGCTCGCACAACAGATAATGCACAAATGACAAAATTAAAGGTGCTGCACAAGTGCTAGGTTTTGATGATCTTGTTTGTTGAGTTGTTGAGCCTTATGTAATAAAAGGCCTACTCATGCCTTGGTCGATGTTAACAGAATCCCAGTGGCTGACCGCTTGATCGGACTGGGGATTAGTTAAGAGCTTCTTCGAAAAAGACAAACAGAATCGTAGATTGCATTCAAATACGAATCTTGGTGCTGACCAGACTTTACCTTTGATACTCCATCCCAAGGCTTTCTGCATGGAAATCTGTAATCACTCTAGTTCTGGTCTTCAGGGGGGAAATATTTACTGAACAAATTTGCAAAGATGATTATCTTTTTCTTTTTATCCTCCAAGCTGCCCTACTTGCCCCAACTGATAACCCAGAACTACTCCCCTGATTTCATTCAGATAAACGTTCCCTGCCCCCACCCAACATATCGGGTTGTTTATATCCTGTTGTTGCATTAGTTCAAAAGTACTATTTCAAAAGTAAACAGATAGATCAACCAGTCATACTGTGAGTCCCTGTGAACATATATCAAATGTTATCTTACCTTTGTGTTTCATAGGCTGGCATGTATTCATATTGTATGATGGACACATACAAATAAATGACGCTTGCTCTAAAAAATGTCTCATTTCACAGGCCCACCATATGTGAAGGCATCACCAGAATGATGTTTAACCATCCAATCAGGCATTTCAGACATAATTTGTCTGACTGAGCAAAAGCAATTCCATTGACAACATGAATACATAATTCAAATGTGTGGCCGTGATTGTGATTCCTACGGCCTGGATACACACAAATGGGCTTGACGTTGTATTGTGTATCCCTGTTTTTGGTCCTGCTGTTGAACATTATACGACTGCTCTCTAGGCTTAAATTATCATGAAGCTGTTTTTTTGTTACATAAATATAACTTTTACATTAACTATCTTGATTTGACAAAATTCAATGTGATTTCTTAAATGAACATCCAGTCATTTATAAATCAATAATTAATTCCTTATCAATTCAAAGAAATTACCGGTCTGCCTCTCCCTCAATTACAGTGTTCCATCGTGCTCTTAGCCTGGCCGGCTTCTCTCCGTGTGAGAGACTTATGCATAAACATTGGCTTGTCCCGTTCCCCTGGCAGAAGCACAAACCTATTTCACACGATATACAAACCATTCAGAGGTCAAGGATTTAAGGCAGTGCAGCACCAGACCCGGGACTTTTTTCAATTTCACTGAGGTCACACATGTCAATCACAATAGCACACTTCCCCTGTGAGCCTGAATACTTTGCCAACTGCATCTTAAAACATCAAAACACGGCTGGGAAGAAGTAGCCTCAGACTCTCTCAGTTTGCTCTAGTCGTCTACATATCCGCCTGATCATGAATCATTCAACACCCAAACAACCCATACCTTAGCCTAAGCACACAATGGATGATTCTCTAATGAAAGGCCTCTAACAGATGACATCCTTCTGCTTTGATGGGGTTGCAGTCGTGTATAAATGAGCTCCAAGACCCTAGATAACACTGGCAGATGCTCATCACTCAGTACATGTTTCCCCTCGTGTACCAAGGACAATTTGAGCAACCAGCCAAATGACCCATAGATATGGTCTAATCTCCCTCAGAATTCTTAGATGTTTGGAGGAACTTTTATTTCCACCCTTTGAAAACATAGAGACTGAATAACGCATGAGCTTTGAAAACATAACGCTAGACATCTAATTTATTTTCCCTGTTTTTGTTTTCCTTAGATTAGATGATTTTGTCATTTTCCAAGGTTAACACATTTTCTTCTCAAACTAACGAGATAGCTTCCCCTTGAAACATTTCTGATTTTATAGTTGTCTTGAGGAATATCAGACGAGGCTCCAGCATGACGAGCTTGGAGAATCATTTTTGTGCCAGTAACATTTTGGTTTGATTGTTTAAGTCTCGGATTACATTGTACAGGCGGTGTGACCTTTATGAACGCAGCCTTCCGGGACATTTTTCGCCCAGGGAGCTCATTAAATTCTCACGCTGATAACTGGAGGCTAACATTTGTAAATGCCCTCCGAGTTGTCTCCCGCTTAACACAAACAGGGTCTCGCTGTTTACTGGGGGCCCAGAGTCCTCCGCTCTATCCAACGGAGGGTCCGGAGGTAGGGGGGCTTATGTACCACAACAAGGATTGCATGAAACACTCCCATCGTGTTCAGGGATCTTTTTATTCCAAGCCACAGTTTTACCTCTATCCAAGAATCTCAATGAATGATGTAATAAGATGATTTTGTTATCTCATGGAATCATATTTTCTTCCTCTGAATGAGAACATTAGGATGGTAATTTGGGGCAACCAAATCGCTCATCATTTCCCTGAATAACAATCTTTCTTATCTAAAATAATAAATTACATAATTGTACATATTTTTAGCCCAAAATAAAGTTTAAAATATTGTAAATATTCTCTTTGGATTTGATGATTATTATATTTATCACAATTATCCTTATTAATATGAGTAGTGTTATTAGTAGTAACATTATTTATTATTATTTTATTATTAGTATCGTTATTAGTATCATATTTCTTTGTTCCTGGCTTATGGTCAATGGCTTTGTTTTGATTTGTGTGTTTTAATGTGTAGGCCTAGTGACTGGGTAACACTTTACAATAAGTGTCCAATAATAACAATTATTTAATCCAGTAATAAACATCAACTTACAATTAGCTAACAGTTAATAGCAATCATTATCTAATGGTATTTATGCAAACAAAAGTATTCATTTATTTACCAACTGTTACTAGTTATATAAAAAATGCTGGCCAGCCCGTACATCTCTGTTTACAATAACTGTATTATCGACAGTCCTGAACCCTCCCACTCATGGCCCACACAACCGAGCAACGCTAGTTAGTCTCACACAGTGGTCAGCCAGTCCGAGGGAACAGACCTCTGTTACTGGGGCTTTGCCATCAGGAACATCTCCGCTCACTTACTTGGAGAAGTATCTTACATATTGCGCCTTTAGGTAAACTGTATTAAGCAACTGTTATAACTTATATATTATTATTATTATTATTATTATTATTATTATTATTATTATTATTATTATTATAGTCTTACACAGGTTCATAACTGCAGAAAATCCCATTTACAAGCTTAACCAGTTCCCTCATACCAAACATCAAGTATAAAAATACCATTTAATAAACAAGAAATAATAATGAAATCAAAATGTAAGAAAAAAAGGGTTATTTGACAAATATAAATCAACAAATAATTAAGTCTATCAATAATTCATAAAATAATAAATAAAAAATAAACTGATAAACAGCACCTTTTGTCCCAAAAAAAGACAGCGTTTAGAAGGACAGCCAGTATGCAGCCAAACATCTAGTGGTAATTGTATGATACGATTTGGGATTTACATTTTCAGTGTTATGTTTCTGAATCAATCTTAGATGTATAAATGCTTTACCTTACTGGCTATTACAGATTAAATTTGATGGAAAATCAAATATAAAGTCAAAGACAAGAGATAGGTGGTTCTGTGAAACAACAGAAATGGATTAACACAAGGAGAACTTGGCAAGGAGAACTGAGTTTTGCAAAATATAAGTGAAAGTGAAAGTGAACTAGCATTTGGGAGCACTGCTTTTCACAGTGCACAATGTGGATGAACCTCTTATCCAATGATCCGCTTCACTGTTAGGACGTATTCCACTGGCTTCTACTAGTCAGAGGCTCTCTGTACCGTCAACTGTTTACACCAGTGTTCAGTAATATGTCACCTGAGTCCAGTTGGTCCCCTCAAACCAACATCAGGAGCTGATCATTTAAACCTTCTGCGCCATACCAAAGCAAGTCTTGCCTTTTACATCATAAGGTAGAGAGAAGTAACATGTCGACGATAGCTGGCTGTAGGTATGCTCTGTTCCTATTTGCATGTATAACATCTGTTATGTTTTTGAAGAGCTTGGTAAATATGCGGTAACCCTTCCTTTTACAGTCCCCTTATTACTAGGTATTTACGCGGTAAGTATATTGTGGCGACCACAGGTGTAGGCACTCATTCAGTTGCGCAAGGGATTCTGGGGGGTTCATTTATCGTGGGGATTTGGACCCTTTCGGGGACAGTGTGGTTGTTGGGTTGAGTGGGGTAAATGGGTTGGGGTAGTTAATTAGTGGTGTGTTGTTGAGTGTTGACACGTTGTGTGCATCGTTGCTGCACCGGCGCCGTGAGTGACGTGTTCGTTTACTGGCTGCGCTAGTTTCCATGTTTGTGGTTGGTCGTTAATAAAGGCAGTCCGTAGTCGTGCGGTGTATGGGGCACAGTGAGTTGCGGACAGATCAAGCAGCCTGGCTAAGCCGGCCATGGCTTCATCAACTGCTCCGGCAGTTGACATGGCCTTCCAACAGAATCGAAGGAATGCAGTGCGATTCAACCCGCTAGAAGATCTCGAAATGGACCGGCTTCAGTTCAGTCGACAAATTCTCCAGAAAGACCTTCAGTTTTCTACCAACGAACTGGATTACGTTTTTGCCTTCCCGGGCAAGAAGGTATATGAAGTTGTATTTACAACAGTACAGAAATTTGACCTTTGTATGCAAGGATTTGAGGAGAAGAAGAGATCAGCACCGAGCTTCAAGAAGATCACAATGATACCACTGGCAGAAAGAGATGTGAAGACAGTCAACGTGATCATCCTTTCTGAAAAAGTTAGAAATCAAGACGTGTGGACCTGGTTATCGAGGTTTTGCGATGTCACCAATGGAATGGAGGTTACCGATATCGATGGAGTAAAAACAGGAACCAGACGCTTCCAGGTGCGTTTACGATGGACTGAGGGAGCAGTCCAACACATCCCCAACACGATCCAGCTGGGAGCCTTCTGTGGCTCTGCGTTCTACCCTGGCCAACCCAAGCAGTGCAGGAGGTGTGGAAGCCTGGACCATCTTGCAGCCTCCTGTACAAGCAACAACTGCAAAAGGTGCAAAGGATCAGACCAGTGCACAACCCCGCTAGAATGCAGCCTGTGTTCTTCAACCAGCCACAGATTCAGGGACTGTCCCAAAGCCTACTCCAACCGAGTGAAGCTCAATACGATCACAAACAACCTTCTGATGAACCAAGGTCTGAACGATGATCAACCCTTACACCAGGTGCCGCCCGCCCCCCAAGAACCGGATGCAGCCCCAGATAATGGACCAATATTGGACTGGTCTGCAGACCCCATACCGGATGATAATGTAGGGTCCACTGGCATTGACACCTCCCTTCCCCCAGCCATCGACCAACGGCCTGCACAGCAAGCGGAATCCACCCCCAGGCCAGAGCAAGGCACCCAGCGAATGAAATCTCCGGCAACTCTCCAGGAAGCAGGTGACATGTTAGAATCCCTGCTGGCTAACCTTCCTGATTTAACAGATCCTGAAATGCCCGCTGAGAGGGGGAACCTGCTGTTGGAAGCACTAGAAACTCCTCCGGCTTTACCATTGTTTGAAAGCCCACCCGACCAAACAGCTCATTCCAAGAAACGCCAGATGAATTCTTCTTCATCAGGTGAGCCATCTCTCCTGATGATTCCCACATATCCCGGAACAAAATGGTCATCGTCCCTTGTCAAAACCCCCTCCTTTCTCGAAGACGACCAGGTGGAGGCCTTTACTGCCGTCACGCACATCAGGGAAACCAACAACCCGGAGCTTGTAGCTAGACCCAAACGACCAAAAAAGATAAGGAAAGACCAATTATAGCCTTTGCCCCCCCCCCCCCCCCCCCACTATCCTGATGCTTGTCCTCTCCATCTCATCCCTGAACACTAGAGGCCTTAATCCCCTGTGAAGTGTCTGACGGCTTTCACATTTTTAAATAGTGAAAAAAATGACATCTTTCTACTCCAAGAATGTAATATACCATACAGAGACGATTACAAGACATTTGAACAAAGATGGACCTTTGGGCAATCTGTATGGTCAGGGGACAACAAGAACAGAGCGTCAGGGGTTGTGGTTTTATTCAAAGGTAAAGATTTCTGCATACAAAGGGTCAAACGAGTGATTGGTGGAAGACTGCTTTACATTGACGTTGAATGGCACCAACTAAAATTTAGAATAATCAATGTTTACTGTCCACCTGATCTAAAAGAACGCCTAGAGGTTCTTAAAGAAATACAGCCACTTCTTGTGTGTGGAAGCGATGTGATCCTGGGCGGGGATTTCAATTGTCTCATGGACAAAAAGGACAGACTGACCTTTGCTACGGTCAGGCTGGACTCAAGTTCAGAAATGTTGAATAACCTCATCAAGGATTTTAAACTTAATGATACCTTTCGCAATAAGAACCCTAACACACCAGGCTATACATGGTCAAATGGCACCATTTGTTCACGTATTGATTTTCTGTTGACAACAAAGAACATTTTAGTTTCTGATGCAGCTGTTACCCCAGTAATTTTCAGCGACCATTCAAAAATTGACTGTACAATAAGGTGCAATGTCAAGGCTCATACAAGCCAAAATCCCTGGAAATTAAATGTTTCATTACTCAAAGATCAAAAATTAGTAGATAGACTAAAGGACAAGTTAAAAAGATGGATATCACTACAGTTTTTATTCCAGTCAGTCGGAGAGTGGTGGGAAGACTTAAATAGTCGGACTAAAAACTTTTTCACAAAAGAAGGGAAAAGAATTGCAATGAAAAAGCGTTTCAAATACAAAAAACAACAGGCAAAGTTACAGCGTTTGTATACGATGGCCCATTCAGGGTTTGATGTGGCAGTAGAGATTGTGAGGCTAAAGAAGGAGATGATAGCTGTTACTGCTGAAGATTCTAAAGGCCTTCTTATGCGTAGCAGGACTAAACACATGGAAAATAACGAAAAATGTTCAAGATACTTTAGGAAATTAGCGAGGCCCAGGAACACAATGTTATCCATTCTGAATGAGGATGGAAAAGAACAAACAGAAACTAAAGACATCCTTGCTTTAATACATACCTTTTATACTGAATTGTATAAAGAAGAGGTGACTGACATAACCGCCTTGGAAAACCTCTTGAGTGTCTTAAAGCCAAACGTCGGTATTGCCTCTGAACTCGAAAGTGACTTAACTGTAGATGAATTGACCAAAGCCATAAAGAGCATGCAAGATAATAAGTGCCCCAGGAGCTGATGGGTTACCCAAAGAATTTTATATTACCTTTTGGAATCTATTAAAAGACCCACTTTTAGAGATGTTTAAATAAAGTTTACATAGTAGTAACCTACCATTTTCCTTAAGAACAGGTATCATCTCCTTGCTTTACAAAAAAGGAGACAAAAAAGACATTAAGAACTGGCGCCCACTTACTTTGCTTGGTGTAGACAGAAAGATCCTTGCAAAAGCCCTTTTTTTCCGCCTGCAACAAGTGTCTGGGCAGATAGTGGGGGAAGAGCAGACATGTGCAATACCTGGAAGATGCATGAGTGAAAGTCTTGCCTTAGTCAGAGATTCCTACCTCTACGCATATGACCGCAGACTGCCATTATGTATATCCGCCTTAGACTTGGAAAAAGCATTTGACAAGGTTAGCCATACCTTCCTCAGGAAAGTCCTGGTTAAACTTGGTTTTGGGCCTCAGCCTAGAGCCTGGATTGACTTGCTGTATACTGACTGCTTAAGCAAGGTTGTTATCAATGGTCACTCCACTGACACCTTTGAAGTTTGCTCAGGAGTAAGACAGGGATGCCCATTGTCTGTTATGTTGTTTATATTTGCCATGGAGCCCTTGGCTCGGGCTATAAAGGAAGACCCTTCTATTCATGGTCTCCAAGTCCCTGGTAGTGGGGGACAGGAAGCCAAGCTATCTGTGTATATGGATGATCTAACAATATTATGCACAGACAATAAGTCAATCCTTAAAGTGCTATATTGGTGTGATGAATTCTCCGCCGCCTCTAGTGCCAAACTCAATAGGTCAAAAAGTGAAATCTTGTATATTAATTGGCCTGAACCTAAATTGAACCATAGCCTGGTCCAAAGGGATGAGAGAATTAAGATTCTAGGACTGGAGATTGGGCTAAATATGGAAAATATTAATTGGGAAGAAAAATTACCAAAGATTAAAGGTAAACTGCTCCAATGGGAACAAAGAAATCTCACCTTTACGGGAAAAGTACTGGTGATCAACTCAGAAATTGTTGCTTCTCTCACTTACCTTGCCGCAACGATCCCAGCCCCCAAGTATATAATGACATCCCTGAGAAGATGCATTTTTCAGTTTGTGTGGGGAGCGCAGCAAGAGAGAACTAGACGAGAGATAATGTATAGGCCATTACAGAAAGGGGGAAAAAATGTCCCTGATCTAGCAAAGATAATGGAAGCTCTATTTCTGACGCCCATATTGCAGGCAGTACTAAACAAAAATAAGAGGAGCCTATGGCCAAATTTCGCCATGTTCTGGGTAGGCCATCAAGTCCTAAGGAAAGTGGGGTTAAGACCGTGCCTAAGACCTCATGCAGAGAAGAGACCTCTGCTTTATGAAAGGGTGGTGACCTTTGTAAAGTCTGGAAAGTGGCGGGATGTTGGTCGGGTAGACCAAGCCTTTGTAGAGAGCTGTTTGAGTCCCGAACGGTCAAGACTGGTTACTGTTGGCGCGCTGGCTGAAGTCAGCTGCCTTAGGGTGTGGAGAAATGTCAATTCGCCATTTCTGTTCAATGCATATAGAGATCTCGCTTGGCAGGCAGTCCAGAGGTGACTTCCTACACGAGAATTTCTGAAGAGACGGGGGTCATCTAAGAGCGCAAGATGTCCCAGGGTGGGGTGTGGTGGGGACGAGGATGTTTCACATTTGTTCTGGTCGTGTGGAGTGGCTCGGAGGGTTTGGGGCCTATTGGGGCCATGGCTGGGAGACCTGTTTAGAGTCCCCACGGAATCAGATGTCCTGTATGGGGTTATACAGAGTGGTGATTGTAGGGGATGGGAAAGATGGTGGGCCTTGATTAATTGTATAAAAGAGTCAATTTGGAGGTGTCGTAACCTAATGGTGTACGAGAGCCTTTTGTTTTCAGCGGAATCAATAGTTAATTTGAGCATAACCTTGTTAAAGGATTATGTTTGGAGGGACAAGGAACGATATGGAATTGTGGTATGTAAGGAACTCTGGAAAATAGAGAACACTGAGTTATGTAGAATTTTGTGTTAACCTTTGAATGTGTTGACCCTCCTGTGAAATGTCACTTTTTTTTTGCTTGTTAACCTTTGATTCTGTTTTGACCTTGAATCCATGTCTTAAAATGTAACTTTGTGCATGACTAAAATAAACGCCTAAAAATTGAAAAAATTGTATGGGGCACGGAACTGCATAATTGGTTCAACCTGGGCTCCTGTCTCGTCCTTTCCGTGCTGCTCGCCACAATATGGTAAATCATAGTATATTATTGGGTAATTACCAGAGATGTGGACTCGAGTCACATGACTTGGACTCGAGTCAGACTCGAGTTGATTTTGATATCTTCAGACTCGACTTGACAAAATTACGCATGACTTGCGACTCGGCTTGACTGCTTTTGACTTGAGACTTGACTCGGACTTTGCCTCTTTGACTTATAATGACTCGACATGTCTTGAGTCAAAAACATTCATTGTTTTAGATAGCTAACATATTTCCCACCTGGAGGGCTAGACACCCAAGATGCATTCACTTCCGTGAAGATGAAAAAAAAAAAAAAGCGAAGACAAATCTACACATTTACATTTACATTTACATTTACATTTAGGGCATTTAGCATGTAAGTCGCTTTTATCCAAAGCGACTTACAATAAGTGCATTTGTTACAATAAGTACATTTGTCATAAGAAGTGAAACAATATATCGCTGTCGGTACAGTAAAGATGTTCATAGAACCAAGTGCAAGTATTACAATCGCTAGGCTAACCCATTCCCCGTGTAAAGCAGCGATAGCAGCTACTTTAGATGCTACACAATTAAGTACCTTGAATAAGTGCAATGTACAAGTGCCAGGACGTACAACATTCAATGGTGGCTGTGCATTGGTTTCTATGCAGAGTCGAGATGAACTCTGAACAGGTGAGTTTTGAGTCTTTTGCGGAAGCTGGTGAGCGACTCTGCGGTCCTGACATCGGTAGGGAGCTCGTTCCACCACTGAGGTCCCAAAACAGAGAAAAGTTGTGACTTCGCTGATCGACCTTTGCTTGCTCTAAGCGATGGCGGTACCAGACGTCCAGCTGAGAGCTGGGGTGTGTGGCTTTACTAATGCTTGGAGGTAGGCAGGGGCAGTTCAATCGACTGCCTTGTATGCCAGTACCATCATCTTGAATCTGATGCGAGCTATTACAGGGAGCCAGTGGAGGTCTCGGAAGAGGGGGATTACATGTGAGAACTTTGGTAGGTTGAACACGAGGCGCGCTGCCGCATTCTGGATGCGCTGCAAGGGTTTAATCGCAGAGGCAGGGAGTCCAGCCAGGAGCGAGTTGCAGTAGTCGAGGCGGGAGATGACCAGTGATTGGACTAGAAGCTGAGCTGCTTCCCTTGTGAGGAAGGGCCGGATCCTGCGGATGTTGTAAAGTGCAAATCTGCAGGATCGGGCCACCGCAGTGATGTTTGCGGTGCAGCATAACTGATTGTCCAACACTACACCAAGGTTTTTGGCAGTTGGAGAAGGAGATACAGTGATGTTCTCAACAGTGACCAGTAAGTCCATGTGTGGGCAATCTTTCCCTGGTATTAGGAGGAGCTCAGTCTTGTTGAGGTTAAGCCTCAGGTGATGGGCAGTTGTCCAGGTGCTGACTTCTGCCAGACATTCAGATATGCGTGTTGCAATCAGGGCTTTGTCAGATGAGGGAAAGGAGAGAAATAGCTGAGTGTCGTCAGCATAGCAGTGATAGGAAAAGCCGTGGGATGTAATTACAGAGCCCAGAGATCTGGTGTAGAGGGAGAACAGCAGAGGCCCCAGTACCGAGCCTTGAGGGACACCTGTATCAAGCGTGCACGGTTTGGACAAGGAGCCATTCCATGTTACCTGATAAGTGCGATTCATCAGGTAGGACGTGAACCAGGAAAGGGCAGATTCAGCTATGCCATGCTCGGCGAGAGTGGCGAGGAGGATCTGGTGGTTCACAGTGTCAAATGCTGCAGACAAGTCAAGGAGAATGAGAACCGATGAGAGGGACGAGGCTCTGGCCTCCCGGAGGGACTCAGTCACCGCGAGGAGAGCCGTCTCAGTGGAGTGTGCTTTTTTGAAGCCTGACTGGTGAGGGTCAAGCAGGTTGCTAGATGAGAGATAGGAGGACAGTTGGTTAGCGACGGCACGTTCCAATGTTTTAGAGAGGAATGAAAGAAGAGATACCGGTCTGTAATTCTGGATGTCAGTGGTATCAAGCGTTGGTTTTTTGAGGAGAGGCTTTATTCTGGCAGTCTTGAAAGACGTTGGAACAATGCCAGAAGTGAGGGAGGAGTTAATAAGTGCGGTTAGAAATGGCAGGATGTCGTTTGACACAGCCTGGAGGAGGGAGGAAGGGATAGTGTCAAGGGGGCAGGTGGTGGCATGGTTAGATGTTATAATTCTGTTGACCTCGTCTGAGGTGAGAGGGATGAATTGGGTAAAGACAGAGGTGGGGGTGGGGGGAGGGAGGATGGTGGCAGTGATAAAAGAGGACCTAATGTCCTTTACTTTCTGGGTAAAGGAGGTAACAAAGTCATCAGCAGTGAGGCAGGAAGGAGGAGGAGGGGAGGGAGGGTTGAGGAGGGAAGAGAACAAGGAAAACAGTTTCCTGGGGTTTGAGGCGGAGGAGTTAATTTTGGTCCGGTAGAAGGCAGATTTGGCTGTTGTCACAGTGGAGGTGAAATCAGAGAGAAGAAAGAGATAGTGAGATAGATCATTAGGACAGTCTGATCTCTTCTATTTCCTCTCAGCTGCCCGCAACTCTGCTCTATAGGTCCGCAGAGATTCAGACAGCCAAGGAGGGGGGGGTGAAGATCGCGCCGGTCTGGAGTGGAAGGGACAGAGGGAGTCCAAAGAGGAGGAGAGGGAGGATAGCAGAGTGTCAGAGGATTCCTCTGTGGATAGTTGAGAGAATTGTTCAATAGAAGGTAGTGAAGACAGAACAGTTGAGGCAAACGTAGAGGGAGAGAGAGTTTTGAGGTTGCGGCGGGTGGTGACAATGTGGGGACTAGAGAGGAGGGGGGGAGAGGACTTTAAGGGGAGAGAAAAAGCAACAAAGTGATGGTCAGACACGGGGAGTGGGGTAACAGAGAGAGCAGAGGTGCCACAGGACCTTGTGAATATCAGGTCAAGCTGGTTCCCGGCCCTGTGCGTGGGAGGAGAAGGGGATAGTGTTAAGTCAAAGGTGTCAAAAAAGTTGGTTAATTCAGGTGAGTGCAACTTCTCTAGCAGGATGTTAAAGTCGCCAAGTATAACGAGTGGTGTGCCATTCTCAGGAAAGCAGCTGAGAAGGGCATCCATTTCGTCATAGAAGTCACGAAGGGGACCAGGGGGACGGTAGATTACCACAATGGTAGATGGTAGATATACCCCATAGCTAGTCATAGGCATCCACAGAAAGGCTTATGTTGCACAATAATGAACCAACAAATGAGCATGTCATACCTTGACAAAATATCCACCAAGGCGTGTAGATCCGCTGAGGATTTAAACGGTAATATGCAAGGTCATCACCGCAACATCGGGATAGTTCTACAAAAGTGAAACAATCAGGTTAGAAATACAAAGAAAAACTGAAACGTTTAACCTTTTTTTCGGTCTTCTGCGGCTGTAGGGACTCCAATAATGGATTGAGGTGAGGCGCTCTAAGTTAACAGGGTAAAAGTGTTGAATGACCATTTCAACTTACCTTGCCAGTGACAGCAATGCATCAATTGCCTTTTTGAAGAAATACAATAATTAATTATTTAGGGGACATGAAATATGCTCGCCTAAAAGGAGCAGTAGGATGTACTTTTTTGTTATTATATTGCATTTCTCATATCCTGTTGGTACATAAACTATGATGTTTTAAACAAAAGAAATATCAAAATCTTTAATCTATGAGAGGGGTGGAGGCAAATTTGCTTACATTCAATCAAATAATTAAAAACCATTTGTCAGAACTTTACTAATTCAGCAGATTTGACTGACAGGCTCTCTTTCATGACGGACAGATAGTAGACAGGCATAGTTTTGAGGGAGGGTGGTTTTTGATTCCGTTTCAAAATGAAAAGGTATTTTACTAAAATAAGTGGCTTACTGTTCCTTCAAGTTTGTAACATATTATTCATAAAATTCAATGGCTTTTTTCATATTGAAAAATCCAGGATCTTGATCAGTAAATAAGCTGTACACTTAAAGACAATGATGTCAAAATAATGTTTTCAAGTGTAAAACAGCAGCTATTCTACACGGTTAAGATCAATCATACAACTGCAGGAAAGAGTAAAAAATAAATTATTGAGGGCTTTAACAAACATTTTAAATATTAACACATGACATCAATGTTAAAACGAATGAGTACCTCATCTGTTATCCACTGAGGATGAGTCAGGGACATTATGCTCTTTAA
The DNA here is from genome assembly GCF_949987615.1 of Pollachius pollachius. Classification (NCBI taxonomy): domain Eukaryota; kingdom Metazoa; phylum Chordata; class Actinopteri; order Gadiformes; family Gadidae; genus Pollachius; species Pollachius pollachius. The sequence continues at coordinate 1,446,381 of NC_136945.1, read as the reverse complement.
GGAGATGGTGAAGTTCTCCACCACTCCGACCGGGTAGTCTTCAAATTAATCTGGAAACAACACAGAATTTATTAAGTATTTTCAAGTCATATCTATGATCGATGACTCCGACAAAAAACGCTCAGTGACTGGATTAGTTGAAGCTTACTTATTCTGTAGGCTATAATTTGTTCAAGCCTGGCAAGAGATAAAAACATGAGCATGTTGGAAAACAATTGCCATTTTTTTTCTGCACACTGAAGAAGCATTCATCATGCAAAACATTTGTACACATAGCAAAATTAGATTAAAAAATATTTAAGTTTACCTGCAGTGCTGGCCTAGCTGTGGCTTATTTAGCTTATATGCTATATTTTGAGGCTTCAGCACCTGACTATTTTGTTGAAAAACAGACGCTCACAGCTGGGTGAGTTTCACCACCTCCTCCAGGAACTCCACCTGGATGACGGCCGGTTCCAGCGGTATTTTCGGTTGACTGGGACCATGTTCGATGACCTGCTAGCCCGGGTTGGTGCCAGGATCTCCTGTCAGGACACCAACTACAGGCGCTCCATATCAGCTGCAGAGCGCTAACGTGGAGACTGCGGGGAAACTGCACAGAGAGGACACTAAAGAGCCATCTCTCATTCATCGAGTGGACTCATTGGTTTGCGAATGACCACAAAGATGCTCCCATAGGCAGATTGCTGCATGACATTCGCCACTTATTCAAATTGTAGAGGTTGAAGCAGTCTGCATTTTGGTCACTTGCCATAATACTGTCATGTGTTCTATAAAAACACAATCAGTTACATTTAAAGTTTTTGTTATATTTTAATATGCCTTTCATCAACAGTGGTTTGGGGTTTTATAACTAAAATTAGAACATATATGGTACAAGTTTGTGTTGTTTGCATGGAAAGGGAAATAACCGGTTACAAATTATATGGTAATAGCCTGGTAATACCATGGAAACAAACAAGGCTTCCTTTTACAGTACAGTTTCAGCTTACCTACTGGGTAAATTGTCATGTTTTACTTCGTAACGTTGCAGAACATACATTGTACAAGTTCCAGTTAACTGCATGGACAATGGAATGATCTATTACAAATTATGTAGTAATAACATGGTAACACCATGGAACCAAACAGCTTTGTACTCAGTATTTAAGAAGATGTACCATGACACTAGAGGAAAACTGTTCCTGCGGAGGTTGTTACCAGGTTAATATTACTGTATTTTTTAAATTTAAATAAAAACAATTCCATAGTTTCTAAGGTAAATTGAATAAACCCTTTATAAATGGGTGAAACTATGTACAGCAATTATACAACGACTATAAGAAATGGTTATTTGTTGGAAAGTGCTATGTTCATTTCTAGAAAGTACATAATTAAACATGGACTGTTTCCAACATAAACCTTGGATAACTACACTTGAATTGATTGGTAATAGAAGAGGTGTTTCTAAGAAATGGTTGCCTACTTTCCTAGGAAGTACGCAATTATGTCTGAATTATTACAAACCTAAAACAGTCACAACTACACGGTATTTATTTGCGTTGATGGGTATTAGTGGCGGTTTTTCTCAGTACCTCAGCTGTAGTTACTCTGTTTTTACCTTCTTATTACAGTGGTAATTACCCAATAATATAATATGATTTGCCATATATTTACCAGGAAAATACATAGTAATTAGGGGACTGTAAAAGGAAGGGTTACCAAATATGCTGCATATTTGTAATGCACTGTTTGTGGTCTCAGGTCAGTCTGTGGTACATCTCTGTTCTTGATACCAGAGGATTAGTATGGACGCAGCTGGCACAGTGAGGGGCATTGAGACAATGCCAATGCCCCTCAACATCTCTCCTTTCCCCCCCACCACCCACATACCTCCCATATGCCCATGTCCTCGTCTAAGTGACTGACAAGGACCGGGTTTGAATAATGCTATGTTATTGTCTGCACAAGTTGTTTGCTCCATCTACTGGTGAAATTCAGTTAAATCTTAAAGTTTATCGTCTTTAAATAAACTGTGTATGTGTGTGTGTGTGTGTGTGTGTGTGTGTGTGTGTGTGTGTGTGTGTGTGTGTGTGTGTGTGTGTGAGTGTGGTGTTATCATTAAACATTCATACCAGGCCTACTATGTTCTACTCATATCACATATTGTACAATTCTATAATGGTATTCTGAAAATCACCAGTTTGATAATTTTCTCAGTTCACCACAGTAGCACAATGGATCATTTTAAATGTTAGTTAGTTAGCTAAGATAAGTTGAAAATGCAAAAGGTTGTAAAAAAAAAAGAGCTTCCCTTGGATGCTTCTATACTCTCTTAACTGATCAAATGGTGGCTCAGTGGAATGGATGTTTGCATGTTTACTTTTCCAAAATCAATAAGCCATTTTTGGGAAATGTCAGTAAAACAAAGAGGATTCAAACAAACCCACATTTTTCTTTATCTACAACATGTTATGAAGACAGCTTGGTTATTTTCCTCCACAAGCACCGATTCACACATCACCATGAAGTTTGATATTTCAAACTTCATGCAATACTCATAGAATGTCATAGTATTCATGAGATTCAAACATTGATCAATACTTTCATTCGGATTCTTTTCTATATATAGCCTTTAAATAGTTTCCTGTACGCAAGGAAAAACACAAAGAGAGTGACTCCTCAGAATTAACCACTTGGGTGACCTGTCCTTGTAATAACTATTATTATTCATCACTGAGAAAGGATAATAACACAACGCGACAACAAGCTGGATGAAAAAGGACAAAAAAACAGGATTTCTCTTTCAAACAAATCTTACAATGGGAACTAATCTGCAATATCATATAGAGAATAGATTGATGTTCCTACATCTATACACAAACAGCATCAAGGACTGCTACAAGTCCCCCATATCACACAACAGTATCATATAGAGAAGATAGGTGTTCCTACATCAATACAAATAGCATCTAGGAGTCTCCAATAGCACACTACAGACGACTCCCTATGGCTTCCTGCTTCCTTCGCTTGTCCCTTGCCCATAAATGATGAAAGCATATTGATAGCCAAGTAAAGGAGAATAAACAGCTAGAATATTGCATCGTAGATATTTATTTATCTGTTGCTCCGGGCGTTGGTGGTGGTAAAGAGGTCTTGCACACTTATCATTGCCTGCCTGCATATATTTATTTTTTTATTTTGTACTCTGCGTGACTGCCTGATCACCTCCACCCATCCGTGGAGGTGATCAAAACAAATTGCTTTCTTTTAGATCTGGGAGGGTTTGTTGGGATGGGGGGGCGGGGGTCCTGCCGTGTAAAAATACCATGTTAGAGTCACATGTTTGCCAAATCCTAACCGGGACAGTGAGCCCCCTGCCTAGGGACCCCGCCATGCTCACGGCTCACGCTGTGTAGGGAGATCAGAAGGTGTTCAGACGGCGTTGCCTTCTGCACCTCCCAGACACTGGAATCAGCTGCGGCTCGATGCTGAGGTGTGTGGACACCTTTGGTTTGTATTTATCACAAAGAGTTGCAGTGGGGATCTAAAGTGCCGGTGAATCCAAATAAATGTTTTTTGTATTGTTGCAAAGGTGTTTTCATGTCTGCTATTATTTTTAAACATAACTATTTGACAAACATATGCTATTTTTCACTGTTACTCAAATAATAGTCTTGAGATGAAAGACTGGTGTTAAATCCCCCGTTTTTGCCATTATTGACAAACCAGTCTGTGAAAGTCCTCCTCTGTTCTGAACTCAAGTCCCATCTTTTACAGTCCCAACGACGTGGCACTGAGAGAGTACACTACAGCAGCATCACTCTAGAGCTCCGTCCTGGGACCGGTTAATATTGATGGCTGCGTCCGAGAGGATTAAGCTTCTCGAACACTTACAGTACGACGTTCGGCTCATTTCACATCCAACATCGCTCAATTTAACACTTACTGCAAAAATATTGACGCAAAGTCTGTGACATCACTATCAGGGGCAGCTCCTGTGAGTCCTGTCCTGTTCCTATGAATTATAGTATAAAGCCACGCCATGTGTGTCACATTTCCTTCACAATGTTGCTCACTATAAAGCTCAGACTCAACGGAGACAGCTGAAACTGAGGGTTAAATTCCACTTCAAGTGATGGGGATGGTCGATTAGGGCCTCCCCTGTTAAATGGCTCTCTCCGTCTGTTGCCACTGTAGGCCTATCACAAGCCACTATCTCTCCATCTACAGGTAGGTGGTGGACATGTCAGCAGCATTCAGATGAATGGCCATGCGCCCCAGGAAGCACCAGTTCACACACAAAGACTTCCTGCTCCAATGAGGCAAACCTGTGGATCGTTTAACCACCAGGGCTGGGGATAAAGAGGTGCTGGATTACCTGGGCATTACCTGAGCATGGGTTACCTCCACTGTGGACCCCCTTTAATGACCCCTGGATAACATCCAGAGAACTTTGAATAAGGATTGTGGACTTGGAATGGATAGCAGATTTCTCTTACCCCCCCCCCCCCCCCCCCCCCCCCCCCCCCCCCCCCCCCGACGTTAATCAACCCTAATCCATTTCTCAATTGCACTCGAAATGTACTTTGTGTGTGTGGTTGTTATCGAATCGGTGGCTCCGATACTCCCAGCCTTGAGCTTGCTTCGACAAACGTACTGCCCTTCTTTGGTGTGGAAGGGTTCCTGATATTAACAGTGCTCATCTTAGTACCTCTTAAAAGATGATCATTCTTGTGGACATTCATTACTTGTGCAAGTAGAAGTACAAAACCCCATTCAAGCAATCAGGTGAACTGTTATTGGCTTATAGGCTATATAGCTTATCTTACTTACATCTTGTAACTCAAAAGGACTGAGAGGCGGGAGACACACACACACCCAGAGTGAGACAGAGGGAGAGAGAGGCAGAAAGAGAGAGAGAGACCACAACTCTAAAAGAAATTCATTACCACAGTAATTAGCAAACAACATGTGTGCAGTATTTTCCCTAATGGGGTTTCTTTAATCTTGTCATTAGTCACCTAATTAATGAAGGCAAGAATACTAAAGTGGCGTGGTTTGAAATAGGTCCCACAGTGACATAGTCCAGGGCCACGATGGACCCAGGGGCAGAGCAGGACCAGCATTGGCCCTCATCCCTACTCTATGGGGCCCCAGCTGCTACAAACTCCACGTTTTAGTGGACGTGACACCTATTCATGAGAAACAACCAAGGTCAAAGGGCAGGAAATGCCTGACTTCAAGGCATCCTCAACTGTGCAACATAACAGATAACATTGTGAATGCAATGCGTAATGAAATGAATGTTAGTTGTGCAGAACTGCTGGTGTAACAACTGGATGAGACGACTGCCACCTGCTGAGATTATATGCAAGCATGTGATGGCATAGAGTGACATGCACAACAGTCAGGTGGTTGGGGTTGTGTGTGGTTTTGGGTGTTGGACTTCAAAGAGTTAAAACTCAGATAAGGTGTACGATTTATCCAAATTAATCCTCTACACTCAAAACAAATAAGGGCCAGCATACTTTCAGAAATTTGTGTTGTCCACTGTTATTGTGCTCTAATTAGTCTGAACCGCATATTACCATGTTATACAATCAGCTTTTATCAGCTATCGCTGCGCAACTAACATCAGCATTGACAGCTGTTTTCTTACCAGTCGATAAGAGACGTTGTGATTTCAGCATCGATCTTCATTCATTTATTCCTTTAATTGTCCAATATATAATTTAAGTTTATGTTGGTTAATACCAACATAAACTTAAATTATATATTGGACAATTAAAGGAATAAATGAATGAAGCTAGGTAAGTCTTAAGCTAGGTTAGTCAATTGTGAGAAACCATAACATTAGTAGACTAGACCAAATTATGAAATTATCCGACCCCAAAAAAAGTTGTGAGATGAGTGTGTGCAGATGGACGGGTAGGTAGGTAGACATATTAGACATCTCATAATTTCCTTCAGTCTGAATTAAAAGACTTGGAAGGACTTATGACAGGCCAGTATTATCCACAAATACCAGATTTTGATAAATGTTTGGTCCGATCAATTGATTTTAGGATGTAAACAAATTTCCACAAATATGAAAAAAATTGCTCCTAAAATAAATGAAACGGTTATATATTTCTATGTGAATATATAGTTTGTATATAACGTTAATATTATGGACTAATAAAAAATATATTTTTTACAGTTTTAATTATTGTCTTGGCGATTCCTGGTCAGTTCAGACGAGTTTAGATGGTTTGACCGCTCCTCCATGTGAATGGTTGTCCGTGCATTGGTTCTTAATACATTATAATAGCTGCTGTTTTGTTAATGGTTCTTTAATCTGTTAATAGGGGGGAAATATAAAAACAATTGTGTTTCAAGATATGTAGCCTATTAATCACACCAACCATTTTAGCAAACTGTGTAGGCCTAAAGATTAGGTATTTGTATTAGGTCTGTGTACTTATTTAGGTTATAGGTGCAGCCCTCACCCCTCCCTTTCCAATGATGCAGTAGAAGCTATGCTGGTACCATTTCCTGTCATTGACTATGATAGCATCAAGTATTGATTGGTTTCTACATTATATTTCATTTTACATTTACATTTACATTTAGGCGCTTTTACGCTTTTATCCAAAGCGACTTACAATAACGCTTTTATCCAAAGCGACTTACAATAAGTGCATTTGTTACAATAAGTACATTTGTCATAAGAAGTGAAACAATATATCGCTGTCGGTACAATAAAGATGTTCATAGAACCAAGTGCAAGTATTACAATCGCTAGACTAACCCATTCCCCGTGTAAAGCAATGATAGCAGCTACTGTAAATGCTACACAATTAAGTACCTTGAATAAGTGCCATGTACAAGTGCATAAGTGCAATGTATTTCGATATATATATATATATATATATATATAATTTCTCGATCTATAGGTCATACCTTGCATTCCCAGGTAAAGAAAACGATTCTTATTTTCATTGTATTCTACACTAATTAAAACATAGTTTTTATATTTTATATGTTATATTATTTGATATTATATTTTCCCTTTCTGTTAGATACTGAATTCTACACACTGGGCCTTTAATGTTGTGTGATGCAGGGAAACAGACATCACAACTATCTCTCCCCCTTATCCTCCTGTTTAACTGACGGGCTGGGTGTGATATTGGCCAGGCGGGACCACAGGACCGGTAAAGGTGTGGGATTCCTCAGTATTGTGGTCGTGCCATTGACCAGGTGCGGGGTTAAGACTTAAAGGACACAAATAATCCTGCCCAATTTGCCCGCCAGATTCAGAGAAGGAAAAAGGTTTGTGTATCAACAGATTGACTCATAAATATTTAATAATATTTTGTGTACTAGAAAACAGGAACAATCGTATTAACCGAGTTTGAAGCAAATCATGGATTTGTTTACCTGAGTCTTTAAACACATACATCACGGGGATACAATGCTTTCTTAAACAGGGTTTGTTCCTCTTAATTTGTGAGTTCATTTACCAGACAGAACACATTTAAAGTAAGGTGGCGCCTGACAGTTTGTTGTTGTGTGTGTGTGCGCATGCAGCGGTCTTAAAGCAGCAGCTCCCCAGTGACAGTTGTCTGACACAACACATTACCAGGGCGGGGGTGCCCTGTCTCAGCCTGCTCATGCTCTACCAGCACCACCAGAAACATGTTCATCTCCTCCCCGCCTCTGATGCTCGCCACTGCTTGTCTCCTGTCTGTTTTCCTTCCTTATTCTCCTCCCCTTCCTCCTTCATTGACTCTGTCCTCTGAGCTCCTGAGCGCAGGGTGTTGACAGAGCGCCGGCGTCAAGCCAGGGGCCTCCGGCAGGAGGTGTAGAAATAAAACAAATAGCTCACATCTCTTTGTGTTACATATTCTTTAACCAGACACAATGCATTATGTGGTGTATGACATAGGACACCTATGCAACTGTTTGTTTTGTAAAAGGCCTCTCAAACCAATGTTTTCATAGCCACATTCTGGCTGGAGGGTTAGACGATTACAATGGAATATTTTCTGTGTGCTTTTTCATTTGTCTGGAGTTGAACTCTTCCTCCACACTGTTCAGGTATGATTCACACAACATGGCACTTTGAATGCGGACTGTATTCATGATGTTGTTCCTGACTTGGCAGTAGCCAGCAGAACATACTGGTGGGCAGACACAGCTGCTCCTTTCAGAATGTATTTTATCTACAGTAAATATATAAAAATGAGAAAAATGTAATAAAAATAAAATACTAATAGTTAATAATTGTATGTATTACACACACTGGTCCCATACTTTCAACTTGGTAGATTCACGTTCAATAAGAAATAAAGAAAACTGTGAACAAGTCCAGAGGTCTGTTCAGTTCTTTAGAAAGAGGCACGGGGACTTACCGTTGATTGAGGAATCTGAAGCAAACAAATGCACTAGAGTGACTGATCCACACATCACTCCACTACAGAGCCAGATCCACACATCACTCCCGGGCTCCGTGTTTAAGGTGCAGTTCCACCGGGGGGAGGGCTGGCGCAGAGAGAGCTGTCCCTTCCTCTATCTGCCACCGCTTTAGAGGTACAACTTCCGTCCTTTCACTTAACACCTCCTGACAAGTCGGCTGGCATCTCACACAGCGCGTTTCTTTTTAATGTATTCTAAAAACCTTTTGGAATCTCTTTTGTGGCCCTAAACCTCATGAATAAGGCATGGGTCTCCGTCAGCAATGAGCGGAGAGTGGAGGCAGCCGGTACCCATCTATCACTGTCACCCTGCTCCCTGGCTGGCCGCGCACACACACACACACACACACACACACACACACACACACACACACACACACACACACACACACACACACACACACACACAAAGCATGCACTCACGCAAACACATGGCATGCACACACAAAGCATGCACACACACGCACACATAAACACACACACACAAAACGCATTCACACACACACACACACACACACACACACACACACAAGCACACAAAAACTGCATGCACACACACACACACACACACACATTAAAAGCACACCCAAAAGCATGCACACAAATGCACACACACACATACAAAGCATGCACACACGCACACCAAAACACACACACACACACACGAAACATGCACACACAAAGCATGCATACACACATGAAAAAATAAGGCATGCACAAATGCACACACACACATACAAAGCATGCACACATGCACACCAAAACACACACACACACAAAACATGCACACACAAAGCATGCATACACACGCAAAAATAAGGCATGCACAAATGCACGCATACACGCAAACTCACACGCAAAGCATGTACATACACGCACACACATAGCATGCAAACCAATGCATGCATATGCTCGCACATAAAACACACCCATGCGCACACACAGACACACAGACACTGATGGAAAGGTGCGTGGGCACACAGACAACAGTCTCGAGGCTATATAGAAGTCTGTAATAATAACTATTTAATTGTAACATGTGTGGACTAATACAAGACAATCATAGAGATGAACACATGAACACAGAGATGAACACATGGACACAGAGGTGAAAACATGAACACAGAAATGAACACATGAACACAGAGATGAACACATGGACACAGAAATGAACACATGAACACAGAGATGAACACATGAACACAGAGATGAACACAGACATTTACACAGAGAGGAACATAGAGAGGAACACAGAGATGTACAAATAGATGAACACATGAACACAGAGATGAACACAGAGACAAGGAGATGAACACAGAAATGAACTCATGAACAAAGAGATGAACACATAGACAGAGATGAACCCATGAACACAGAGATGAACAAAGAGATAACACATGAACACAGAGAAGAACATAGACGAACACAGAGATAAAAATAGAGATGAAACCATGAACAGATGAAAAAACAGATAACACATGAACACAGAGATGAACACAGATATGAATACATGAACACAGAGATGAGCATGGAGATGAAGACAGGAACCCAGAGATGGAGACATGAAAACAGAGATGAACACAGAGATTAACACATAAACACAGAGATGAACACAGAGATGAACACATGAGCACAGAGATAAGCACAGGCCACCCCACTCCTTGCCTTGGATATGAAAGGCAGGTGATAGGACGTAGGACCAATCTGTGCTATTGGCCGCCATTTGAAAGGCAGCCAAGGGCAGATAGCAAAGCTACTGCAGTGTCGCTTGTTTTAAACTCCCTAAACTGTCTCTCTCTCTCTCTGCAATATTCCATCCTGCTCTCTTAACCCTCGGTGACCCCTTGGCAGACCTTCCATCATTTAGCATCTCCATCCCCCTTTGTTCTTTTCATCTCTCACTCCTGGTTCTCTCCCGGCGCACTCCTCTTCATACATCCTATTCTCGAATGCCCTGCCTTCCTCGGTCACCGCCCGCTCCTTTAACATCCTGCCGCCACTCCTCCCTTGGTTCTTCAACTTTCCTTTGTCTCGCTCTGGTTCCTTTTGCTTGTTTGTGTGTGTGTGTCGGCCTCTGTGCTTCAGTGTGTCGTTCTGTGCGTGTGTGTGTGCGTGTGTGTGGGAGTACGACTTCCATATTGTTGCAAGAGCGAATGTGAGGGGTTGTATTCTGCTGTTATTCTGAGGATAGTTTGTCAATAGATTGATCTTCCATTAGACTTTCCATTCTCACCTTTCCAGTTATTTATTGTGGACTCGAAGCAACATGAACGAAAAAGATTCATCATTCTAAAGCAAGTTTATTCAGAACAGTAAAAAATGACTTTATCTGTTGTCTGTTGTAATGTTTGGCTAAAGTCCTTTCTGAAATGTGTTGGTACATGATGGTTCTGCTGTTTCCCACCATGCTAATGAAGCGACAGTATACCATGGAATGGAGAGAGATATTAAAGGGCACGTCTCTAATGCGCTGGTGGTAATGACCTCATCTTTAATGTCTCAGTAGGTAGGCCCATAAGTCATGTCTGCCATAGCTGTGAACGGCTAGAGGTGCTGGCTGAGGGTGCCAACTCACTGCCTTTGTGATCATGCTAACATTCTGTTTCTGCGTGGAAATCACAGCTGTCATTAGTGGAAGGGGAGCATGGGTGGCTAATGGCTAAATGGATAGCTGTAGGGAGATGGAGCTGATGCATTGCCTTCCTCTTGGAGCACATTATTCTAGACTGATGAAAGGAATGATTGATTTGTTTTGAATAATGTTGCAGCAGTCTGATGCTGGCGTGTGATGTCAAACTGGCAATCCAACTTCATGATCATCCAGCCGATTGATGTTGGTGACCTGTGGTGCCTGGTGATGACTGGAGCCGTGGACAGGTTAGACATGTATTGTTGTTTTAGTTTATGTAGGTCAGGGGTGGTTTGGAGGAACCACACTCACACAACACATCCCTCTGTAGTCAATGACATCCGTCTATTTCTCAGTTTACTTAGATAATAAGTATAAGTATAAGTCAGGTTAACTTTAAGTATAAATTATATATATATATATAAGGTAAATATATTTACAAAGGAGCCAAATGTTAAACACTTGATATTGCCTGGCCTTCCTGTGTTAAACTAATGCCTGCATTCCGATTAACCCCTGATGCCCCATGTAAATGGCCTCTTAGAGAAACATCTGGTACCCTGTGGATCCTCGTCTGTAGATTTAGAATGCATATTCTGTAGGCTTAAATTAGAGTTAAGGTAACTAATCCTTACCCCGGTTAAAATCAGACACTACCAGCTTTAGGATTATGACTGTATATGCCACAGTCAAATAAAGTGGCATGTGAACTATTACAAATGCATATTTTACTGTTTAAATGAATATTGGTTTCACAGGGCTCATCTCTTAAACACATGTGGTAAGTCATGGTGATTTAAGATCAGGTTAATAAACAAGGCGATGAATGGATTTTAATCAAAGACCTCACTTCATATAACTGTAATGCATAATATGTAAACTTCACATAATTAATGTTTAATATGATACTCATACATAATGCTTGAATGTATGAATGTATGTATCCATGTGGGAAGTAAAGATAAACAGTAATGGGGAAGGGGGAGGGCCCATAGATTTTAGATGCTCTGTGATTGGTCTAGGAAATCAAAGAGCTGTAGTCACCTCAGAGATCCCGGGCCGAATAGCCCAGTTCTTTTGCAAACCAACTCAGGTGATGTTGTTACTATCTGTGGTGACAATAAAGCCTTGATCATTCAAACCTAGTCCTTCTCGACCTCTCGTAATAGAGTATTAGACCGTGGGTATTATCCACGACAATTGCTGTTATTGCTGCATGTGTCTTATTACCATTATATTTCTTATGGTCATGATGATCGAGGAGAGTATGTAAAATATGTTGTTCACAATGGGACCTACAATAAAGAATCACTGATATTTTGATAAACATTTAACTTACAATGGTGTACAACTAGACCAACTCTAAGAAAGTCCTAATAAGCCTTAGTTAATATGTAATAAGACCTTATTATATGCTTATTAACATTAATTTGTGTTAATAAGATTATCAATAAGTGTTAATAATAACATAATAAACATGTTTATTGTGAGATTATAAGACTTTTATAAGCACTTATAAAAAACGTAATCACTATTTATTGATTGCTTAAAAACATTAATTATATTCTTATGAGTTTCTTATAGTTGTTAATAAACACATTACAAACCCATTTATTGATGCTTATTAGGGTTAATAAATCCTTTATTAAACGGCTGATTATGCATTTTGCAGGTACAGTATATAAAGTGGGAACCATGCTTATTATGGTTAATAGGTCCTTTATTAAACTGCTAATTATGCATTTTGCAGGTAGGGGATCTAAGCGGGAACCATGCTTATTAAGGTTAATAAGTCCTTTATTAAACTGCCAATTATGCATAATGCAGGTACGGAATCTAAAGCGGGAACAATAATTATTAAGGTTAATAAGTCCTTTAATATACACTTATTAACAGTTAATGAATACTATATGTTGTCAAGGTTGATAGAAGGTAAAATAAATAAGACATATACTGTAAATACAATGTTATGGCGGTGAAGCACGAAAAAACACACTTTCAGACAGCTTTTTAAAAAAAATTATATTTTTTTAATTTTAAAAAACTTTAAGAACGTATTATTGAACATCAACATTTAAAAAAAAAAACGACTAGACGAATCTGAGTCCATTATTTCCATTAGTGATGGATTTAATGATTATTTTCCTTGATTCAGTTCGCCTTGGTCAGTTTGCCAAGAAGAGTCGTTCAGAATCGTTCGTTCGTTCGTTGATTCGTTCAGTCGAGTTTCCGGTAGCGGTGAATTGAATCATGGAATGCACGGTTCTCATCTGAGTCAGTCAGACTCAGTTCCTCCCTTGTTCTCATTTTCAAACGATCGTGGAAGTCGGTCATCAGTCATTATTACAACTTTAACCAAACACAGCGGGATGGGGGGGGTGTAGTTGATTATCGGATGTTTAACATATCAGCAAGATAATATATTTGATTTAGCAATGATGGTGGGGGTCCCGGGTGGAGAACGAACCATGAAAGAATGACAGATTGACGAGACATTTAAATGTTTGATTAATCTGGCATGACACAGAAAGTACAAAGACAGCATGCATTTATCATTTCACTGATATTGAATCTTATTATCGTACGCTCGCTCACCTTCACCACTCACAGTCAGTGAACGGCGGGTCAGCGAGTCAGCAACTACTGGGTCTGGGAGGATTCGAGTCTGAGAATGAACGAGACGAACGAGAGAGAAGAATCAGTTTGGTTTGTTCGTGTTAATGATTTGTTCATTCGAACGGATTTGGTCGCGAACGACCCATCACTATTCTCCATGGCCTCAGGGGATGGTTGAGAATTCTTCTGGCTGGTCTTTCTTGGTACTCTATAAAGAAATACAAAGAACATTGACCACAATAGACAGTGAGCAGACAGGTTACAATAAGCATTAAGCCGTTTAGACATGGATTCATGACACAACTGTTAGAATTAGATACGTTTGGTTACCTATGCTGTGTCTGAAATCGCGCACTTGCGTAAGTGAATTTGCATTGAGTGCACTTCATTATCCATACAGTACACTTACTTATAGGCTCAGTGCTCTCATTTCTACAGTCTACTGTCAAAAGAGCCTTAGCGCACCTACCAGAAATGAGTTTGCAGTTTGACAGTTCTTCTTCGGTGGTATTTTCATTTCCATAATTCGCTAAACCGACAGGCAACAGACACGTTAGTCGCCTGTATAAGCGATCTAGCAGTATTCATGTTATCGTTCTTGAAACCAACTGATGACAGAATTAACACCATAAAAACAATGGTCGGATACAGTCCAAAACAAAATATGTGTAATTTTTCTTCCATTTGTAGAGTGCGTCGGTCTCAAATGTTACAATGTCCTCCATTTTCCGATTTGAAATTCCCACCCCTTCCGCTACGTAGACAAGATGGAGGCCGTTGAGGGTGGAAAGTGTCCATCGGTCCACACTCAAGTTTTAGATCGCTTTGAGTGCGCCACCGAGGTACTTCCAGTGCACTGCGTTTTGGCACACACAAAAAGTAAGTGTAAGTATAGAAGTGCGCAATTTCAGACACAGCACTAAGTTTCATAAGTAGTTTCACTAGTTTCATAACAATAGCTGAAATGTAGCACGCCATAGCCTCTGAAAGAAAGTAATGTATGCCAAAAAAAGTTCGCTAGCAAGCAGCTAGCTAGCTAGAACCAGCTACCGTTACTATAGCATTACATTCTTAAACTTACCAGAGAATCATCCTCCAGTTCGGACCTCTTCCTCTTATGCATGTTTTCTGTGCTTGTTCCTGTCTTTTTTCTGTCAGTTGTTGGTCTGGGGTGCTCGTGCTAACGATTCCGACATGTTCTCCAAAAATTCGTCAAACACTTCATCAAGCATATGCGTCAAGCCGTCAGTCATTTGCATACAGAACTTCTGGTTTAAAATTATCTTAAAATAAAAGCCTTTAATGGACATAATATGAGGCACAAAACAGGCTCAACATGTGCAGACTTATTAACCTTAATAAGCATTGTTCCCGCTTTAGATCCCTAAAGGATGTATTAACCTTAATAAGCATAAAAAAATATTAGTAAAGGTTAAACAATGGCATAATAGGTAAGTTAGTAAGACTCAGTAAATGGTTTTGTAATGCTTTTATTAACAACTATAAGAAACTCATAATATGGAACAATATATGTAGCGAAATTCAAATGGAAATGTAATTTGTAATTTGCAATTCAATAAGTCATTACATTATGCAATTGACAATTCATTATGCAATTTAATAATGCAATTTGTAAATACGTTATTCAAAGTGTATTTTAATATGCAAAGTGACAATGAAATCCTCAATTAAATGTGCAAAAGTTATAACAAAATAATAGAATAACATTGTCAAATTTTTTGAGTTCCTTTATTCAAATTGAAATGCTATAGCGTCCCCGTGATTGCAATGCACTTCGCCACGCTCTGTGTGTTGCGAAGTTCAAATTACATTTCAATCCAAAAAACGCTTTGCAAAAGATTTTGCAAAACGTATCAGCCAATCGCGTCTGGGCGGGAACTACGTCACTTCCTCGTCAATTGCAAATTGCATTGTCATTTGAATTTCGCTACATATATGCTTCCATATCATAAGGCTATTATTAATGTTACCAAGGAATCAATTAATAATTAACAAGTTTCTTATAAGTGTGTGTAAAAAGTCTTATAATCTCACAATAAACATGTTTATTATGTTATTATTAACCCTTATAGAAGGTCTTACCCTCACCAAGTTTACACCAATTAATGTTAATAAGCATATAATAAGTGTCTTGTTACCTATTAACAAGGGGTTATTACAAGGACCTTAATATAAAGCATTACCAGGTATTTTGGCACAAAGAGATGAGTGGAGAACTTTCTGCCCTATTCACTTCTGTATGGTATATCCCATGGATAAATCCTAGTACATAGAGCTGAATGCTGTCCGTAGATGTGCATGTGTAGACTGTGTTCTGTCAGTTTACTTTACTGTATGCATGTGTAGACAGATTTCTGTCAGTTTACTGTACTGTATGCATGTGTAGACTGTGTTGTGTCAGCACATAGCAGTCTGCTGATGTCACCAGCTGTGTGTCATACATGTATTGTCAAAGCCCTTTGATAGTGTAAACGTGATTAAGGGCTATACAAATAACATTTGTTGGAAATGGACTTGACCAGCTGTGTGTAAATCCGTGATGGCTGTGCTCTAACGGTGAAAACATTGTTGACTACCTGTGGTTGGGGCGTCATATCATAGAGTGGACACGTATACGTAAATTGATCTGCACTTTCTATTTAGTTTTAGTTCCTAAATGACGCCTCTTGCAAATTAAGCTGTGGTGCCTCCCTGGAAGACTATATTGTAAACGTAATAATTTGTGTTGTAACTGTCATTTTTTAAATAGTATAGGGGAATGGACTGTTGTTAAGACACTTTAATGAGATTCTTTAATAATGTGGTGACCCGACTGAAACTCCTCATTGATCCAAAGGGTAATTGGATTATTGCTTCCTTGCCCCCATTGGGCACAGGTTCTTTAGGACACGCTCCTGACAGGATGGTGGAGCAGTGATAACAGGTGTATGCATCCTTGATGGCAAATGGACCACTGCAGGACCCACGGAATGACTCCCTGCACACCTTTGTGCCAACTAAGAGGTTACCCGGTTAACCCTACATGTCAGTGAGGTGGGAGGTGCTCAAATCATCCGGTGAACTGATTAATATAACTGTATTGTCTGGAAAGCCTTTTGAGTCTATAACTGTGATTAAGGGCTAGACAATTACATTTGACTTAGTGATAGAATTGATGTGGTTTCTTTGCCTTGTTTGAGCTGCAGAGCAGACGGGCGTGGGTAATGGCAGATAAAGAAAGGGAAGCGGAAAGTGTTTTCCTTCGGGAGCCAGCAACCCGTCAGGTGTAAGTTCAGGTCGCTGATGGTGCTCATGTTGCCCTGAACACTTAACACATGAACACATCCACAGTTACAATTACATGGCAGAAAATGCTCCTGACCTCACACTCGCATACCAACCATCCAACCATCCCTGCATTTTTCATTGCCTACTAAAATAGATTTTCAAATTCAAAAAAAGTCTGCGTACATTACTTTGGCATTTTGCCAATTTTGCTCAGTCCCACTCTTTCAAAAGAGCCTTGCAAAGTACTTGGTATGTCTAGAGCTTAGGAATTCTGGTCTCATTAAGTTAAACGATTGCCCAGAAGATTATTGGGCATGGAAGTCCTCGTTTTTCAATGCCCTGGGAGGAATACATTTAACTGCCAGTTAGGAGCTCAACCGCCTATCTAAGTAGTAAGGGAATCACCCTTAAGGATTCGTTCTGTGCATGTCGCCTTTCCTGCCTTAGGCTTTAGAATGGCCTGGGATTGCCTGAAGGAGTGTGAATAGCTCCCCTGAAGTTATCTAGAGAGCTCTCTTTGAGAGGATGGACATTTCTCCTAAAATATATCACAAGGACCCCTTAAAGCTCAGCTGGCAGGGCTGCCCTGGGAGTTGGAGTCTACCAAACCAGAGGGCTACTTGCCGTGGCTCTTGTGTCAGGACACAGCAGCAGCACTACTGAGCAAGTATATGTGGCATGGATGCCAAATACTTTCTAGTGCACGACTTCCACATTGATAACGGCCTCCGATCTGCTGCTGAAGCCATCAACCTGCTGAAAAATACTCAGGATATGTCTGCCACCTCCAGATTACAGCTCAATATGATAGTGTAACTAACAACTTTTACTTCTTGGAGGCATTCTTGCAGAAGTCAACGCAAAGGGTTGACAGAAAGATGCCTATAGGCATCTTCACAACCTTATAAGACATGATGATACATAAAGATTTCACCACTATCATCCTCACTACCCCTTAAAGGAAAGAGCTCTTCATCCTCTCGGATGCCTCCGTGAAGGCCATTGCCTCTAGCTTACCTCAAGGTGATCAACAATGATAGAAAGGGTTAGATGGGATTGGTACTGGGAAAACTAGTGCCCCTGGCTGCCCACCCCATCCCGAGTTTGCAGCTGGGTGCGGCTGTGTTGGAGTAAAGATAGCAGAGTTGGTTGAGGACGACTTGGGCTTCAGGGCATATAGAATGCAATTATACACAAACAGCAAGTTATTTTTTTCGCATAGGTATATAACCAATAACATGGTACAGCGTATCAGGAAGTTAACAAAACCTGAGGAGTGGGACTACTTTCGCTCAGAACCCAGCGGATCATGCCACTTGATATGTACCTGCAGCCAAGTTAGCTAGCAGGACGTGACTCACAGGACCCCCGTTCCTTTTCCAACCTGAAGGAGCGCCCACTACGGAAGAGCAGTCCTAGGAACTCAGCGACCAGACATGATGAGTTCTTACGTCACTGTTTATTCTTTTCCTCCATCTAATCTGTGATCTCATAGTGTCCAGCGGTTCTATTCCTGATAGTCTGGTATGAGCCCTAACATCCCTGACACATATCGTTCATTCTTAAAGAGCAGCTAAAGCCAAACAGGAGATCTGAAGTGGCGTTCACGAATGCAACTATCATAATCAGAAACCAACATCAGAGAGAGACCCGCAGCAAAGAGTTCAAGACAATCCTCTGAGGAAGCTGAACCCCTGCGTGATGAAGAGGGCCTTCTGTCTAATGGGAGGCCGCAGCCTCAATGCAAAAATGCTCGTGAGGCAGTACCACAAGTTATAACATTGTAGCTGCCATTTACGTCATTTTATGTCTGTGGATGTATGATGTTTAAATACCGATACTGAAAGATAGCATCAATTACTGCTATCGTTCTGTATCATTTCACTCTGACAAAAATCATTTCATGAGAATGACAACAGCAAAGAGCATTGAACTTTACGCCAGCCTGTCAGCTATCTGACGATTTGTGTACAGACACAAACATCTGGGTCAGAATATCAATACTGAAGGTGGGGTGAAACAAAAAAAGCAAAGGTTTTTGATTTGAATGCATTGCCTTTTCAAAACTGGGAAGTTGCAATGCTATTACAATAATATTGTCAACTTGTTCAACATTGGCAACATTTGACAGTGCGTTAAGTCATAACTACAAACGGAATGTATTGCCACTTGAACAATAAACCACCACATTGATGTTGACTGATGTCTTCTACAACCCTGCTGACACCTCTTCACACATGTTCACTGTTCTCTGTATTCTCGGCCAGTGGATCTTCTCTAATTGATCAGCATAGACACGGAGGCCAACCAGCCATCATTAGTGATTAATCAATATTTAGCAGATTAGGATGATCAAGATTGTAGTTGGAATTTTGTGGGGAATCTCCTGATAAAAGAAACGTATAAACTGAAGTATTGCATTATATGATTCATTGCAATTCTTTCTTTTTATTTGACAAGGTTAATCCCTTTCTATCAAACATTTATTTTCAAGAGAGACCTGGCCAAGAAGGGCAGCAGTACATGGAGTTACAAAATGGATACAACACATCATACAACACAGCAAATAACTAGTACAGGTATTAATCTGCAGTCTCCCTGGTAATGTGTGTGCTCCCTGGGTTTTACAAAATATTTAAACTCTCAGTGAGGTAAGAAGGCCTTTATGTTTAAAACTTTCTTAAAATCAAAAATTTCAAGGCAGGAGGTTTTAAAATGCTGCACAATCTCCTTAAGGGGTACATAATCGATTTGATGAATTGAGTCATATAAAAAATATAACAGTATAACAAATATAGTTTTTGCACATAACAAAGGGGACCCTTGTTTTGTTTGTACGCTGTTATCTCCGCCATGTCCTACAAAATGTACAGTGTCTGTGGTGACTATGACAAAGATACCCAATTGTGATTGGTAAAAATGATTTATTCGCTGGCTAAAGCTGTCCAAAATTTACCTTTTTGTGATTCAATTGCTCTTGTTTTTTTCACAAAACCGAAGTTGCAGCATTTTTGATCAGTGCCATTCGGCTCAATGATTGTATTTTGTTATTGACCTGGAATAAATTTGCAACAAACAATGTAGTTCAATGTAAAAGTACGTTTACTGGTAATTAATGACCTATGAGTTTACATTTACAGACAACTGTTGATAACTACATGCAATTAATTTAACTATCAATGATCTGTGGTAGAAGATTGCATAATTTTGCAAGCACCTCACCCAATAGGCCGTTGTAGTCGTTGGAAAGGTAGAGGGTGGCAACCCCACCGCAGTTGCTACTACATTTTAGACAGTGGACCTTTAATTAGTTTTCAATTTTCCATTCCAAATTGTAAGTCTCTTTTTATTAATGTCGTGATGACCTGGAGCCTCCTTCCAGACACTGAAGACAGTAAGGTGTTTTGGTGAGAAGCCAACAGCCCTCATTGGTCATCCACCGGAGCCATCAGCGTCTAATGAGCAGGCCGTCAACGCTTCCATTTGGCAGGGAAACGCTGCCATAGTAATTAATGGAAGAAGCGTCCCATGGCTCCATCCAAGCTAAAAGCAAGTTTTGAGCTTAAATTCTCAGTAGCTAAGTCTAGCATCAACTCACCACTTTCAATTGAGAATGATGACGTCATTCTGCACATTCCTAATGTACACACAGGGTTTCATGAATCTCCCTGTGGAGCACACATACGGCAGGTTGAAGTGATGCTGATGGCTGTGTGATGCAGAATTGTGGCACCCGAGCCAAGAGGCAGGATATTTTGGAATATAAGTAAGAATATGGTGCTATAAATACATTGAATGGAGTTGTGTGTCAAATGGTTCAGTCCAAATTCGTGCATGACTCACAATAAGTGGAGTAGTGCAAGACCTCATCAAGATAATCTTTGTATTCGTGGAAATGTGTCCTCCTTTCTTCTTCGTGCTATGCACCTAACCTAGTTTAGTGAATGCAAAGGCAGGGAGGAGAAAATAAGGCCCTGGAAGACACCAAACAAAACCGAGATTAATGGTGGGATCAAGGGGCAGTTTCATCAGTGCCAAACCACATCAATCCCCCTGTGTTAGCCAGGATCAATGACAGCCCACCAAAACATGTTGATAATGAGCCTGATAATGATGGATGGTGTCAACCAGTGGAATGCAAAGGGAAGTGGGGGTTGAAGTGAGGTGGACCTGACAATAGGTTTTGTTCTGCCTCTTATATCCTGCCTTTAGCAACAACTAAATGAGGAAAACCATACCGCAAAATCAGCACCTTGAAAGACGTCTACCCAAGGGCCACCACAGACCTGTTCACGCGTATGCACTGGGGCATGTGAGTGGATGCTGGACGTGCTCATGAAACTGCCCCCCCTCCCCTGCCGGTTCTTAAGAAATAGCCATATAGTGGGCTGGTTGAGATATCACACATGCACCATGGACCCCAAAAGCAGCAGTCTCTTAACTAATGTTAAGAGTCACACAATGACAATATTTTACGAAATGGGTAGAGGCATTGCACAGTACCCTGCTTTAAGAAGGAAGATGAATAGTTGCATTCCACTGCAGCTGAAACAAAAATGACTTTGCATCCGCCCTGCCTCCTTGAGTTTAAATAATTCATATGAAACATGAATATCTATCAAGGGACATGCTCATGTTGTGCAAATTAATTAGAATCTCAAATTGGATGTTCATATAAATCAGATTTCTATTCATTACTTATAGAAGAGCAGCTACGGATGGAACGATAGAGACTGTATTGTCTATTTCGTAGCGTCAAATTAAGACTTGAACTGGGATAGATTACAATAACTGGTGGGCTCTTATTTCTTTCGGGAGGGTAGAAAAGGGCCTTCATGACACGCTAGGACAAAAGATCATTTTATAATTGTCTGTGCGCGGTATGATTTATTTTATCTCACTGAGTTAATGTGTTTTTCATGCACTCTGGATTCTGGGGTTGAATTTAATGTGATGTAATGTTAACAGGCTGCTGCTGGTTCTGTCCTGATTAGTCATGGAGTTGTGTGGACCGGCACCACGCCCCACAATACAAATGGTTTCAGAGCCGCAAATCGCAAACAAATGGATTTGTGATGATCAATTCTTCTCGGCGTTTCGACCAAACACTCTCCTTCATACCTGTTTACCCCCCACCACCACACACTGGTATGTTCTGGAGGCTTTAGCAGATGGCTTGTTTTCTCCATACCTTGGGTTAGGGTCCCGCAGACAACATCCACCTGACCCGAGCTGTACGAGGTCATTCCATTCAGCCCAGACATTACGCTCACTGTATGTTTTGTATCCACTGAGGATCCAATGTATTTCTACCACCTCACAAGCATACACAAACCAGTGCACTGGGGTAACATACATACCACATTTAGGAATAAAAACTAGAGATATAGCTAGAGATATGGGTGCCTCCGTAGACCAGATATTACACTAAACACAACCTCCAGGGCCTTTAGGCAACCGCCAAGGCTAGATCTGCAGATGTTATTTTAAAGCACAATTAAACCTTTAAACCAAAAAAACAACCGACCAATCATGTGGAGAGTATGTGGTGATGACACGGAATCATAAACTTACCTGAGGATGCGAAGCATTGAGTTGACAATCAGGGAAAATAAAATGTTAGGATGCACCTACTACTAAAATAAAGTCTGGTCAGGGCGGCGAGGCACAGCACATGACGAGCAGTGTGTCACCAAAGCTTTCTATGGAGGCTGTAGCTAGTTGGCTAGGTGCTTGACTTTGAGACGGTTGTTTGCAGCACTGCTGATACAGCATCGTACAGCTGTGTAAGAACATCTGCTCTCCGCGAGGGATCTCAGCCATATGACTTTGTAAAGAAACAAAGCTCAAGCGTTGGTTTATATTCAAAGCATTCTTGTAGTTAACAGTTTTGTGTGTTACTGTGGCAACTTCTCAACCACCGAAGAGAAAACATCTGCCTATCACCTTACTTATGCAAGCTTAGCGAGGGCAATAGTGGGGAGGATTGAGGGGAGAACCGACAACGCCACCAGTGAAATTACACCCCTGGAAATCAATATAAGATGGTATATTACTTTTGTGTTGTTGAATATTATTAATAATACTGATGAGGCATGCAGATTTGTTTAACTGAACGGACAGAGACAGTAATTCCAAAATAAACCAAATCTTTATTTAAATGGGAACAAAAATCTCCATAAACTTGAACTGCTGAAAATAAGGATTAGTGTAAAACTAATAAACAAGATAGCTAAACAAGGAGAAGATATTCTTTATTAAAATCAGCTAAGATATTTTGTACATAAAATCTAAAAATCACAATCTAAAATAGCAATCCAAAACTAAAACAAAACAAAACCTACCAGACTAAAGCTGAGGCCAACTGCCAAGAGGCAAACTACACCGAGTAGTTGTCTAGTGGTGCTACCACTCACCTCAATCCTCACTGCAAACTAAAACTGGTGGAAAAACGTATTGTATTCCAGTGCTTTAACTCGCATGCAAGTGAAGGGACCTCACCATGGGCCTCCCTACAGTTTGGCGCCCAGCTTTAGTCTAAAGAAAAGGAACTTAAAACAGTATCAAAGCAAACATTTAACCCCCAGTTGGTTCAATAAACCCAAAATATTGTAATCATGAACAAAAGATAAGTACGATGAAAGTATGGCAAAAGAGCAGCAGGTGAACCTACAAAAATGATAGAGAATGGAATTAGCCCTGCCCACCGTGCTGCAAACTGACAACAATTGGTGTGGCCCACACTACTCACCACCACGGATTTGAGGAAATGAGTCCAAAGTCATTCAACCACAGGGGGCTATCCTAAAGCTAAATAAAACAAATCAAATGAATGGGTAGTACAAAAGTGAAGTACAAAAGTGCACTCCATCCATCCATCCGTCCGGCCGTCTGTCCGTCCGTTCGTTCGTCCGTCCGTCCGTCCGTCCATCCATCCATCCAAATGCTACTCAAATAGTTTACGCTACACCAACCAAAGCAGGGGCACGAGCCATACTAAGGTACAATGGCCACAGCTGCCTTAAATAAGGCCTAAATTAGGGGACTGGACCAATCTGGGGCTGCATTCAAGAGCACTATGCTTGACTAGGATTTCTAATCTGCTACATAAGCTTCTATGACTTCTTGCTTGTGTAGGACTAACAATCTGGGAGACTGATTCTGAACTTGCTGAGTAACTTTTGGCCGGAGCAAATCTCCATTCACTCCCGCCAAAGGTTACTCAGCAAGTTCAGTCTCCCAGTGTGTTAGTCGCACAAGTGGTTTGAGAGCTGGAAGAGGCGAAGGGTTGTGTGGGAGTGTGGGAGGTCCACCTCTGGTGTAGAGGGTGTCTCCTCACCAAGCATGCTGAGGAGATGACACCATCATTATGAAGATAAATGTAAAGCAGCGGCTCCACTTACTAGGGCCCCCTCGGAGGAGCGATGCTGCAGATAAGTGTGTGTATGTGGTCTCTAACCAACTGTGTCAGTGTTTTCAGAGCTTCCCAGCAGTGCTATCAAACTAAGCTAGCGAGGAAGGTTGTTAAATCCTGACGTGTGGCTGCAGAAGCACACAAACTAGGAATGCCACATTCACAAATTTAAAAGCTAAGCTTAACACATGAAACATATCAGCACCACCAGTAAAGTCAGAATATACATGCTAGATGCCCATTCTCTTTGTGTTAAAAAAAAGAGTATTGTCAAGCTTATTAAACGTATAGTTCCGGTCCTTGATTCTAATGGTCTCGAATCCGGTCTTTGTTAGAATGAATGCCCTGAATATCTCAAAGAATGCTAGCCTGCATTGCTTGTCAACCAGTTTGTGGTCTTTGGGAACTATGCAGCTTCTGGCGCTATAGTTTTTGCAATAATGTCGATATTTTTACTATATCAGTAATTTTTTACTTTATTCGCTTCGTGCCAAACAATGCTCCCTAGCTGTTCCCAAATCACTGTAAACCATGGCCTCTCGTGGCTCATTGCTCGAATACTCTAGTCTAACCCAGTGCTCCTTCATTTGCCCCAATTATAGTTCTAATTGGCATCACAGCCCATCACAGGCAAAGGTTTTTTCTGGACCAGTGCACTTTACTTTGTTAATAAATGGGGCAGTTGCCGTTTTGGAAAAAATAAAGTGGTAAGACCATCGCAATCGATGAGTCAAAGATATGAATAAACAAATATAATTTCCTTAAACAAATCAGGTAAAAGTGTGCTATTTGAAATGGTGCTCCGGATAACAAGGAATTTGTCGGTTGATACAGCCTTGGCATTGGTTCACACACCTGCTCATGTACTACGCTTTCCACAACAGTTACACTGCTCAATCACAGAGGTAAATGTGTTTAACTAACAACCAATTCAATTTAGTTGATGTGTTTTGATTTGGAACTCAATACAATTAACACTTTGACACATTAAAGCATCCCACTGAAAACATTGCTCATTGCTGGATGCCATCTCATACCAAGGGATCAACGTGTATGCTTCCACAAAAACGAGATGTGCGCTCATTTGAATAGTATCACACTTCTCTCCCCAGCTTCTTGCTGTTGTGTATGTTTACTGCACTTTTGCCCTGCAAACTGTTCAATGTGAGCATAGTGTTGCTGCTTAACCCACTGGATTATGATAGGGTACCTGCCCCAAATAAGACAGGAGACACAAATAGAACTCACGGTACACGCTGTGCTTGACGTCGTGGCTGTGAAGGGACGTCTTGGTAGGTTTTTACTGTCTTTACGAACCTAAAAGTGATAGCAAAGAGATTTGCCTGAACTTTGTTGTGGCAGGACACATTCCCATGTTATTTGGCATTTGTGTTTTACTTCATTTAGTTCTACATTGATTCATGTTGACCCTTGAATCAATCACTGATGCGTCTTCAAATGTTGTTTACTATCCTCTGTGTTTGTGAGCTTTTCATGTATGTTTGCATATGGGCTGCATGTCTCCCTCCATCCAGAACCAAAGTGCCCAGCGGCAGACCCTCCTCCTCTGCTTGTGGAGTCAGCGACCGTATCCTCTTCTATTGATGTTTAGCTTAACTCCCATCTGAGGTAAATTGAGGGATGTTTTCTGTACTATTTAATACAATTATATGATGCTCAAACTGGGAACTCATTTTGGTCATGGTCCATTGTTGTTGCTATTCTCAGGGTCCAGTTATTGTGGCTAGTGTGTGTGTGTGTGTGTGTGTGTGTGTGTGTGTGTGTGTGTGTGCGTGTGTGTGTGTGTTTGTGTGTGTGGTGTGTGTGTGTGTGTGCGCTATGGTAGAAAACAATGAAGGTTTAAAAGGATATCTCTAAGGATAAATGTTGGAATATATTAGTGGAGAGAAATATACCAGAAGGGGGGAGGGGCAGGCTCCAGACCCTGTTCCATTGTTATTTCAACACCTCAGAGGGTCCGGAGTCAGTCTATTTCTCAGTTCACTTCGATAATAAGTATAAGTAAGGATAACTTTAAGTATAACTTATTCAAGAATATAAGGTAAATATATTTAGAATGGAGCCAAATGTTAAACACTATTGATATTGCCTGGCCTTCCTGTGTCATCAAATGCCTGCATTCTGGTGAACCACTGACACCTCAAGTAAATGGCCTCTTACAGAAACATCTGTTACCCCCTACGGGTTCTCGTACATGAGTTTAGAATGTGTATTCTGTAGGCTTCAAGGTAAACGTTAAGTTAACTAATCCATACCCCGGTTGAAATCAGACACTACCAGCTTTAGGATAATGACTGTATATGCCACAGACAAATAAAGTTGCATTAACTATTACAAATATATTATATACATTATTTTACTGTTGAAATGAATATTGCTTTCACAGGGCTCATCTCTTAAACACATAAGTCATGGTGATTTAAAATCAGGTTAATAAACAAGGTGATGAATGGATTTTAATCAAAGACCTCACTTCATATAACTGTAATGCATAATATGTAACTTCATATAACTAATATTTTATTGATTTTTACACAAAAAACGGAGGAAAGACAGCACAGACATTATCAAACTATAACACAAGAGTAAATAAATGACTTAACATACATGGGTTGTATTCATATACACACAAGTTGTTAAAGGAGAGTCCATAGGAAAAACCTTAAGGGTCTCTCGGTACCACTGTGTGACTGTGGGCATCGTCTCGCTAGAAGCAGGAGTTTACCCATTAAAGTCTGCTGTCCAGTGGATAAAGAGAGTTGCTGTCTTGTAGGCATATTCCGGAGAAACAAGCCCGCAAAACCTTTGTGGTTTTGCGGAAAATTGAGATAAGCTCCTTGGCAATGTTTTTCCAATACCTGGATATCAAGGGGCATTGCCAGATACAATGGTAGTACGTTCCTACTTCTTTTTTGCGTTTGATGCAAATGGGAGAAATCTGGGGATCAATCTTGTGTAAGAAGTGAGGTGTTCGCTGTAGTCTGTGCAATATTCTGTACTGGCTCTCTCTGAGTCTATTACATGTAAATAACTTCTAAGCAGATTCAAAGGCATCTGACCAATAACTGTGATGGTTAAATATGTAACTATTTTGTACGTAATGCTTGTATGTATGAAAATGTAAACGGGATAAGATTAATGTTAATGGGGACCGGGGAGGGCCCGTAGATTTGATTTTAGAGGTCTGGGATTGGTCTAGGGCGTCACAGAGCTGGAGTACCTCAAGTTCACGGCCCGGTTGGGGCAGTTATTTTGCAAACAAACTCAGGTGATGTAACTGTGATGTTACGTGGTGATGTTACTCTCTGCGGTGACAATAAAGCCTTGATCATTCAACCCTAGTCCTTCTCGACCTCTCGTAATTTGTTAGAGTATTAGACTGTGGGTTTTATCCATGACAGTGCCTGCCTGCGTGTGGACGTGCGTGCGTGCGTGCGTGCGTGTGTGTGTCTCATTCAATTCAAATCTTGAGGGAGGATGTTGTTTTCCATGCTGCCTAAACCAGAATGTGAATTATGTATCAGACATGTTTTGCACACATCACAGACACTAGACATTCTTCCATTCAGTCTGGCATCAGAACTTCGGATGTGCTGATCGGTAGAGGTTCAAATATGTAAAGACAATAATCAAAGCACCCTATGGTGAGACTTGAGTCAGACTTTTAGTATTTATGCGGTTCAGGAGCAAATTAAGCTTGTATTCAATCTGGGGATTGTAATTGACTTTGATGGGACTGCTAAACCCAGCTGTCTACCCTGCCTTTTGTTCTTCTGGAGACAAGAACCTTTCGTTGGAGACGAAATGGCTCTATGCTGCGAGTTGCTCCGTCTTATTCTCCTCAAACAAAGGTTTGCCACAGCTTGAATGAACAGTTGTTCCTGTGCATTCTCAAGCATTCTGTGTGTAACAATTCCTCCCATGGTGGTTGAGCCCTGACCCAATATGACAGATAGCAGGCAGGCATATACTCTTACAGCTTCACCCCCACGGGACTCAATCTCGGCCCTCTCTCCTTCCAACGGCCTTAGCGTGAGCGCCTTAGCCCATTCAACTAGGGATAAGGCGTCCAATCCCTGGAGTCAGGTGGGTGTGTGTATCTCTGCGTGTATTTCTGTGTGTTTCGTCTTCTGTGCTATTGAGTTCATTATTGCAGCCACATAACACAAATACTCTTCCTCATTACATATGCTCTTCACGTCTGCGGCCATTGTTCAAGTATAAATCTAAATGCATTCTGGCTTCCTTCCTTCCTTCCTCACGGAGCCAGCATCTGCATGTTTCTCCGTTTCGAAGATCCAGGCATCCAGATGAGCCATGCGACACCCCCTGGAGGCGTGGACCCCGAATGCGCTCCGCAGGGGGGTGACGCAGCAGGGTTGGGAGGGCCCGTACCGGTATAGGTACAACTGTACAAGGTTCATTTTATCTTTTTTTACTATTTTTAATTTTAGTATCCAATGGCATCTGTCTCTGCAGCTGCTCTATAGCTGCACCAAAAGACTCCAAAAAATGAAAATAAATAAATCACTCCCCTTTATATCTACGTCTGCTTCAGAAGGTGTCCATCTGCAGATGAACAACACCTGATTGTGCTGACTCAGCCTGGTCAGCATTTCTTTTGGTAGGGGACGTCTCCTCTGGCCGTACACAGACCCAGGTTCCCCACGTACCAGTACAGCGCTCACACCTGCAGATGTCTTCCAGATGAACCGCAGTCTCATGCCAGCAGTGTGGACGTGCTCCAGGGTGAACGAGTGACACATGGCTGCGCGCTGCAACGGGAGAGAGGCATGGAGAACACCACGCGGGTACAAAGATCCTGTTACAGCCGTCAGCCCCTTCTCAGCCCTCGCATATTGTTAGTTTCTTATGAGACACACACACACAAACACACGCAAGCACACACACAAGCCTGAAGCCCTGAATGTGACCTCCAAGCTGCAATGCTGCGTCCCCCTTCTCCTTCTCACTAAAACAGCATGACTGCTCCCCGCCCCCCCTCTGTCTCTCTGAAAGCCATGCGCCATGTAAGAGTTGATGAGAAAAGTTGGTGCCAAGCAGCCATCCATGACAAAAATAGATTAGTCGGAAAATGAGAGAGGCTCCACTTTTCACTGAGACGCGCGTGTGTGTGTGTGTATGTGTGCGATCATGAGTGTGTGTGTGTGATCATGTGTGGTTGTGTGTGTGTGTGTGAGTGGGCGCGTATACCAGACCATGCCCGCATGTGTGTGCAAACGTGTGTGTAATCGCATGTGTGTGTGTTTGAGTGTGTATGATCATGTGTCTGTGTTTCTGTGTGTTTCTGTGTGTATGATCATGTGTGTGTGTTTCTGTGTGTATGATCATGTGTGTGTGTGTGTGTGGGTGGGGATGGGTGTGAGTGTGCCCATGTGTGACAGAACTTTGTTTTTTAGATAAACATACAAGGGAAAAACTAAACGTGCATCATTATGACCGATTATTGGAATGTGTATTTAAATGAATTACTCCTGCAAGCATCTCAGTGTTTTTGTTAATTTTACCGGCTGTGGATATGTGATCTTCTTGAGTTGTGGTACAACGTACAAATGTATATATATTTTTGTCATAACATTATAAAAGTTTATTTGCAAAGCAATGCGCTTGTTTGTTGAGTTTTTCATCCCGGTTCAAATTAAGGACAGCTCATGTGGCGTAGGTTTGTGTTTACTGCAGAGCAACGCATCACCATAGATACACCATCCATTTCCTCTGCTGCCTTCACCTCTTTACTCTGGCATGATGAGTGTGGGCTGTCTCTTTATACTCATCTCCATAAATAAATGCATTATGTGTGAGATCTGGGGCCATAGAGGGTACTTCATATCCTGAACACACTCTCCTCCACGCACATCTGTCATGTTCCAATATGTAAACAGTGGTGACAAACGATACGTCGCCTCACTGCGGCCTGGAAACTCTGCTCTCGCCACAGATGAATGAAGCGCTGCTCGGGGAGAAGTTGGACTTGTGGCCTCCCGATCTTGAGGACATTGTCTTTGTATTTCAGTTCTGAAAATCCAGCTCATAAATGTAAAACCCAGCAGGAAAAACAAAGGCTCGGTGAGGTGGTCAGACTGCAGCAGATGAGACATTCAGGGTGGACAAACACAGGCGGCGGTGTCGCGGCATGTAACAGCGAGTAAAAGCACAGGACACAACAGGAGCCAACAGGAGGCTCAGGACAACAGGTCTGAATGCTAACCGTTGAGGACACGGGGAACCTGCATGCTAACAGCGGTTGCCCTGGAAACAAATATTATTTTAGCATAAAGTTTTCTCCCCCTGCCGAACTCTCACTTCTAGAATACATCATTCTGTAACTCATTATGAACTTTTGAACAAACACGATAGATTGTGATACATATATAGCTACATATAACTATATATATACCGAGTAATTCACACAGTGTCTCCCTTTTGTATTTTAAAGTATTCCTGTTCATTTTGCGTGGCTTGTGGATAAAACAGAAAAGATGAAAGCATTGCTCAAATTACTTTTAATTATGTTTGAATTGAACTAAGTAGTTGACAAATCACCACTGTTAAAGTCCTATCTGACTGAGCTCATATGCCTGTGCTTTGAGTACATCATTCATCATTAAAATGACTGCTTCCAGGCATGTGAATAATAGAGAAATATGATAATTTACACCTTTTCGCAAGAGCTGAATATGCTTTTAATTGCATTTTCTCCCAGTGCACGGAGCGCCGTTGTATCTCGGAGGTGTTTCTGTTGTCGCCGTTGTAAAATAAGTGTGTATCATAAGATGAATGATCTGGTGAAATAGCAATAAGGTTTAGTTCTCTGCAGAAGATAAATGTTTTTCAAATGGTGGTTACTGAGTTGCACCATTTCTCTTATTGCTGGAAGATTAGTAATCTTTTAAAGTGAAAGTATTGTGGCAGAGGGCAGGGCGGATTGAGGGGAGTGGTATATCCGGCAACCTGCTGGCTCCACCCCCAAGCCTTACATGGACTTCCTCCCTTTAACGATGCAAGCCTAAGGATCATCAAGCAGGAGTGCTTGGGGTTAAATGGGAGAGCAGGCTAGCGCACAAGGGGGGCTAGCAAACTAAGACAGCATCTTTGGGATTCTTCTGGGAGTACTGTACCACGGCCGACGAGAGAGAGATAGGTGGAAATTGAATTGGTCTAACCGGATTACGGTTTGGACCCTGACGGAGGTGGATGACCCTTATCCCACCCTGGTTGTATAAATACCCCTTAACTAAATCACCTGGATTTTGAACCGCTCTCTCTGTTGTGTAGTTTACTGTTCAACTTGGTGGCGTGGAAACCCCACACTCACGAGCCGATTTCATTTAAATGCAGCCTCTTTAAAATACGTTCTTTAAAACGAGGAAAAGAGGTGTAACCAATGATGTGAGCTAAATCATTAATGTTAATGTTAGACTCAGATTCTCTTTGTACAATGCTAATGACATTGGATGAAATGAAAGCCAAAATAATCTGATATTATTATATTCCTGTAAAAGCTTAATTTGATATTTTTTTGTTTTCTTTTTAGTATCCAATAGCATCTGTCTTTGCAGCTGCTCTAAAGCAACACCTATAGACTCAAATCTAAAAATAATCGAAATGACTGCATTCTCTTCCAACTACGTATAATTCTAAAGGTGTCTATCTGATGAACAACACCTGACAGCATTTATTAGACAGAGAACCTCTCAAAGACAGGGAACTTCTCAGAGACAGAGAACCTCTGAACGACAGGGAACTTCTCAGAGACAGAGAACCTCTCAAAGACAGGGAACTTCTCAGAGACAGAGAACCTCTCAACGACAGGGAACTTCTCAGAGACAGAGAACCTCTCAACGACAGGGAACTTCTCAGAGACAGAGAACCTCTCAACGACAGGGAACTTCTCAGAGACAGAGAACCTCTCAAAGACAGGGAACTTCTCAGAGACAGAGAACCTCTCAACGACAGGGAACTTCTCAGAGACAGAGAACCTCTCAACGACAGGGAACTTCTCAGAGACAGAGAACCTCTCAAAGACAGGGAACTTCTCAGAGACAGAGAACCTCTCAACGACAGGGAACTTCTCAGAGACAGAGAACCTCTCAACGACAGGGAACTTCTCAGAGACAGAGAACCTCTCAACGACAGGGAACTTCTCAGAGACAGAGAACCTCTCAACGACAGGGAACTTCTCAGAGACAGAGAACCTCTCAACGACAGGGAACTTCTCAGAGACAGAGAACCTCTCAACGATAGGGAACTTCTCAGAGACAGAGAACCTCTAAAAGACAGGGAACTTCTCAGAGACAGAGAACCTCTCAACGACAGGGAACTTCTCAGAGACAGAACCTCTCAACGACAGGGAACTTCTCAGAGACAGAGAACCTCTCAAAGACAGGGAACTTCTCAGAGACAGAGAACCTCTCAAAGACAGGGAACTTCTCAGAGACAGAGAACCTCTCAACGACAGGGAACTTCTCAGAGACAGAGAACCTCTCAACGACAGGGAACTTCTCAGAGACAGAGAACCTCTCAAAGACAGGGAACTTCTCAGAGACAGAGAACCTCTCAAAGACAGGGAACTTCTCAGAGACAGAGAACCTCTCAAAGACAGGGAACTTCTCAGAGACAGAGAACCTCTCAACGACAGGGAACTTCTCAGAGACAGAGAACCTCTCAAAGACAGGGAACTTCTCAGAGACAGAGAACCTCTCAAAGACAGGGAACTTCTCAGAGACAGAGAACCTCTCAACGACAGGGAACTTCTCAGAGACAGAGAACCTCTCAACGACAGGGAACTTCTCAGAGACAGAGAACCTCTCAAAGACAGGGAACTTCTCAGAGACAGAGAACCTCTCAAAGACAGGGAACTTCTCAGAGACAGAGTACCTCTCAACGACAGGGAACTTCTCAGAGACAGAGAACCTCTCAACGACAGAGCTCCCCATCTCAAATGTATGTGAGGCCATTACCTACCGCTAGGAGCGCCCCCCCCATCTCCCCCATCTCAAATGAACAGTGAGGCGCCCTCCCCCCCATCTCCCCCATCTCAAGTGTGTGAGGCCGTCCCCCGCCCCCCATCTCAAATGAACAGTGTGTGAGGCGCCCCCCCCCATCTCAAATGAACAGTGTGTGAGGTGGTTTCACCGCTGGGTCCCTCCAGCTGGGAGCCCCCATTCCGTGTCGTAACCCCCCCTCTGAGCGACGCTACGTTAATAGCTTGTATCTTACTGCTTCACCATTCAGTAAGTAATGTATTTCTCGAGCTACAACATCATTCAGGGCCGCATGTTTCTTTGAGCGGGGGAGGGGGTGGTTCTGTGCCCTGGAGTCACAACAGCAGAAGGTCTCCCAATGGATTTTTCAAAGTTTCTGTGACTCTCATTTGCCTGATGATGTTTTTTGGACGTGGAGGGATGGAGCTAGAATATGAGCCTAGTACTTGCATTGACATCATTTCATACCATTATTTATTCATCATAAAAAACATATGTGAGTTTGCGTCTTCTTTTACACTTACTTTTGCCCTCCGGTATTGTTCACTGTGAGGAGTGTTGTATTGTCACCATGCTGCCCCTCTGTTCTGCGCCTCATGTCCATAGGCTAGGAACTATGATACCGCATGTGGCCTCCATGCAGCATGTTTATTAAGCACTGCACACCTCAACAAGAGAGAAAAACACTCAGGAATATTACTCTTCATGTCAAATTACAGAACAAAACACATGTCAGAGCATAGTTCATTTATTTTTCAATTCAAGTCTGAGTATCTGAGAGCTTATTATACCATTCTGTTACATTTTTCATGTGTAATTCCATAAATGTAATTTATTTTTACATTAAAAAAATTATGGAACGTGGATGACTATAATAATATATCATAATAACGCAGAATATTATTAGAATAAATATTTCATGTATGAGAGACGAGATGCATAGCCTTCTACTGGGAGGTGTCTCTGGTCTCTACTAGCCTTACTGGGAGGTGTCTCTGGTCTCTACTAGCCTTACTGGGAGGTGTCTCTGGTCTCTACTAGCCTTCTACTGGGAGGTGTCTCTGGTCTCTACTAGCCTTACTGGGAGGTGTCTGGTCTCTACTAGCCTTACTGGGAGGTGTCTCTGGTCTCTACTAGCCTTACTGGGAGGTGTCTCTGGTCTCTACTAGCCTTCTACTGGGAGGTGTCTCTGGTCTCTACTAGCCTTACTGGGAGGTGTCTCTGGTCTCTACTAGCCTTATTAGGAGGTGTCTCTGGTCTCTACTAGCCTTACTGGGAGGTGTCTCTGGTCTCTACTAGCCTTACTGGGCGGTGTCTCTGGTCTCTACTAGCCTTACTGGGAGGTGTCTCTGGTCTCTACTAGCCTTACTGGGAGGTGTCTCTGGTCTCTACTAGCCTTACTGGTGTCTCTGGTCTCTACTAGCCTTACTGGGAGGTGTCTCTGGTCTCTACTAGCCTTACTGGGAGGTGTCTCTGGTCTCTACTAGCCTTACTGGGAGGTGTCTCTGGTCTCTACTAGCCTTACTGGGAGGTGTCTCTGGTCTCTACTAGCCTTACTGGGAGGTGTCTCTGGTCTCTACTAGCCTTACTGGGAGGGGTCTCTGGTCTCTACTAGCCTTACTGGGAGGTGTCTCTGGTCTCTACTAGCCTTACTGGGAGGTGTCTCTGGTCTCTACTAGCCTAACTGGGAGGTGTCTCTGGTCTCTACTAGCCTTACTGGGAGGTGTCTCTGGTCTCTACTAGCCTTACTGGGAGGGGTCTCTGGTCTCTACTAGCCTTACTGGGAGGTGTCTCTGGTCTCTACTAGCCTTACTGGTGTCTCTGGTCTCTACTAGCCTTACTGGGAGGTGTCTCTGGTCTCTACTAGCCTTACTGGGAGGTGTCTCTGGTCTCTACTAGCCTTACTGGGAGGTGTCTCTGGTCTCTACTAGCCTTACTGGGAGGTGTCTCTGGTCTCTACTAGCCTTACTGGGAGGTGTCTCTGGTCTCTACTAGCCTTACTGGGAGGTGTCTCTGGTCTCTACTAGCCTTACTGGGAGGTGTCTCTGGTCTCTACTAGCCTTACTGGGAGGTGTCTCTGGTCTCTACTAGCCTTACTGGGAGGGGTCTCTGGTCTCTACTAGCCTTACTGGGAGGTGTCTCTGGTCTCTACTAGCCTTACTGGGAGGTGTCTCTGGTCTCTACTAGCCTAACTGGGAGGTGTCTCTGGTCTCTACTAGCCTTACTGGGAGGTGTCTCTGGTCTCTACTAGCCTTACTGGGAGGGGTCTCTGGTCTCTACTAGCCTTACTGGGAGGTGTCTCTGGTCTCTACTAGCCTTACTGGTGTCTCTGGTCTCTACTAGCCTTACTGGGAGGTGTCTCTGGTCTCTACTAGCCTTACTGGGAGGTGTCTCTGGTCTCTACTAGCCTTACTGGGAGGTGTCTCTGGTCTCTACTAGCCTTACTGGGAGGTGTCTCTGGTCTCTACTAGCCTTATTAGGAGGTGTCTCTGGTCTCTACTAGCCTTACTGGGAGGTGTCTCTGGTCTCTACTAGCCTTACTGGTGTCTCTGGTCTCTACTAGCCTTACTGGGAGGTGTCTCTGGTCTCTACTAGCCTTACTGGTGTCTCTGGTCTCTACTAGCCTTACTGGGAGGTGTCTCTGGTCTCTACTAGCCTTACTGGGAGGTGTCTCTGGTCTCTACTAGCCTTACTGGGAGGTGTCTCTGGTCTCTGCTAGCCTTACTGGTGTCTCTGGTCTCTACTAGCCTTACTGGGAGGTGTCTCTGGTCTCTACTAGCCTTACTGGGAGGGGTCTCTGGTCTCTACTAGCCTTACTGGGAGGTGTCTCTGGTCTCTACTAGCCTTACTGGGAGGTGTCTCTGGTCTCTACTAGCCTTACTGGGAGGTGTCTCTGGTCTCTACTAGCCTTACTGGGAGGTGTCTCTGGTCTCTACTAGCCTTACTGGGAGGTGTCTCTGGTCTCTACTAGCCTTACTGGGAGGTGTCTCTGGTCTCTACTAGCCTTACTGGGAGGTGTCTCTGGTCTCTACTACTACTAATGTGCTGCTGAGTAACGTGTATTCTCCAGTTCATGCGACAACACTGCAGCTACACTACCATCCTAGAACACATTCAGATGGATATTGTTGACATTGATCTCCTGTAAATGTTGCTATATCTACACACACGCGCATGGAGGCACGCACACACGCATGCAAACAACCGCACGGTTGCACACACACATTCAAGCTAGCTCTCTCCTAAAGCTATCTCTCTCTCCTTTAGCTGCCCTTGGGGTCACAGCTTCCTTTGTCTCTACCAATGGAGGCCAGTTCAGGGCTAAAGACTCAAAATGTCGTGAGAAACGTATCCCCTTCAACATCGCTCATAAAAAACTGGAATGTTTTTGGTCATGTTAAAAAGTTTCTGAGAAACTTATCCTGCAGAGATTTCTTATGAGAGAAAGACCTTGCAGTAAAATGGTCGATGGGCCTCATTGTGCGTGTTAGGGAGTATTTCACTCTTCAGCACATTCTCACTAAAAACCTGCCAATTTGATTCCCAACAAACATTCAGCTGCTGGAAATGTGTCAGTTGATGTGCTTCATACTAACCAGCCTGGATGTCACAGGCAACCTCAGCGCTAGACAGCAACAGTCCATGGATTCATCATGCCACGACCAGCTCTGCTACTGGGTTATGATGAAAAACATTCAAAATGACTACAAAAACTCTTTGTCAAACATGTCTGACTCTAAATGAATGATTTAAACAAGCATGTACTTTATTAACCTATCTTACGAACTGCTTTCATTCGGTGCCCATGCTGTCTGCCAGGTCAGGGTGATAACCTGTATACATATTGTATTTCTGAATGAGTTTTGATATTATTTATATGTCATTTTCAAAGGAATTCAGAGAGAATAGCACAATGAAACGGTTCATCAGGTTGTTCATGGCATTGAATACCGGGTTACACAAAATATGTGTTCACCATATCCCAATGCGTCTGTTTTTTTTTTTTATATCTCTGCTTCCTCAGATTGTGTGTTTTTAATCTCCTTGATGGGTTTTGTCCAGCTAAAAGGGTGGTTTAACATGGTCGATAGACGTTGGTCCACAAATGGTCCCCAGGAGTTCACAATGGATCTATTGGATTTTAAGACTTTATCATCATGATTC
Source organism: Pollachius pollachius (assembly GCF_949987615.1). NCBI lineage: Eukaryota > Metazoa > Chordata > Actinopteri > Gadiformes > Gadidae > Pollachius > Pollachius pollachius. The sequence goes on along the minus strand of NC_136945.1, from coordinate 1,408,803 downwards.
CAATATGATGTATTCAAGATGTAACAACATATTACTCATGGCTAAGCTTTAGTGAAGGGACTTCAAGCAAATTAGTGAAAAGTGATATGATTAAGGATCTCTTTTACCTTAAACTTTGCCACCAGTTACATTGCATGTTTTATATCCTAAAATAGTCTTAAGACATCTCAGAACAGTGCCCAGTATAAACCTTCTAGATTGAATAATATTGACATGTTCTCTCATCTGTGAATTTTAGGCAGGCAGAACTAAACATTGGCTGGGTGTGCATCTCATGGTCTATGCAGGTGTTGCTGACTGAACAATTTATGGATTAACTTACATCTTGAATACAGAACATTTCCCATGTGCTACATGTAATTCATTTAGGGCAGCATGAATTGGATGGCTATCCGCAATGCTATCTCCAGCTATGATTAAAAACAGACATTTTGACATTTTGGACACCTTTCACTCCTTTCACTGATGGAAATGTTAATGTGGATTCTGGTGAACTTTGCAGATGATGATGTTTTACTACTGGTTATCAAGTCCTCCATGCTGTTAGATGAATGCATTGTTTCTGAATGCCTTATGGAGAAAGAATAATGTAAAGAGGAATCAGAAATGTGTGTTTTTGTATCATAGATGATATAATGATAGTAAATTAGTTGGTATTGGGTTATGGTGGTTTTCTTAACAGCACATTGGATCGTCTTCATACAAAAATGGTGCGGAGGATTAACTGGATCACCGACCTAAAGGGTGTGGTGGTGGTTGGTGTCAGCTCTAGAAGATTTATAGCTGCCTTCTCTGTGGTAGATGTTGGTGTCAGCTCTAGATGTTTCATGTATGCTCTGTTCACTGGAGTAACGGCCCATCAGTCGTGGTAGATGTCGGTGTCAGCTCTAGATGTTTCATAGCTGTCTTCTCTGTGGTAGATGTTGGTGTCAGCTCTAGATATATCATCAGGCGTGGTAGATGTTGGTGTCAGCTTTAGATGTTTCATGTATTCTCTGTTCACTGGAGCTGAAGGCCGAATGAGGCATGGTACATGTTGGAGCCAGCTCTAGATGTTCCATAGCTGTCTTCTCGGTGGTAAATGTTGGGGTCAGCTCTAGATGCTTCGTAACTGGGTTCTCCATGGTAGATATTGGTGTCAGCTCTAGATGTTTGGCTGTTCTTCTTTTGGCTCTACCCATTCAATGGAAATGGGTGCTATCCTTCTCTGTTTCTGGAGGTGATGGGAAATTAACTTGGGCATGATAAAATATAATTTTTACATTCAGAAATACACAATATACAAAAAAAATAAAAAAAACGATCACTGCTTTATACTATGACAAAGTGATTAATAATTGTCTATGTAACACATTTGATACTTATCCTCTCTCATCAGCCACTATATACATGGAGATGATCCTCGACTCAATAACCCTGTTTGGATGATAGAAATATCTGGACTCCTCAACATTGGCTGAAGTAAGATAAACCGCAGCAATGGTATAATCTGACATGGTTTTAATTAGAGTAATCTCTATCGACATAACATCCACTATCCAAACTTGATATCAAAACGTAGACATCAGTGTCAAATTGCATCACGAATGCCGAGGATCTATAAGCAATCTTAAAATAATGCCCAACGTCCTGCATGGAGGAATGTGCTATAAAAGTGAAACTCCCTCTAGTTCCTGACCTCCCAGGTCCTAACCGGGTAAATGTTTAATTAAAACAGGAAGGAGGAAGATAGAGCTGAGAACTTAACATTGGAGCCGCTGATTAAAAAAGTGCTGCAGTAATATTACACGTAGAATCAAAGACATCCATTCAAAATACAACGGGTGTAGGTGAAGGTTCAGGCTGTGCCCCGGTTAATGCATTATGGTTTTGCATTAGAGGAGGTAATGTTCTCTGTAGCGTTCTACATGACCTACCTCTGCGGGGGGGAAATTAATATATTACCAAACTCATAGCCTTGTTCTCATTCTACACTGCACCAAAGTAGAATAAATGACAACAGCTCAAAGTCCAAACGGCAGCAGAGAGCAGTGCAAAGTGAGTGTTGTAAGTTGATAAGGCCGCGCGGCTGGCTGGGATGAGCGGAGGCGTTTCCATCCACTGAGCATCATGTTTCATGCTACATTTCTCCCTGTCAGGATTGTCTTTCAAAGATGGGAATGTTATTAAATCCTCTTGCTCTGTGGCTCTGATTGATCTGATCAACAAATAAGACATTACCCAGATACCATCCATCATCTCCGCCTGCACAGAACGGGATTCATGGAGAAATTGCTGGAAAGAGAGCGGACTCTCTGTGTTGTTCATTGTGTGTATGTGTGTGTGTGTGTGTGTGTGTGTGTGTGTGTGTGTGGGGGGGGGGGGGGGGGGGGGGGGGGGGGGTGTGTGTGTGTGTGTGTATTTGACTGTCTGCCTGATGCATACATTGCTGAATGCTTGCCTGCATGCATTCCTCTGTTAAATTACATCCATTTCACATGACTAACATTTATCAGATACATATTAAAGATCACCTCTTTAAATATATCAAGCCATGCATGTTAAAAAATGGATCTGTTTGAATACCAATGTAATGAATCACTACCTAGGAGGTAGATTCTGTCGGTGTGGTGTTTACATGCGTTTTCCCGCTTTTCTGAACAATCTTCCAATCTGAAGACATGCAGAAAGTGGATATGATAAACTTATGAATTAATATAACATTTTGTGTTTATTGATGACTTGTTAAATTACTTTGATTTGGTTGGTTCTCCAGAGCCATACGCCGTTATTAGTGTCCATTCTGGGGCACCTCATCCAAGTGCAAAGGATCATCTAAAGAGTTCACATAAGTCCCAACCATCCAATTAGAACACAAAGCTACCATATAAACAAGAGCCTTCATGCAATGTGCTGCATATCCCACTTCTCCAGTCCCGAGTGCCAATCCAAACGCTTGGAAGTAGAATTGGGTCTCGCTCAAGGACCCCTTGTTTTCCACAGAAACCCTCTAGAAGACATATGGCTGCTGTGGCCACATTCTATGTACAGTATGGAGTCCATGTTGTGCTCGTTATAAAGGACAGTTTTGACAATACCCTCACAAAAAGAGGTGAATTAGGGCCTCCCTCATGTATGCTAATGAAGCTAGGCAAGCATGGAAACAACTGTACAAAAGTTTGTTCGCTGTATATCAAGTTATAAATGTTTTATTAGGCAAATCTGAAATTCCAATTAAAACACAAATATAAATAAAAATTAACTTGATAAGGCATAAAATTAAAGTCCTGTGAAAGACTCTGCTGAACAATTATAGCGTATTGAATTGTGAATTTTCTGGCACATTTAAATGATCCTCTAACATCGTAAGGTAATCAGTATAATTAGAGGAGGATAATTATGGAGGATTACTATGGCTGAAATGTCATTCTCCTCCGCAGTGATTTGCTTCCCTTTGTGTCCTCAGGACTGCGCTGCCTGGTGTCCCATGGCTCTCCTCCAGATCCTGTGGATCCGGTGTTCTGCGTACTATTCACAGTTGACTCGGTGGCTCCCACAGCAATATCACGGCTCTGTGATGCCTTTCCATCACCCTTGTTCGGGTCTTTAGCCGTTCTATGCCTTCGGTTTGCCATTGGAAAAGATCCAGCTTTTCAGTATAGAAACCAATATAATCATGGGGTGTAATCATGGATCGTATTGTTAACATTTCTTTCCCCAATGGCTGAAGGGAGAGAATAAAAAAGGACAAGTCCATGGTGCTGAGAAGCTGTGACCCTTACAGGCATGAAGTACACTGCTTTATTTCCTCACCTTAAAGAGCTATGTTTTGCCAGAGTAAAAGTGACAGATTCTGTTTTCTGCCTGGTGCCAGACGTCCACGCTTGCCCATACAGAATGACAGGCCCATACAGGTGCATTTCCCCAAAAAGAGAGGCCGCAATGTTTTTCTGCTTAGCACTTGACAGCTTGCCTTCATCATAACATGAGCTTAAGGGGGTTGGAAACGGCATGATTATCCTAGCCCCCAGCAAGGAATCGAATTCTTCATGGGGAAAAGGAGGCTGTTACAGACCTTTGAAGCGGTGCTGATAAATCACCATACTAAGTGATTTCTTCTCCGGTTGCCATTTCTCTGACCTCTATCTTTACATTGGAAGTTAAAAAAGGCTTTTTACGAAAGGTTACCCCATCTGTTGCAGCTGGTTTGTGGCACAGAATTCCAAAAGCTCTTTTAATCCTCTCCCTCTTTTTTAACAATACCTTCTACGTGTTAAAATGTGTTCAGTATTTTCCACACTTTTAGCACAAGCATCTGCAACAAATTGCCATATGTAAGAAAACAGAAGCTAAAGTTTCAGCGTCTATTTTTACAAAATATATGCTTAGTGAGGCTGCAGTCGGGACGACTGGAGAGTTGTAAAGACAGAGAGCTCTTGAAAGATCATGACTCTAAACAACCCAAAAAACATCCCCTCCCTCTCGGCTCCCGCCCTCCCTAGTTTTCTCTCTCCTTGAAAAGTGTTGCATTTCACCCACTTGTTATTGACGGGGAAGACGAATTATACCAAAAGTTTCGGGGAAGCAGTGCCCTGATTGGTTATAAATGAACCCGCAGCGGCCTATTCCCACAGCGCATTTCACTCACTAATAGCTGACCGATGGCTTAGTCAGTTCTAACCATTTACGCTCAAATAATAGCTCTTAAATCTTACAAACAATACCTTTAAAGCTATTTGCATGCATGTACACGTGTAGACTGACTGCACTGCTTTCAGTTTCAGTTCACACGCTAGGCAGGATCTCTGTTTGAATCTCTGCACCAGATCCTCCACGGTAGCCTCGGTAGCATTTGCGAGTGGCGGCCGGTAGCATCCATTTTGTTGGATGCTGCGTACTCCAGGAGAGGGGGCGGGGGGTAGATGGAGATGCAAGCCGCTGACACCTGTCGCCGTCAGCCAGGGGGAAGAAGTGGATTCGCTGGGACCCCTCCTGGGAGGGCACCGTGACAGTGAACAATCAACCAGCCTGTCCGAATACTTACCCCTCAGAGAGGGACCGGGCCGCCTGGGGCCGTCAGGGCTAGGCCGCTGGAGCTCTGACTGGCCGGGGCCTGAGCAGGGGACGCAGGCTCCATTAGCGTCCGGTATTCAGATGGTTTTCTTTATAGACAATCAATTGGCCAAATAAGGATTACCTTATAACTCAATCAGGGGACCAATCTGGTCCATATGTAACCACGCAGTGGGTTCCATAGCTCAACAAGAGTTATCATTAAGCTTCACAATAAAGATACACTTTAAAGGAAAAAACACAAAAAGAAAATCGAATAACTAATTACTGTCAAAGAATATCAAAGGATCTGTAGTTGATTGACATTATGTGTAGAATGACTGAAATGAAAGATGGATTTTTGTTTTTTCTGGAGTGGTATGTGATTTCCCGTATTCAGAGGAGGCTATGCTCCGCTTGTGGGGCCTGTCGTCTCAGTCCCCTGTGTTCTCTGCTTCCTTGACGTGTTGGAGAGCATCTGTCACGATGGTCTCTGGTCGTTAGCTCGTCTGTCAGCCTCGGACAGAAGCTAGCTTGTCAGCTGTCACTTTGAGCCCCGTATTCAATCTAGCAGTGTTCTTTGGAGACTCTGTCTTTGTCATACATGCCAATATTGATTCTGACATCCGGGGTGCTTTTGTTTCGCATTTGCCCTCTGGCATTCATTCTCCTTATTTCCCGTTTCTGGGGGGTGTCAGTGCATATCTGTGGAGGGGAGCAAGGAGGGGATGGGTCCACCGTAGAATTTATCTATTTTTTATGGAATCCGTGCATGTCATGTCACATGAAAAGCCCATTCCCCTGTGTGTTGTGAATACCGGAGGAATGTTATCACACCAAATAGTTAACCACACATATCTGAGAGTGTGCATGTTCCTGTGATGGTGTGGCTGCGGTGAGCCACGGTCTTCTGAAAGGCGTATTGAGGGGCTGCTAGGCCAGTAGAGTATGGACCCCCACGACAGGTTCATCCAAACCAGAACAACAAGTGGGCCCGACAACCGGAGTCCAGCACCCGTAGGTAAGGGAGATAATGTAGAATAAAAACCTTCTACTAGGAATTGGAACTAGAAATGGAATTGTTAGATGCAAACACATGCACACGCACACCCGAACACGCACACACACACACACACACACACACACACACACACACACTCTCACACAAAGAGACACTGCAGCTTCAAAGACCATTGAAATAGCAACAGCTAGGAGTTACCATGACAACGCAAATAAATGGGACTTCAGCTTTGACGCCTAATGCAAGCTCTGTGATTGTGGGCGAGTGTGTGTGTGTGTGTGTGTGTGTGTGTGTGTGTGTGTGTGTGTGTGTGTGTGTGTGTGTGTGTGTGTGCTGTACCCATGTCTGATGATATGGTCACAGAAACATATTTTTAAATATAGATTTAAATTTGATCTCTCCAAGGTTGTTGTGAATAATCACCAGTCGTGTCATTTATATTATTACCTCATCCACATCTCTCTACAGGAGATTCTACATCCTGCTATAGCCAGAACATTTGGCCTGGAGAAAACAACAAGACACAGGACTGGTTCTTGAACTTCATTTGCACTGGTTCTGACATGACAACATGTGATCTGTCTACTCACTCGACGGTTGGTTCATCCGCTCATCCAGTGAAAGGAGCCCAGGGTGTGTGCGTGGGGGTTCAGAGGGGAGCGGTAACTGCAGCGAGGGGCCGAGCCACTCAGGCCATCGCGTGTCTGCTTGCTGGTTCCCACTAATGAGAACTGGCACTAAAGGTGAATGCATCTGCCAGTGGCCCATTAGCCAGAGCATCCCTCTCTGGGTCCAAAATAACTCTCTATCCATTTGTAGCCGGGGGCAGATGGTTGAGCAAACAGCGAACCAGGGGTGACCACATTGTGGAATGTGTGTGTGTGTGTGTGTGTGTGTGTGTGTGTGTGTGTGTGTGTGTGTGTGTGTGTGTGTGTGTGTGTGTGTACATTGAGTGTGGCTTATAGATGGTGGAAATAGAGAGAGAAGCGGAGGGGGAGGGATTATGAGAAATTATTATCACCATCAATTATGTGCAGATTAATCTTTGTATGAATGTATGTATGTATGTATTGGTGTGTGTGTGTGTGTGTGCGTCTGCATGTATGTATGTTTTTATGTATGATTTTATGTCTACCTTCATGTTTCCTTGTTCCTGGTCCCACCTGTCTCCTACATTGTAGGAGACACATCGGACATACATCTAACGTTATGTATTTAATGACACAAATCATGAAATGGATACGTGAATGTTGTTGTGATAGGTCTCAGTGGGGTGTGTGTTACACGCTGCATAACTAATAATATTGATTCCCTAACTAGTCCTGCCATCTTTAATCATTTCCATAATCAAGACTGATCAATATTTATTTGTCCTCCTCCACACAAAAGCAGATTAAGTCGGTACCACCCTCTTTCCATTCTTTTAAAGGATATATTTGTGTATGTGTGGCCACAAATGCTAGCAGTAATATCACAGATGATTTAACCATCTTTACTTCCTTACTGGAGGACCAGGCATTCCACCAGGCCTTCCAGGGAGGAGGTCGTAGGGGGTGTTAATGTAAATAGGATATACACCCTATGGGCCCTATCTTGCATCCGGCGCAATTGACTTTCTACACTGGTGCATGTGTCGTTGCTAGTTTGCAACTGGCGCAGAGCGTTCTTTCCCTCCACCGCCATGCCATGTAAATTAGGGAATGATCTTGCGCCCCAAAGGGGCGGTTCGGAAACGTTCACTGGTGCTATTTTGCACCAGGGAAAACAATTGCGCCAAAAACCAGGAAATACCTGGTTTAAAGTCAGTGGCGCGTTGTTCAGATGCTATTTTAAGGGCGCATGCATAATGTTGCTTGTGCACCTCGCGCATACACTTTGCTTCCCTCATCTACCTAGCCACACATTCTTGGTAAATTATTTGGGAAAGAACATCTGATACAGCGGTTATAAGTTGTACTTTTAAATCAATGCATCTGCAAACACCGTACAGCAAACACATATTTTCTTGATACAGACATCGTGTACAAGCCCATAACTTTTAGGATTGATGAGTATTTGATCATGAGAAAACATTGTTTTACTGCGAGTGAGTGTTAAAAATAATTAATGAATGCGGGCACGCGTGTGTGTATGTGTAAAATAATTAATGAATGCGAGCGCGCGTGTGTGCGTCAATCTGTTTAAACACACGCAAACTAAACACGTAACGCATAATACTGTCCATGGCAATGTATATTAACGGGGGACACATGCATATTAGGAACACAAGTTGATAACAATAATGCATACAATACTGGTAAGAAACAATCTTTGTTAATGTATTGCGTATATCATTAAATAGAACCACAGTTACCGCATATCATATGTGTGTTAAGCTTTCTTTGCCGAAATCTATTTGAGGACTCAGTGTTTCTGAAGTTGTGGAAGAAAGCGCTATTCCATGTGTGAATTAGGCCATATTATTTGGCCATAAACTGAGCCATTTGAAGTTTGAAATTCATGTGGGCATGCGCATCTGTCTCATCGGAGACTGCAAACGCAAAATATCAACTCGTCAGATTCAAATACCCTCATGGCTCTTAAAGGGGATGGGAGATGGCACTCTCATTGGTTTATTGCACGTTATGCCCAAACCACACCTACGTGTAATTAGGCTACTTCAGACCAACCCTTTTTAGATTTGCGCCGGGCGCAAGAGTCATTTATGCGCCGGTAAAATAGCAACATCGCCATAGAACCGCCCACAAAGCTACTTGTACTTGGCGGTTCTCACTTGCGTTTCAGACCGTTAAAATAGGGCCCTATATGTGTATATATATATATATATATATATATATATATATATATATATATATATACCCCATATGTATAATGCCTATGTGGAATTTGAACGGCCATATTTCATTGGCTTGTTACTCCTCAGGGTCATTAGCCTTTAGTATGTACTGTATGGCGTAGGCCATGTCACTATTATTAGTATATACTGTATACATATATACTGTATATGCTTTATACTGTACGGCGTAAGTCATATCATTGGAATTAGTATATACTGTAAAGGCCTGCCCCCATCTCCCAAACCCCCTTGACTCTACAATATTATCTTATCCAGATATCTATATATTATATCATTTGATATTATTTAGATAGAGAGCTCCAGGACTCCCACCGGGGCTCCCGGAGTGTTCTAGATTAGAATATTTTATAGAACGGATGATATTATGAATCCTAAATGCCTGCATCTGTTTCTATGACATCTCTGGTACTTCCACAACACGTAGAGTCCGGCCATGGTTGAGAATGAATTGCCGGTCACAGGAGGAAACCTCGCTCAAACTCAGGCGGCCACGCGAACAAGCGACCAAATCATTTTTTGCTGCGAACGCAGCATAACAGAATCGCTGGAAATTCCAGAGTGAAATGACAGCGCAGTATTTTGAGCGCCAGAAGCGAACGCCTCGTCTGTCAGCCAATCAGGAACTGAGGAATCAAACTCATGTTTCAGTCAAACTCTCTCACACACAATACTATTCTCTCTCTCTCACACACACACACACACACACACTACTATATTCTCTTGCATAAACAACTATACTCTCTCACATACAGTTTTATACTCCCTCACATACCCAACTATAGTCTCTCACACACACTACTATTCTCTCTCACATACACTACTATACTCTCTCATACATACATGTAAAAGGAATATAATAGTGTGTGTGTATGAGTATAGTGGTGTATATGCGAGATTCCGATAGTGTGTGTAAGACCGAGTAGGCATTCAGTCCCAGCCGGCCCCTCATATGTGTGTGTGTGTGTGTGTGTGTGTGTGTGTGTGTGTGTGTGTGTGTGTGTGTGTGTGTGTGTGTGTGTGTGTGTGTGTGTGTGGGCAAGTCACAATAAATGCAATAGGGGTGAGCATATATCCTCCATCTATGCCCATGTATGGTGATAGCAGGAACATGTGTTGGGTATCATTTCCATAGTTCCAGTAAGCAGCATCGTTAAAGTTTCCCCTGCAGACGTCGTGCTGGGAGGATGCCTGGGTGGAGCTGGGAGGATGCCTGGGTGGAGCTGTGAGGCTGCGGCGCCGACACGCGCTCTGAGGATAACGAAGAGAGGCTGAGGCCCCCTCGTGAGAGTGCTATTGATTGGCCCGCTGTATGGGGGCACCCATTTCACCTTGTTGTGTCATTCTACTCTGCCAATAAACACACCGCTCTAACCACTCGACTCTTCAGTCCATGGCTATTGGACTCATTGGGGAACACCTGTGTGTGTGTGTGTGTGTGTGTGTGTGTGTGACTGTGTATTTCTTTGTGTTTGTGAGTGTTTGCCAGTGTGTGTATGTGTGAGTGTGTATTTCTTTGTGTGTGTGGGATGTGAAAGTGATCCAGGGGATGTTACAAAGAAAGAACAGAATAATGATGAAATGCTGCCCGCTATAAATATCGGTCACATATTCATGTCTCAAAATGAATACTTTAAGGTCACAAAGCAGTGGCATCTTGAATATTATTTCGCTGTGCAAACGGTCAATGTAAATTAGCAATAAAAAAAGATTGACCTGTCACATCCTTCATGTGAATATAAAACCACGGCTTGGTCCGTACAAGCTATGTATTGACAGAATAAGTCAGCCAATCAGGAGATCGTGGAGCACGTCTGGGTCATTCTTCTATCAGGGCCACATCGTCACACACAAACCTGATCCTTCCAATGGGGTTGACAGGCGAGGCAGGGTCCCTGCGTTCCCGGTCAGGTTGTGACCCCTTGATGATGTCCCACTGTAGTTCTTGACCTGAGGCCCCCCCCCCCCCAGGGACCTGAGACCCCTCCAGGGTCAGACGAGAAGGGGAAGGTGTGTCAGGGAGGAGTCAGGCATCAGAGAGTCGATAATAACAATGGCGCCAGATAAGACAGCATCACACAAAACGCTGTCATTCACACAAAGTTACACAATAATCATGTATTATATATTTTTATACCATGAAGTCAGATCTGGATCTGCCTTTCAGGATCTGCTAGTGCTATAGCCTCATCCAGTCAGCCCAACCCCTCTGGCTGCCCTGTTGTGTTGCTGTGGGAGTCTGGACCTAGCGCCTCACGCCATCTGGCTCCAAACCAAACTGGTGGGCCGCGAGCCCACGGGAGTGATGGTGACGAAGACCACACCAGCCACTGCTGTGTCTGACATTTCTACAAAGGATTCATTAATTTAATAATATTTATGCTGCTTTGGAATTTGTTATTTACATTTAGTACATTACATTTACATTTATATTTAAACGCAGGTAGTGGCTACGTTTGCTAAAAGGTGGCTACTTTGGAGGCACGGTGTTGGTCTCCGGCTGGCTGAGGCTAATCCAGCGGGCTGCAGAATGACGCCCCTCCACCAGCCATGTGGAAACGAGACAACTCTAAATGAAAAATGAGACAAAATCAAAGTAACTGATCACTTTTTATACTATGGCGTAATGAGATAATCTCTGAAGTGAAAACGGTGCTACTGTATGTTGTACATTTGTGTTTGGCATGTGTAGCATATTTCCATAGCCTTAAGCCAAGAAAGACTATGCAGCGCAGAGCAAAGTAGCAGAGACCAGCAGCACAGGGAACATCACAGGAGGATGAACACCAACACTACCACCATCCCCAACTGTTGGAGCCATAACGGAAATATGGCAATAATGGAATGGAAATAATAATAATTTATATAACGATGGTTAAATTGAGTTTGTATTCTGTCTGGCCCGCCCTGTCGGTCAGTTCTATTATTGCATTCATTAGGCTAATGAAGGGATTTAATTCACCAGCGGGAAGGTGACACAAACAAGAGTGAGACGGGGACAGTTTTTTGACCGCAAATGTTTGTTGAAAAGTATAGTTATCAAGACAAATCATTTTTTTTGAAGCTTTATTTAATAAAGCATTTTTGTTTAAACTTCGAATCAGATTGCTTTACTTTGGTTTTGGATTGCGCGTCGTCTACCCCGCTCCTATAGCGGCTTCTAATCTTGGAAAAAAGCCACTATATAAAGTCAAAAAACGCCGCCAGGACAAAGAGGATAAACACTGCATCGGAAGGAAAAGCACACCGGAGCGGACGTCTTGGACCGGTCGTGAGTACATGAATAAGTTCATAAATGAACCCGTACACAACGCTTACAACGTGATGTCGGGATGTACAAAGAAGATGATAACGGTGGTTTAAAATGGAAAATTGAATTGAATACCTGGCGATCTGTTGATGCAAGCAGTGTTAAAGGATACTGTGTTGCGCTGTATAAATGCTAAAGGAACAGTGCACACTGCGTCCGTGACAAACGGCATTAAAAATAAAAAAAACTTTATTATAAAGTGTGTAAATATGTCGGACATAGGCCTACTTGAGACTGCTGCTGACGCAGAAGCATTGTTAAAATCCCTCAAAGCCACACGCAGAGGGAAACTGGGATAATGCAGAAGAAAAATGAATGAAATAAAAACGTTGCTTGTTGATGGTGGAAATGTGGATATTGTGGAGGAAGGTGTGGAAACATTTATTGAAGCTGTCGATGATTTTAAAAATGTTAATCATTCTGTGCAAAAGCTCCTATCAAAGGAAGACAGAGAGGAGGATCATGTGGACTGGTATGAGCCATGAATGAGCCACAAATTTCAAATACTTTGAGAAAGAGGTCAAAGTGTGGAAAGGTGAACAAATGGCTCAATCAAGAATCAATCCCCTTGACAGCATTTCCAATGTGTCTCAACAATCAAAAGGATCAAGGGCTCAATCCTCAGTGTCATCTGCATGTAATAGAGCAGCTGCTGAGGATGCAGCTCTGCTGACCCGAGCGGCAGCATTAAAGGAAAAACAAGCTCTAAAACTTCAAGAAGCTGATCTGAAAGCAAGATTGGAACGAATGGAGCTGGACACAGAAAATGCAGCATCAGTTGCTAAAATTAAAGTTCTGCAAATGGATATGGATGAGGAAACTCAACAGGATGAAATTAATGATTATTTTGAAGCCAGCAAATTGAAGACCATTGACTTTATGGATCCTGAAGTCTCAATAGTGGAGTTCATGAGACATTAGTCAAAATGTGCAGAGCCAACATAGCCCTCAGACTCCAATAAAGCAATTTAAGCCTTCAAGAGTACGCATCACAGATGAATTAAGCCACAGTCATGAAACTCATGATAACCTCAGCACGGTGATAAAAGGTCAAGGAAATATTGCTGAACTCATTATCACGCAGCAAAAGCTAGCCTTGCTACCGGCTAGGGAAATCACAGCATTTGATGGTGACCCGCTAAAATACCATGTTTTCATGAAGGCATTTGAACATGTTATTGAAGATAAAACTAGTAGCAGTCAAGACAGGCTCTACTTTCTGGAACAGTACACATCAGAAGAAGCCTTGTCTCCACATGGACGCACGTCAAGGATATGTCGAAGCCAAGTGGCTACTAGAGGAGCACTTTGGGGATGAAATTAAAATAACCTACGCCTATATGGAGAAGGCTTTAAATTGGAAAGCAGTCAGAGCTGATGATGGAAAAGGGCTCCATGCCTATGCACTGTACCTAAGAGGATGCTGGAATGCAATGAGAAGCTTCGAGTATTTGGAAGAGCTCGATATGCCATCAAATTTAAGGTTGAGCATTTCCAAACTTTCCAACAAGCTGCGAGAAAGATGGCGAACGACTGGCTATGACACTTTACAGAGAACGAAAGCCAGAGCTAGATTCCATCACTGGTGGATCCACTGTTTGGGGATGTACGAGACCACAACCCCCCCTATTAGAAGGATAGTTACAAAGAACCAAGCAGTTGTTCCCAAGACACCCAAGCAGTAGTTTTGTGACCATAGTGGGACCATCTAATGAAGAAGACAACATCGTACCTTCAAATACACCAAGTTGGACTTTTAAGCAACCGCTTCAATGTTTCAATCCTGCTTCTTCATGCAACTTTTTGCAAAGCCAAACAGGGGTTCATCGATTGCCCAAAGATTAAAGCCCATCCACGCAAAGAAAAGGTAGACTTTCTAAAAAAAGAAATGGCTATTGTTTTGGATGTCTGCAAAGAGGTCATATGAGCAAAAACTGCAGGAGATGGCTGACATGTGACAAGTGTCAAAAGACTCATCCAACCATACTGCATATAGAGACCATTGAAAACACAAACCTGGAACATCAGCCAACGTCCAGCCCAGATGAAAGAAAAACAACTGTCAACAGTGCCCTTGTATCAGCAGGTGAATCAACTGGGGCCGGTAAGACCCTTGCACTTGCCATTGTTCCCGTCAAAATCAAGGTTGACAAAGGAAATAGGTTAATCTCAACCTACGTTTTCCTTGACCCTGGCAGCTCAGCGTCATTCTGCACCGAGAGTTTAATGAGGCAGTTGAGTCCAAAGGCCCGCAAAACAACAATTCTCCTAAGAACCATGGGTCAGGAAAGGCCAGTTAGGACTTAAGAAATATCAGGATTGGGGATAAGTGACTTGGATGGTAGCACATATCTTGATCTACCAAAGGTTTACATGCAGCACAAGATTCCTGTCTCCAAAGAAAAATATACCCACCAAAAAGGATCTTCAAAGATGGCCTTACCTGAGCCGGATACAGCTGGATGAAATCGATGCAGATATCGAACTACTGATTGGGATCAATGTTCCTAAGGCAATGAAACCCTGGGAAATAATAAATAGCAAAGGCAATGGCCCATTTGCAGTCAAGACACTGTTATGATGGGTGGTAAATGGTCCACTCTCTTCTTGCTCTGCTGTCGAACTTGGACCTAGCGTGGTGTTAGCCAATCGAATATCGGTCTCCAATCTCAAGGACCTTCTCCTTACACAGTATAACCACGACTTCTGTGAAAAAGAGTATGACGAAAAGGAAGAAACATCGGATTAGGATAAAAAGTTCATGACGATGGCATGTAATTCTTTTGTTCTCAAAAATGGACACTACCAGCTGCTTTTACCTTTTCCCAACAAAGACACAGTTATGCCAGACAACTATGCAGTGGCCCAACAACGCTCTAAATCTCCTTAGGAAATTTAAGAGGGATGCAGGATATGCCATTGAGCATAAAAGGTTCATGACTGTGCTGGAAAAGGGTTATGCAGTAAAGGTCCCAATGGAACAGCTTCGTCGTAAGGATGATGTGAGACAGAGATATTGAACCCCCAACTCACATGTGGGACGGGACGCAACCAAGGAGTCAGTTGGTCAAAAGCAGGAGTCTGCTCAGAGAGTTGAAGGTTGCAAAAAATGGTGCCGGTTTATTTACAGTGCCAAAAAGTACAAAAAGTCACACAAAAGAATACAGCCTCTCGGCAAGCTGTTGCATATCAAATGCCCGACCCCTTTCCCTCACCATGTCTCTCCATTAAATAGGCCTACCAATCAGGGCCGATTGGGAGAAACCACTGGGATAGGTGACACATCAATATAACATGATCAATCAAACACCACAGAATAATAGCCCCAACACTACATGTTCATCAAACGATGCATACAAATATACACACACACACACACACACACACACACACACACACACACAACACAGTCTTTGATAAATAAATCACACCAACCATAACGACACTCAGAAGTACAAACGCTACCTCACCACCCCCGCCATTAGCAAACCAAATGAACTGTCCCGGAACAGAAAATAAAGCCCTGGTTCCCATGCGGTACGCGTTCCCCATGGACCAGTTTGCCGGACGGACAGGAAGGAGGGTAGTTGACAAACAAATGTATGTGTGAATTATCTAGCATGTTGTAAATAAATGGAGTGTATTAAACTGTGGTGTGTGGTTGTTTGTAGTGTGGTGCTATGTGTGTATGCAAAGGTAAACGGCTAAATGGTAGCATCTGGGGAAATGCGACCCTCGCTTTTCACAGATGGACAGGTCTGGGACATATCTCACCATGGTGTTTACCATCAACAGAAGAGTCAACTAAGAGTTGTGTTCGATTGTTCTGCATCTTTTAAAGTCACCTCTCTAAACCAGGAACTCCTCCAAGGACCCAATTTAACAAACACCCTCATAGGAGTCCTCCTCCGGTTCCGCCAAGAACAGATTGCCTTCATGGCAGACGTTGAATCAATGTTCTACTGAGTGCAAGTCCAAGAACATCACAGGGACTTCCTCAGATTTCTATGGTGGCCAGGAGGTGACACCAACAAACCCTTGGAGAGCTAGAGGATGAATGTCCACCTAATTTCGCTTTAAGGCAAACTGCAGAAGACAATTGCCAAAGGTACGACAGAGAAGTAACCCAGACAATCAGGAACAACTTCTATGTCAACGACTGCCTCATGTCTACAGCCACAGTGGAGGAAGCTATCAAGCTTGTCAGT
This sequence comes from Pollachius pollachius, assembly GCF_949987615.1. NCBI lineage: Eukaryota > Metazoa > Chordata > Actinopteri > Gadiformes > Gadidae > Pollachius > Pollachius pollachius. The sequence continues at coordinate 1,392,379 of NC_136945.1, read as the reverse complement.
GACCTCAGAGAGGCATGTGCCCAAGGGGGCTTCTCATCGACCAAATGGGTCAGTAATAGCCGTGAAGTGCTGGCGAGCATTCCAGAACATCACAGAGCCAAGCAATTTAAGGAACTAGACTAAGACAAGGAGAAATTGCCCATCGAAAGGGCACTTGGGATCGAATAGAACACCGAAAGTGATTCTTTGGCCATCAAGGTTGCCATCAAGGATAGAGCCCTTTCCAGAAGAGGCATCCTTTCTATGGTTAGCTCAATCTATGATCCATTAAGATTCCTTTCTCCATTCACCCTGAAAGCAAAACAAATACTCCAAGGACTCTGCAAAGTAAAGTCAGGATGGGACCAAATTATCCCAGAAGACTTTTCCAACCAATGGCAGAGATGGATCACGGGACTGGAGCAGCTCAGCAGATTTAAAGTGGACAGGTGCATGAAACGTGAGGATTTTGGCCCTATAAGGACTGCAGAGCTCCATCACTTCAGTGATGCAAGTGAAATAGCTTACGGCACTGTCAGCTATCTCAGGGCCACCAACACAGCGGCAAGGGTCTACGTTGTATTTGTTCTGGGAAAATCAAGAGGGACTCCTCTCAGACAGATCACGATACCCAGGCTGGAGCTTACTGCAGCAACACTTGCCGTGAAAGTGTATCGGATGCTGAAGAGGGAGCTACAACAGGAACTCAAGGACTCTGTTTTCTGGACAGATAGCACATCGGTATTGGGATATATCCACAGCAAATATCCCGATACCGATATTTGGTCGATGAGAAGCCCCCTTGGGCACATACCTTTGTTGCCAGCAGAGTTTCATTGATCTGTGAACTATCCCGGACAAACAAAGGAGATATGTTAACTCTAAGGACAACCCAGCCGACGACTCTTCACGTAGGTTAAACATAGAGCCATTCTTGAAGTCGGTAAGATGGCTGAAGGGTCCTCAGTTTCTAGAGAAGGAGGAGACAGACTAGCCTGAAATCCCAGAGAGACTAGGAAAAATCCCTCTAGATTATCCCGAGGTCAAAAGGGAGGTCTCTGCAAACATTGTTAGTGTGGACACTAATCCAACCAGCATGTTGATTGAGTATTACTCATCATGGAATAGACTGAAAGAAGGGATTGCATGGATATTAAGGATACGGGCACTTCTCCTTCTACTACTGGAACGGAAGAGAGCAGCTAGTGGAAACCTGAGCCCAGAGTGGACAAAATTAAAGTCCTTGAAAGAAAAGATGAAGCATCTTAAGATAGAAACTGGGGCACAGGAGCTGTCTGTGGAAGACATCAGAGAAGCTGAAAAATCCATCATTCGCTTCGAGCAAAAATGCTACCTCTCTCAGGAGCTTGCTCACTTATAGAAAGGTATACAAGTGAAGGCAAGTGGCTCAATTTGTAAACTAAATCCAATTCTGGATGAGGGAATGTTGAGAGTGGGAGGGTGGATAAGCAGGTTGGCAATACCAATAGAGATAAAGAATCAGATTCTCACATATCCATACTCGTCTTACGCAACATTCATCAGAGAGTTGGGCATTCTGGAAGAAGTCATATGCTCTCCACACTGAATCAAAAGATATTGGTTGCTTAGTGCCAACTCCTCAGCCAGAAAGATCATCAAGAGTTGTATTTTCTGCCGCCGGATGCAAGCAGCAGCTGGAGAGCAGAAAATGGCCGACCTTCCGGAAGATCATGTATTGCCGGATCTCCAACCCTTTAGGCATGTTGGGATTGACTATTTTGGACCCATAAATGTAAAGCGGGGCCGGGCACATGTGAAATGCTGGGGAGTGATCTTCACTTGCCTGGTGAGCCAGGCTGTGCATTTGGAAGTAGCAGGCGACTTGGATACAGAATCGTGCATTAATGCGTTGCGCAGGTTTATATGTCGCAGAGGACCAGTCACCAGCATACGCACAGACAATGGGACCAATTTTGTTGGAGCGCAGAAAGAGCTGCAGAAATCTCTTAAGGAAATGGATCACCACAGGATTAAAAAATGCACTATTGAAAGATGGAGTAAAATGGACTTTCAATCCCCCATTTGGAGCCCACTTCTGTGGAGTTTGATTAAGCTGGTGAAGAAGATTCTGCTTTCTGTCCTAAAGGAACAGGTGTTGGATGATGAGACTCTGCAGACCGCTAACAACAGTGTCCAGTGATCCTAATGATTTGGAACCCCTAACCCCAAACCACCTCCTTCAACTAAAGGCCAAACCCGTTATGCCACCGGGACTATCTAAAAAGGAAGATACGTATTGTCGGCGAAGATGGAAACAGGCACAGTACCTTGTTGACCTCTTCTGGAAGAGATGGGTAAGAGAGTATCTACCCATCTCATGATAGTTAGATACCCAACTATCATGCAGCAGCGAAGTAAATGGCACAATCCTAAGCGGAACCTTCACCCTGATGATCTGGTCATCATAGTCGACGACACAGCACCAAGGAGCTCTTGGCTCATGGGTCGTGTGGTGAAGGCACTGCCTGGGCCAGGAGGGCTCGTTCAGAGTGTCTTGGTGAAAACCAAGAGTAGCATCCTGCAGCGACCTATAGACAAGCTCTGCCTGCTCCTGGAATCAGGTGATTGAGTGTGAGGGAGTTGTGATTTTTAACAGAAACACACACCTGCACACATTCCCCCTGAACCTTGAGTTTCTCATTTCCCATACTTGCACGCACACATTTCATTGACTTTTGAACCCCTTTGCCCATACATACATGCATGCATTTCCAAGGATAACTTTTTCCAAAAGGATTACTTTTTTGTTCCATGGATTACTTTTTTCTTCCCAAGGATTGGATGAACAATGGATTATGAGAAATTATGATCTATGGACTCTGATGGGCTATGAAGTGTATGCTGTGTTTGTCAATTCATGAAATTGTTTGCTTTGGCTCCTTATTTAATTGATTAATTGTCTTGCTACCGCGTCAAGTATTAGGGGCCAGTATGTTGGAACCATAACGGAAATATAGCAATAATGGAATGGAAATAATAATAATTTATATAACGATGGTTAAATTGAGTTTGTATTCTGTCTGGCTCCTCCTGTAGGTCAGTTCTATTATTGCATTCATTCAGCTAATGAAGGGATTTAATTCACCAGCGGGAAGGTGACACAAACGAGAGTGAGACGGGGAAGAGGGATAGTTTTTTGACCACAAATGTTTGTTGAAAAGTAGTAATCAAGACGAATCATTTTTGTTTGAAGCTTTATTTAATAAAGCATTTTTGTTTAAACTTCGAATCAGATTGCTTTACTTTGGTTTTGGATTGCGCCTCGTCTACCCCGCTCCTATAGCGGCTTCTAATCTTGGCAAAAAGCCACTATACCAACACCAACACCATCCCTAACAGCAACACCACCACACCATCACCAACAAATTCACCAACACCAGCACCACCAACACTTGCTTTGGGAAACCTTGCATGTACATTAATAACTTACGACATGCAATAACGACATGCAATTGTTCAGAGGATGCCAGTTTCATGTTGAGTTCACGTCATTTGGTATACAAGAGTGCATTTACATTTGCAATATTACATTTGGATTTAATATTCTTCATGAGGCCGATCATAACGTAACGTTTCCCCTGATGATAGGATAAGAACAATGATGTGACTTTATAGAACGGCAACGGTATGGATTCTGAAGACTTGCATCTCTAGTCTTGGGGGCCATAGCATAACATGTTGAAACAGAATGGAAGCAGTTCATATATTCATATATAAGAAAGATAGATTCATGGATGAATGGACACACACACACACACTTACACATACACGTAAAAGCACACACAAATACACAGACATAAGACACGCACACACACACAAACACACACACTGTAATGGGCGTGAGGTTGGACCCAAGAACAGCACAGACTGAGACCAGCGTTGGAACAGTTTATATAGGGTTCTCGCCATTTTGTAGTGGTGTTTGAATTCTCAGTGGTTAATTTCATGCATTATATAGTGCACTTAAAATACCCCAAATCTGAATGTGCATACGATGTACCCTACATGTTACTCCCGTATACCATAATGCAATGCGGAGGAGGAGAAGAAGCTGAATAAATGCGAAAACGAATACATTTAATGATGGAGTCTCCAGCTTTCGTTTAGAGATGTCAACAATTTATTTAGGATTCAACATAGAAAATTTAACATTCAAAATGAATTTAAAAAAACTTGAACAAGGAAATGTAACATTCAATATCAATACAACCTCCAGCTTTCCTCGTGTGTGCCCGGTTTGTTTACATGATGTGGGCGCATCTGTCTGCGTTACACAAATACCCGGCGCATTTACTGACGCAAATGACGTTTAGAAATGTTGAGCATAGTGTCCGAATTCTCGTTTGTTCGTTCCCTATATAGTGCATTATATCATGAACACTATATAGGGAATAGTGAGTGAGTGTATAGGGAACGATTTCGAACACAGCTAGGGAATCCAAGCTAACTGGAGACAGACAAGGGGCAAGCAGCCAGAGGGGTCAGGGACAGAAGGCTGTTCAGGTTACCAGGGCAGGTGTGAGTACCAAATGTGTTCGGCTGCCAGATCGGTTCGTGGGTCCAAGATGCGCAATAATGACGCACTTCCTGTAAACGATGTCATTAAATGCGCATGCGCATACTAAAACGCTGACATGTTTTTCCGCTCTTTAGGTAAGTACTGTATTAACGATCTCCTTTTCTTTTCTAATCTTTGAATAAAAGAGGCGTTTTTATGTGACTAAACACGCCAAACTATTCGAAGCAGCATACTTGAGAAATAAAACAAAATAACTACAGCCAACTTATAATAAAGCAAAAACAATATAAATAAAATAGATAGAAATTTTAAAAATGAACTAAATTTGTATGAAGTTGTGTGTGTGTGTGTGTGTGTGTGTGGGGGGGGGGGGGGGGGGGGGGGGGGGGGGCTTTTGTAGGTGATAATTACCCTTAACCTAATACCATTGAATTAATTGTTTTCTGGCCTTAATTCTGAAAACTAGCAAACTAACTAACAGACTAATTGTATGAAGTTGAAGGTCTCAAGATAAATACATCTGCACACCTCTGCTTCTTTCAGATGGCATTTCCCCCCCCCTTCCCGTCGAGAGGAGTGGAGATATGGCTTGATGACTGTTGTTTTCAGAGCCTGTGGGAATACACCTGTGCGATATCGCCACTGCAGGCCACATGAATAAAAGAATATATAATAATATACAAATATGTCAGTGTGTGTGTATCCAAACACATACACTGCAATTCACTTACACACATACAGCTCAATGTAAATCCATAAAAAACTGCATGTTTTGATCCCACGGCCAATTGAGGATATATTCATGAATTATATACATTCTTATAGGCCTACCTTGAATTTTTTACTATTTTACAGATGTTTGTTAAATTGTAGAGCAAAGATACCCCTAGTGGAAACGAGGAAAATGTTACATTTTATATTGTTATTAGTTGTATAGGTAAGGATACAAGTCAGTGAACATCTGGAAAATCATAAAAAAAAAAAATCAATATTCAAGGACTAGGATGAATATATATAATATGAACACATTCACGAATTCATCCTCAATTCAACATGGGATCTAAACATGCCGTTTTATTATGGATTTACATTTAGCTGTTCCTCAGTTGTATGTATTGTCCTATTTATTCTGTTTTGTATGAGCAAATAAAATCTCAATCATATGACTGTCCAAGCTCTTCATTTTCAGTAAATAGAAACTAGAAAATGTATATAGAAAATATTAATTCTGTACTTTTGTCATTACAGAAAATACTGTCTTAATATCTAACTTTAACAATGGCAATCCTTACTTTAACATATGTGAAAATAAAAATATGCATTCATCAGCGCTTATAGACTTATTTCCAATGGCTTTGTGAGAGAATGGGCTCCGTTCAATGAATTCAAAACCAAAACTGATTGAGCACTGTTTATAAACAACCCTTCCGGGTTTTGTCCGTTGGCTTGTGTCGATACGTCATCTGTAAGCGCAGGACCCCGAACCGATCTGGCAGCCGAACACATTTGGTACTCACACAGGAACGACGAGGACGGGTCAGGGACAAGCAGCGTCGAAACCAAGGAAGCAATCCGGGAAATAATACGAGTGAGCTTTGCATGCTGCTAAAGACAATCTGGCAGAGACGGAGTGGAAAAAGTGGGTTTAAATCAGGTGAGGGAACACAAGTGAAGGTTGTTGCACTGATGAGGTGGGAGTAGCAGGCAGGTGATCAGGAAAAGTACTGGCAGGGCTGGCAGTGGGATGGAAAGCCAGGAGCGGATCACGACACGCACACACACACACACACACACACACACACACACACACACACACACACACACACACACACACAAGAAATCAGGTATAACCGGATTATGGGGTCCGGGAAAACACGGGAGGTTGTTAGTGAGGTGTTCGGGAGTGCTTCTACACTGCGCGACTTGTGAGGATACCAATTTTGTCCTTACAACTCGAAGTGTCCTGATAATGCTGGTGAGTAAACGGACAAAATGTCCTCATAATCCGGGGGCACCAACACACATACACACACATACACACGCACTCACAGACTTGTACGGGGACATCACCTCAGAGGCATAAAGCCACAAGATTACAAGCGTGAGAGACAGAGCCTCTGTCAAGCCTCTTATACCGGCAAAGCGAATAAAAAAGCCAGCTGTCCCTAATGAGGGCTTTACCACCCTAATCAAGAGCCGTAAACGTGCGTCTAAAACACGAGCCAAGCTGTCACAGCATGTTCAGAGGGTTATACTTTCGCTTGTTCATCATAAACATTATCTCTGCTTGCCATGGTATAATTGTTTGTGTTAGTATGGAGGCATTGTTACTGTTACAAATTTCCAAGCTGAAGATATGTAGAAAAATAAAAATGAATGAATGTAATAAATAAATATAAACACAAGGGGTGTGACAAGGTAATACGCATTTCTTTAAATGTGCATAAAGAAATTAAAAAAGCAAAGAATTTACGATTGCACTTATTAAGGTGCGTTCATAAAACATTCAATGAATGGTATGATTCTATGAAATATAAAGGACAATACATCAGGCAAAGTAGGACATTTGTATCCCTTTGGTTGGTCAACTCAAGATTTAATATTGGTCACATTGGTTTGGTGAGACCAGACCCCCCTCTTTAGGAGAGGTAAGGGGTGAGACCAGACACCCCTCTTTAGGAGAGGTAAGGTTCCCTGTGTAGCTCCACCACTTGCTGCGTTCTGGTGCAGGCACTATGCAGTCTCCCTCCCAGTCCGCTGTAGCCTTGCCCCACTTGTGGATCCAAGACGGGCCCGTCAGCAACCTTAAGTCTGTGGCATTGTTCTAAAGCACTAGTACACTAGTATCACAGACACAGCTTCTATAGTCCAGTCTTTAAAATGTCTCCTCCTCCAGATTCCCCAACATCAGCCCTTCTGTTAACTTCAAGGTGTGTCTGTGTCCATGTTTTGTAACCTACCTATAGTCACAACACATAACGTCCATTGCAACTTCCAAGTGGTGTCCTTTTGTGTGCCACTGGAGGAGCGAGTGCCGTGTGGGTTCTTGAATATCATCTCGGCCTTGACTGTCTGGGCTCTGCTCAACACATCTTGTCCTCTCCGCCGGGCCATGGAGGGTGGTTCCACACTCCACGACCCTCCAGCAGGGGTTGAGTGGCTTGAGATAATCCCATGAATTATTGAATTATTTGTTTGAGTACTCTTGAGCATGTGATGTTTGTCGGTTGAAATGAAAATATCAAACTCAACTGAACTTCTGTGTGTATGTTCATATCTTCTTATTTGTATTCCTCATGCATAAACTTCAATGAAATAAATGTCAAGATCCGAGAAAGAACTACTGTCTCTATCAGTAGTTGTGTGCTAACTTGACGTGTGCAGAAAGACTTCGTTGACTACGGACTTCTCAGGAGAGCAAGCAGGAGAGGTCATTTTGTAGATGAACAGAAAAGGCATTTGAATCAGTTCCATGCCTTCAAATGTTTCAGATTGCCAGAAAACATCAATCCAACAAGAACACGTAACCTCACCTTGAGGGAAGGGAGCCTAGTGGTGTCATAGGAGGATGAGATTCAAAAACAGATACAATTCAAATAATTTATTTGAGGCAGAGCAAGGCTTCAGCTCTATCAATAACAAAAGAAATCCTCTTTCACAGGAAAATGTGAAAAATAGATGAAAAGTAAAGAGCAGAAGTCCGCTGCAGACTAAAAGAAGAAAAAATCTCAAAGCAAAGCCCGGTCATCGTCCCATATCAGAAAACAAAATCCAAAAACAGGCAGACAGGCAGGCCGAATACAGAGCAGTGTCAAAGGACTAGCTCAGCTAAGGCCAAATGTTACGACAACCTGACAAGGTGGCACTAACAGAACAAGATGTAAATGAGTGGTTAACACAACGAGGAACAGGTCATTGGAGTCAGAGGAACAACAGCATAGACACATGGTTGACAAAAACACAGAGGATCTAGCATGAGGCCCCAGAGTCAGCAGGGGCGGCTCCGAGCCCAGTCCGATTACACCCCACACAAGGTTTAGGGAGAACAGAAAGGGGGAACGCTCACTGCCTAACATATTTGCGTAAGCAAATTCATGCAACTTATCACACTCAAAACCATATGTCAAACCCACTGCTACGACCACTTTTGGATGATTGGCATGAAAGGTTGGTCCATAGCCATTCTCCCCACCAGATTTGGTGCATCTTTTAGATATCCTGCATGAAGACTACTAAAGGGGGACAGCATAGCCTCCTTGACCAAGGCAATAACCAGTGGAACTGGAAAGCAGAAAAGGTTGCCAATGATGTAATCATTGTTATTGGTATAAAACGGTAGAATTAATTAAAAGGTTTAATGTCTGTTTCCCCTGATTAGAATTGCTAACATTTGTACTTAACGTTTATATTCATGGTAAATTACAGAAAATCGGAGTCCCTGCTCTCAGTCTGAATACATTTTTAAAACGTGAGTTTCTCATTGGTCTCCACGTATAAGAGGCAACGAACCGGGAAATGATTCAGCCTGTGCTTTTTCAAAATTTGTATGTGTTCTTTTCATAGTGGATGTGCGGTGCCTATGACAAGCAGGCCTTTTGAGTCACAGCATTCTAGTGACACATTGTTATCAGCATCAGTGGTGAAACCCCGGGTTGATGCCATTCACTGGAGAAATCTCATTAAATGTTCTAATTAAATATTTTACTCAACTTCTATTCAACCATTTGATACTCTTGAACGTGACCTTTATTTTGAATTATTTTTTTTTTTCTCATAATAAAAAAAGGGCATCAAATATGACAGCCTTACCTGATGGAATGGGTTGATTTGCTATTGAATGTTAGAAACATTTATGAAGACCGAACCCATGGCAGAAAGTATTAATATTATATCTCCCTGGGGACAGTGTAATATGATAGTAAGTGTAAAAAGTACAACACAAAGATTGCACAACTTCATCCCCAATAAGTTAGATATTATTTTGTGATTCCTTATTAATATTTTAAAAAGTAAATACTTGGAAACCAAGTCAGGAAAGTAGTTTTTTATCTCAATTGATTTTGGGAGTGAACCAATTTGGCACTGAACTAATTGGTGTTTTGCTATTTGCTTTCTGTTTCAACTTTCAGCCAGTTACTTCATCTTAATCAGAGAAATGTATGTTTTGTTGAAAGGATGAACATTTTCTTGCTTGAGTGAATGTAGATCAACAAACACAATAATTACATATGCATCCTAGGTGAAAAAATTGCAATTTATTCCTTATCCTCAGGGTTCCTGAAATAAATCAATGTGAATATAGGAGAATGTGCATTGCTGTGTTAAATACAGCTTCTTGGAGAGATGTAACGTTATTCCCTTAGAGTCGTATCTCCTGGCTACCCTGTGAGATCCCTGGTGCTTCTGTGTAATGAAATTCAGAAAGCGATGGCCCTTCAACTGGGTAATCTAGGTCAGGCATCAGCGAACAGCGTTGCTAGATCACATTAATTACCAGGTGTGTACTGTAGCTCGGTAAATATCTAACAAACCCATTTCTTCTTTTCACGCAGCTGCACAAGGAAATGTGTGATTACTTAGTTTTTCTTATCAGCTGACCCATTTCAAATTCCAGTTAAGGGATTTTCAATGCCCGGGTTGAAGGAAAAAAAAAAGCTGACATCAAAAAAGTATAAAAAGAATGATGTTTCCCTCGACAACTCAAATGCCACGGTATTGACCCAAGTCGACTCTTTAATCTAACGGAAGAAAAAATCAGGGCAGTCCTGACTGGCCACTCAAAGTAGTTTGAGGCAGCTTCACATTTTTAACAGCATTTCAATTCCGTAACCTTTTTGCCGGACTGGTCACAGATTGGATCTGTTTCTGCGGGAGATTGCTTCTGGAATCAGAAATGAATGGAAGAATGTGGCCTTCTGTTCTTCCGCACTATATTTGAAAACAGAGGTTGAATGCGTTATAATTCTTTCAATTGTCAAAACGGTGAGTGTTGCAACTTGAAACTATGATGTGTCCTAATTTTTGCATATTTGGTGACCCCACTCAAGCCATGAAGTTTTCATTTGAGTCCTGGCATACATAAATAGTTTTGTATCTACTGCAGAAAGAAATTCCTAATTGAAATAGTTTCTTTACATTTTGCATGCAAAATATCTCTTAATTTCTACAAGTGTCCTGTTGCTTTCTTCATCCGACATGACCCACATAGATACATCTAGATAAAAAAAAAAGCTTGCAAAAACCAGATATCTCCGTTGTGTAAACAGGTCCTCTGTCTGGGATCGATTCATTTTTGTCTAGAAAGTCATTACTGTCAAACACCAACATCACAACATTGTGTGTCATTGGTGTTTCAATTCACACGTTAATAATAGAGTGACTATTAGGCAGATACAGACAAGGTTAAACAGATGTTTTGGGCACTATACCGTAACTGAATCTCTGCTCTGACCTTTTCTGATTAAAATGCATTAATCAGAATTACATTAAAATATTTGATGAAATACCGTTCTAAAATGCACATTGCACTATAATAAATCTTACAGACACAGCCCGAGGGAACAGTTTGTTTCCCACCCAATATTGTGTTGAGGGAGAAAATAAAAAAAAGCGGATTGACTGACAAAGGAACATTTTCATGAAGGAAAAGTTGTGTTTTGTTGTGCAGCACATTGACTAAATAAATCATTGAGCAAATACACATACACAACTGAGTCAAACAAAATCAAGAAAGTGATATGAGAGATACTTCATAGTGAATTGAAATGATAGAAAATAAGTAATTTAAGCTATTTCATCAGTTTTAGTGGAAGAGTACTCGTGCGGTAAGACGTTTTTGGATGATATCTCTTGATTTTTACGAGTTTAATTTATTTGCGCCAGAGGTATATTTATTATGCCATTTTACAAAATATAGTTCAATTGCTCTCCTTCCTAGCGCCCCAAAGGCAAAATTATCTCTGCTGGTCCATCAGAATCTGCCTTACCTATCTATCTCGCAGCATGAAATAAGCATCTTAAGAATCTCCTCACATCTGCTCTCTCTGCTGCTCTCTCCTACATGTGTCCTCTATCCCATCTCACTTCTGACCAAAACTTATTTACCTGGTTGAATGATGGTGGAAGAGAGACTAAATATGTCAGACCTCTGACGGAGCATGCCCAGCCTCCTCAGTATATATATATATATATATATATATATATATATACACATTGGGTTCTTTTAGGAGGAACTTGTGAGTGGGTTATTTTAGGAGGAACTTGCATGTCTGCATTTATATTATTACAGGTATATATTTCTGGAGGGTAAAATAACCCTGCTGAATGATGTTAACAAACTTTGAACCCGGTGTTAGATTGAACAGACTGCCTTACAGTGAGGGTGTGATACACACTCAATGTCGTTGATAGAGATGTTTGTGAAGTCAGTGCAAAAGGAGGAATATTTTTTATTCCACATAATACATTTGCATAAAATGAAATCAAATTAAATCATTTTCAATCATTCTTATGGCTGACGGGTGATTAACTTATACTGTAGCAAGCTGTCCCCCATTAAAGCACCACCTGTTTAGCTCATAAGGAGAAGTTTTACATACTAAATTTGAGCAAAATGTTTGTAGGTTCTGCTGTATGAACACGTTTAAAGACACAATCAATTGGACAATACGAGACACATATTACAACCACTAATACAAAGTCTGCAAATAGTGGTCCTTATTATTCAATAACATATAGTGGAGAGGTATTTTCATACTTTCCACGATTCATATTTTAAAGAGCGAAGATATTGTCAGCCTTGCAACAATTGACTAAGGGCAGACAAGCAAATGTAAGTAACTTTCATGACACTCACAGAATCTGAATCTATATTGAAAACATTAGACCAGGCATCCTTCTCTAAACTTATTTGAATAACTATTTGGATAAGTACATGATGGGCAGTAGACCCTGAATAACAAAATAGCTTAGCCTAAAAATAGCTCACTAAAAAGATCAGAATCATGATGTCATTTTGACATTGATTATTGGCCCAGATGCAAGACTTTTGCATGTAGTGCGTGCCAACCATGATCACAGCTGTCTGTATCATTTATGTGATTATATTTGAAAGGTCATTTAGCATTTACTAGTGAAAGATGGGGTGCCTGGTTTACCAAACTCCAGCTAATGAAGATCCATGTCCACGTTAATTCATGTTGTGGGTCACCACTAAAGCCCTCTCTATGACTCATGTGAACGTCACCCTCTATACCACTCATGTGTATATCAGTCTATTTACTACTCATGTCAACATCTCCCTCTCTATGACTCAAGTAACCATCACCCTCACTACCACTCATGTAAAAATCACCCTCTCTACCATTCATGTAAACATCAGCCTCTCTACCAGTCATGTAAACATCATCCTCTCTACCACTCATGTAAACATCAGCCTCTCTACCAGTCATGTAAAGATCAGCCTCTCTACCAGTCATGTAAAGATCAGCCTCTCTACCAGTCATGTAAAGATCACCCCAACATCATAAACCTGGACTATCTTTTCTACTCCTCCATTAAAACATATCTGAGAGTTTCTCAGTAAGAATAGGCGCCACCCATCAATCATCCAGGGATTATTTCTCGGTAAACCGTTCTATTGTGTCCACTTCTAAGGCAAAATCAACAAATAAAGTTTTCAAATACAAAAAAGGAACAGAGTCTGAAACTCCCAGAGTGTCTGGAAAGTTTACTTAACTTTCACTTTAAAACTCAATAACTAATATAATCTGTGATATTGAACAAAATATTTATTAAAAACATTCTAGTTTAGCGACTAGTGTATATAATGTTATTATATCGGTTGAAAATGAAAATTTGACTTAGATTGTAATTTTAAATGCAGGCCCTTTAAACCCAAAACCATGCAATAATTCATTTCCTAGTCTAGACGGTTAGTCCCTTCTGCATTATAAAGCAGACTAAAGAAACAACATCACAGAATACGCATCTACTATGATTTGGTAAACACCAAATTTTTCAGGTCAAAAAACACACTGCTTTCACATGATTGAAAACAAATAACAGCTAAATCACTGATGATCATGGCCCCTTTCTCACTGGCCGTCAAAAAAAGATGATGAAACACCAACCCTGTGAAGCAATAATTGTATATTTTCCTCTATATAGCAAAGCACATGAACCATATCCTACCATCATGGATCCTACGGTATAAACAAACACAGCCCATTCCCTGCCTATTGTCTTCCATCTTGGCCTGATGAACACATTACAAGTTGCCATCCGAGACGTTATGAGCAAGATGTGGAGGAGTGTGTTTAGCTCTGTCCCCACACACACACACACACACACACACACACACACACACACACACACACACACCGGCCCGGGAACATGTAGCATGGGACAACAGTGCCACCATCAGGCCAGTAAGAGTATCTGCAATACACTGTAATACCAACCTCCTAAATAATGAGAACACACGGGGTTCTCTCTGTTTGGTAGAATAATACCGTCAGGTTATATTTATATTATTAATCCAGATAAGAAAAAGGTATGTCATCTTCCATTTTAATATTGATTATTGTTGCTCCTTTCAAGATTCAAGATTCAAGAATTTATTTGTCACATGGGTAATTTGTGGAACAAAAAGCAGTGAAATGGGGATTGCGACTGCAACTCCCAGCTGTGCAAAGTTTATTAATAATAGAAAAGTAAGAAAAAAAATAAAGAGAAGGGGATGGGGGATTACATCAAATAAATTAAAAAGTTGATGAAGAGGGGGGAATTATGCATTCATTGTCCGTATAGCTTGGGGGAAAAAACTTCTTCTCAGTCTTTCTTTTCTGGCCTTTTGAGATTGAAGCCTCTTTCCAGAGGGCAACCATTGAAACATGTTATGGCCAGGGTGATGACAGTCCTTTAAACTGTTATTTGCCCTTGACAGGCAACACCTACTGTAGATGTCCTGAAGTCCAGGGAGTGCAGTGTTGGGGATTTTCTCTGCACACCTGATAACTCTATGCAAGGCCATCTTATCCTGAGAGTTGCTATTTCCGTACCAGGTTGTGATATTTCCAGAAATAACAGACTCTATTGTTGCTGAGTAGAATGTTAACTGCAGCTCTTTGGATATTCGGAATTTGTTCAACTTTCTAAGCTGGTGCTGGTAGCTGGAGCTTTCAACCTGGACATATATTCAATTATCAATACGGATTTCAAATAATGTAATGAATAAAATCACATCCTGTGACTCATGTATTATACGAGTGTTGATAGTTGATAAAAGGAGTGTTGATTGAGCCCCTCCCACTCACACACCCACCTACCCACAATTCACATTGAGACTCTAAAGTTATAAGACAAAATAGATCAATAAAAGCAAAGAAACTGCAGTAAAAGCAACACAATGTTTAAAAATGTAGCTTGTTAAAGCACAACTTTAAATGCACAGGTTAAATAAAATGTAAACATTAAAAAATATATATAATAATAATAATAAAAGATGCTAAATAATATATTATAATATTATAATTTATAATATTATAATATATATGTTAATATTATAAATGGTCTCTGTTGTCGTAGTATCTGAGGATGTTTGAGGGCATGTGTGTGTGTGTGTGTGTGTGTGTGTGTGTGTGTGTGTGTGTGTGTGTGTGTGTGTGTGTGTGTGTGTGTGTGTGTGTTGTGTTGGGGCTACTCCTGCATTTTGCTTCATCAAAAGGCTACAATGCTTTTACATTTGCGTGAAAACTATTAGTCCTAAAGCATCAGCTGACTGTACTAACATGACATCAGTGCCACATATAGTTAGGCTTTTCAAATGATGTCCGTCCTCAATGATAACAGATCTAACTAGTGTTAAGGATGTTTGTTCATCTTTCCTACTCAACCAATGTTGACCTACAAGCAAACTGCTGGAACTCGATCCAGGTATAAACCAGGACGCTAAGCTTCTACCACAGGCCAACAGAAATAGCTTTAGCTCCAAATCATTACCACGAGGCTGGTGAGGAGGATGAGGAGGAAAAGTGTTCTTCTTCCGGCAGTATTAAAAGGCTTTCAGCTTAAATTGGTTTCAGAGGTTGTGGGGGAGTTTAAGGACATTGTTGGGCTGTGCTTAATGCTGAGGGGGGCGGGGGGTTACCTATTAATGCAATTTATTCAAATTTGATGCAGTGTGCATGTGTGTGTGTGTGTGTGTGTGTGTGTGTGTGTGTGTGTGTGTGTGTGTGTGTGCGTGTGCGTGGGTGCGCATGCGTGCGTGTGTTATTATATAGGAATCTGGGGCTTGGCAACCATTACTCACATTAAAACAGGATTTGCACAAAACATTTATTAAAACCCCAAAATGAATAATTAATAGGATTCTGCTGATACTGGCCTGAATAAAGCAGGGCTCTCAGAGTGTTCCCGCCGCGCTGCAACACGGGATCTCAGACATTCAATTAAATGTGGAGAACAAAGGCGGTGGCGGCAGTAGCTCAGGAGGTGGAGCAGGTTGACTGGTAACCGGAACGGTGCTGGTTCGATCCCCGGCTCGTTCTAGCTGAGTGTCGAGGTGTCCCTGAGCAAGATGCCTCGCCTGCGTCTTCCTCAGGGACTGCTCCTGAGGAGCTGGCTGTAGCCCTGCGTGGTCGACTCCATCGTCGTGTGTGAATCAATGGTTGTAAGGCGCTTTGGATAAAAGCATCAGAAAAATCCCGTAAATGTACATTTGGAGATTGAAGTGGTGAACACAGTGTTGTCAGGAGCCAACAGGGGGAGCCTTCATAGGGTCTCAAGTCGGGTGAGAGTGAAGCCCAGAGGATCTGGAGGAAACCCACCTGACAAATGGATGAACTTCATCCTCTCTCACCACATTATTGGACCCATCACTTCTAGAGGCTTTCCAGAGAGAGGAAACAATTGCGTATTAGTTGGCATATTCACATAGATTAATAAAGCACACACACACACACACAAACCACAGCCATAAGGGGTATTGACAGAGTGGCCGTATCAGGGTGTGCTATCATAATAACCTCACATCTACTTTTTCCCAGTGATGCGAGTGCAGATTATTCTTCAAGAAATGCGTTCACAAGTGAACTGCGTTCACCCAGTGGAGGAGAGATACAAACAGGGTGTCGCGCTACCTCTCTTCACTTGTAATCGCCGCCGATGATAGACAGCCATTCATAATGGAACCATAGTGGAGGATTTAATATAGGTTCGGTGGATCGTAGCCCCGCTCTCTGTCTCTCGCTCCATCTTCCTGTCCCATACTTGGGTTGGCTTGAATTTATTTCAACATCTATTTCATTATCCAGAAATAGCTTCTTAACATTTTAATTTACATTTTGTCTCCTTCTGTATTTATTTACAAGATCAAAAAGTGAGTGTGTGTGTGTGTGTGTAGGTGTGTGTGTGTGTGTGTGTGTGTGTGTGTGTGTGTGTGTGTGTGCGTGTGTGCGTGTGTGTACGTGCGTGTGTGTATGTGTGTGTTTTCCCACATGTAGGGTAATAGCACCCTCTATTGGTAACATTAATATTGAAATTATATTTCCGTTTGGTAAAAAATGTATATATATGAATTTATATTGGAGACAAGCTTAAAACTTCATGGATATAGTCATTATTAAGTAAATTGGGGACCAAAAGCTCATGGTGGTATTGTATTCAGGTCTATATGTCCCTCCCTGGGGAATCAAATTAACATCTAAATGTAAAGTTTACATTCATTACAGCAGTCACTTCTAGGTAAAATCCCAAGGCTGGGGTTTAAACCAAAATCTCTCTTCACTCTGCATGTGTGTTCCGCAAGTGTTAACTTTGAATAGAGCAGGACTCAGACATGCTTCTGAAATTGGTCAAGACAATTTGACCACATCTTCTACAATGAATGCATAAAAGCCTGCGTGTGTCCCACGTATTAGGGGCCTATATGGTGTCTTGATCCTCTGGCTGTTTGTAGCGACTTAATGGCAGACTGAATGGTAACAAGGGTTATTCTCTATCAGCTTGTGGCTCATCTTACCCCGTCACTGCCAATTACTGTAATCCAAGCATCCTTAACTCCTCAGAGCCAGGAGCACAGTGCTGTAAGGAACAGGTGGACTCTCTGCTCAGCCCCTCAAACACACATCCACCTCGGTCTCTCTAGCTCTCAGTCTCTCTCTCCTTCCTTCCTTCCTTCCTTCACAAGCACACAAGCGTGCACACACACACGCACGCACGCACACACGCACGCACGCACGCACACACACACACATGCGCTTAAATCTAGCTCTCACTCTAGCTCTCAGTCTCTCTCTCCTTCCTTCCTACACACAAGCCCACCCACACACACACACACACACCCTCACACCCACACACACACACACACACACACACACACACAAACACACACTTGGTGCACACACAGAGTGAATCTCTCAGTCTATCTCCTTCCTTCAGACGCACACACATACATACAGAAAATGTCAGATCTCTCTCTAACACCCTTGCTCTTCTTGACGTCTTGTTATAGCTGCAGAGAATCCTGCTCTAAAGTAGTAGGACAATAGTTGGGAGCAGTATGGCCAAACTGCAGAATCCCTGACTATCTGTGTTGCCTTGAAGACCCTCTGTGTCTTCCCTGTGTGTCTGTTCACCAGCGTGTTGTGAAGCTGAGCCGCGTGGTTGACAGAGAGCCAGTAGGCAGGCAGTAGAGATTGAGCTCCAGCTCTGTCTCTCTCTCGCTCGCTCTCTCTCGCTCTCTCTCGCTCTCTCTCTCTCTCTCTCTCTCACTCCTAAACAGGCGGGTGAGGAGAGGCCATGCTTGAGACTAAGCAGAGAGGGGACAGAATGGAGGAGGCCCTTTTCGGACTTTGTTTTTCCTGAGGGCGCCTGTCTGAGAGTTATGGGGGCGTCTTATGGGAAAAAGGTAAATCTAAATATTGCTATTTTCTCACTGATGGTCTTGTGGTTTTGCTATAATGTGTGTTTCTCATGATGAATTTTTGAAGACCAATTGAATTCCACTTCAGTGGTCGTTCCCAGATGAGATTGAGTTCTGGTTCTGTTGACTGTTAACTACCTGGGTACGTTACCAGCCATGGTCCTCTTGTCCCAGCCAGGGAACGAGGAACCCCTAGGCTGCTCAGCGGGCCGTCTGAATCCTATTGAATACTAGAAACATGCCAAGCACTCACCAATATTTGAGCTATGGGGTGTGACCCACCTGCTATGTGGGAGTGGACTGGGGGGGCTTTGCTGCCGTGGTATTCTGCAGGAAGATACAACAGCTGATTACTGGGACCTTGGAGGACGTTATGTGGAGGCTGTTTGAAATGCCTCAAGGCTTAATCTTCATTAGGCACCAAGCACGTGTTATGCGGTACATACATCACCGCCTGCAACATGCATCATGCGTGCTGGAGGACAGCTCTGCTTGGGACAGCAGTGATGACCAGGACTGTCCAGAAGAGAAGGGACATATTACCAAAGAAAGATCCCCTTTCATGTTCTTTCCATCAGAGGTCTTTGATGTTCTACGATTCTCAATGCTTTGTGCCTTTAGTCAACTCAATATGATCATAATATTTGAAACTGTCAAGCGACCAACTATGAATTTCCTTTGGATCTTCTAAACATGGCCCAGCTCCACCAGAACCACAACATGCTGGCAGCACTCTACGGGGAGATTATTGATAAAAATAACTGCATTAGGTCATCACGGTTCATGACCGGCTCCACTGCACCTATTGGGTGCAATTATAGTAGAACAGAAAGCAGGGCTCTGGAGAAACATAGACAGAGAAAGGCATAATCAAAGAATAACACAAGCAGGTAGCGCCTTTATGGGACCAGAACCATCTCCCTGGGTCCCTGGGTCTGCCAGAGGCTGCATGTCCAGGGTGAGTGAGAGGCTAGATATCACAATGTTGCTCTGGACCTGATTCCAGTTCTCATTAATTCCGATACCTTGATGGCCAAAGAATGCTGGTTGAACTACCAGATCACTTTTCTACATCGTCTACAGATACCAAAGCAACACATTCATCTCCATCTGGCCTGTTAGATGCATGTTATCATAAAGAGCAGGATAAATAGCAGCCTCTTTATTTTCAGAACTGTTTCTGTTGGCAAGCGGCCGGTCGTTGGATAAGCAGCGAGCAGCAGACTAATTGCTCACCCCTCATGTTTTCAACCTTGTGGTTTGGCCCACTCTTGGCCACGTTCCAATTCGTTAATTTCTCAGTTTTGAAATCAGCCCTGGTGATAACAAGGATGAATATGAATTAAATAATTTATTTAATAACAAATGGATAAACATGGACAGTAAATATAAACTAGAAAATGCATTTCCTGCAGAAATGTGGTGAGTGCTGTAATGCAAAGTGAGGTCGGAAATATTTTTTAATAAAGCCACATACATTAAGACATAAAGAAACGTTAAATGGCTTAAATCAAGTGAAGGGATTTGAAAAAAAGTTCAAAAGTCTAAATGGAGTAAACAATGTTAACATGCACACCATTTAAGAAATTGCAAATGGTTGGAAACAAATAAAGTGACAGCTGAATGAAAAGCGCAAAGCATTGCTAAAAATGCAGAAATGTAAAATAAATTGAACTGAAGAATCTGAAAGGTCAAATGTATGTGTGTGTGTGTGTGTGTGTGTGTGTGTGTGTGTGTGTGTGTGTGTGTGTGTGTGTGTGTGTGTGTGTGTGTGTGTGTGTGTGTGTATTTAAGAGAATAGCGAGCCGGTGCGTGATTAAAAGTAGCCCAATAGAGCGGGAAAAACAGCCCAATCTGGCAACACTGCCTGAAAGTCCTTCAAAGGTAGCCTAATCTGGCGGGGAAAACTGCCCAATCTGGCAACACTGCTGAACGTCGTCACGCTCCAGCGTCAACGTAAATCAATGAGACCAATAGGGTTGGCTTTAGTGATTCGTTTCCGTGATTCAGTTCGTGTCATTCAGTTCGCCAAGAGGAGTCGTTCGAGAATCGTTCGTTCGTTCAGTCGAGTTTCCGGTAGCGGTGAATCGAATCATGGAATGAACAGCTCAGACTCAGCGCCTCCCTCGTTCTCATTCTCAAACGTCAACATTACAACTTTAACCAAAAGCAGCGGGATGGGGGTGTAGTTGATTATTGGATGTTTAACATATCAGCAAGACAATAGACTTGATTTAGCAATGATGGTGGGGGTCCCGGGTGTTTTAGGCTCTCATTAACAGAACCCTGTGCAGCCCAAGACTAAATCTAGCTGCCAAAATTAACACTGCCTTCAAAACGAGAGCTGGTTAATTGTGAAAAATGCATTAAACTGTAATCAGAAAACGCGGTTATATGCTATAGACCCTAGAGTATCTGTGGTATAAAGGCTGCTACGAATTTCTAATTACAAATATGTACACCTATAGACTGTTGCGATTCCCATTGAAACGAATGGCGCGGTGACTAGTCTTCACAACGAGAGCTGGTAGGTTGTAAAAAATGAATTATACTGTAATCAGACAACGCGGTTATATGCTATAGACCCTAGAGTATCTGTGGTATAAAGGCTTGAATTATAAATATATACAATCCATAACGTTAGCTCTTTGGCTCATAGCTCAGCGGACTAGAATACCTCCTAGAATCATTGCTTGTTGGCCGGAAACGGAAAAGGGGGTTGTTCACGTTTGGTTGTAGTCTTTTTGCTCGGTTCTCCGTCTCAACAGTAGGGCTAGAACCGAGCGAAAAGACTACAACCAAACGTAAACACCCCCCTTTCCGTTTCCGGTCAACGAGCAATGAGTCTTCCAACAGAAATCAATGGGATTTACAAAATGCACTAAATGTGCAATAAAACACGATAGAAACTGTATTTCGCTATGATACTTGATTCAACCACTCTATTTCATCCTAGACAAACCAGGGCCCCGTTTCCCGAAATCATCATTAGCCTAAGTGGATCGCGAAGTGCGTCGTACGAGCATCGTACAGTTTTCACACCGTTTCCCGAAAGCATCGTTGGTAACAAACGTTGTGAAAACCCTCGTGGCTAACGAGGACTCCAGGGGTACTCGTAGGATGCTAAGAGCATCGTTAGCCTACTATAGCCTCAGTGGCATCACCAGCGGACATTCCGTGTATTGGATGTGTTTTATTAAAACATCAAATACCACGGAATGCCCAGCTGGCACAAATTCGCAACCAAAAACAGTGGTTACCGCCGATATACTACTCATAGACTACTGTTAGATTTTAACAGCAAAGATAGAGACATGTTGGAAGTCAACAACAACATAATTTATTGCAGCAATTTAAAATTCCAAAAATACATGCGCAGCTGATATGTACCGATCAAACGCCACGTCACAAGGCATATAATAAAATCAAATGATTCCATTGCTCT
Source organism: Pollachius pollachius (assembly GCF_949987615.1). Classification (NCBI taxonomy): domain Eukaryota; kingdom Metazoa; phylum Chordata; class Actinopteri; order Gadiformes; family Gadidae; genus Pollachius; species Pollachius pollachius. The sequence goes on along the minus strand of NC_136945.1, from coordinate 1,370,470 downwards.
TGTGTCGGAGGTCGCTTTCGAGCTGCACTTGCTGTCTCCCTCTGATTTCAATTCAACCATCGTGGTTAAAATGTCCTCATATTGATCAACGACTGAAGACATAGGCTACTGTAGACATGAATCATTCTGAGACCAGCGGGTGTCGGAAAATTTCTGCAGGCGATTTTTGTTGCGATTGTTAAGCACTGTAGGCGCTTCGGTGAGGCTCAGATGAAGTTCACTATTTATTGGACCGTGACTAGACAGTAACGAACATCCCTGACCATAGTTAATCGCGTTTGTAGTCTACACTCAGACATGAACTCATTATTGCATGCGGGTGTCTTCATTCATAAAAAAATTAAAACATTCGGGAGTATGCAATAATACAAATGATTCTAAAGAGGTCTAGACTCCGTGCGCAGCCCCGCCTTCTCCAGTGAACCAAGAAAGCCCGCGCCGCGACGACCGGAGGTTGACCCCCTCGGTTTTACACAGGAAACATGAGATAAGAAGGTGAAATCGCCGGGCGTGCCAAGCTGCGACCAAACCGGCTTGGCAGAGTAAAAAGACCTGCCCAACAATATGGGCAGGATCTAGACCAAGCTCTCCTAATCGGGTCAGCAATAGCCGTGTGTCAATGCCTAGCCTCTGCGTTTGAATGATAATGAATGAATGGAACGTTGCATTTTTAATGTCTACAAATATTCTAGACTAGAGAATGCGCGCCAATCAATGAAACCTTATGCAGAATCAGATAAGGTCGGCTCTCTTTGCTGCGCAAAGCATGTTTCAGAAATCAGCACCTAGTTGTCACACAAGCTATTTTTGATTTTTGTAATATGGAAGGGGGGGAAATGCCGTGAAAAACTGTACGCACAGTGCATTCAGAATTAGGACCAATGCATATGTCGGCCTAGGCCTAATCAATTGTGTTTTAATATCTTAAGTTTATTCTTTTCATAGGCTACTCTGCTGTTGGCCTTGATGGGGAGATATTTTAACGCTTTTTAACCCCATTTTCCTGCGACATTCCTGCGTCTCCCTCAGTACGGAGCCCATTTCAGCACTGTATCAGTAGACAGTTACAATCCTACGAACGTCGTGAGTGCAGTGAACGTGCGTTCATGTTAAGAGGAGTTTCGAGAAACGCTCCAAAGGAATTCACGATGGTTCGCAAGATCCATCGTGAGAATGATCATACGAGCGAAGATCCATCGTTATCGGGAAATGAGGCCCAGAAAGGGGGCTCAATGTTCAAAATACCGGAACAAAATAATAGCTCACAGCAACATATTGAAAAAAAGAACGATGAACTATTTTTTTGGAACTTTGAACTTAGTTCAAAATTTTGAATTATGAACGTTTAACTGAACTAGTTCACTTTAAAATTTGTGAACTGAATTTAGAACTAGTTCACGTAGAAAGTGAACTTTCCCAACACTGCATGTTAGGTTGTGAATGGTAGGAGCAACTCCCGCCTCCCTAACAAGTATGATGTATGAAATCTGCGCAGATCAGAACTAGCTCCCGGTTAGCATTAATAATAGTTAACTACTTTAACGGCCCCGACAATCCAAAAATCCAAGTGGAATCTAGATGGAAAAAGTGTGTAGTTCAAAACCTGGGCAGCTTTACTTATACGCCCCCTACAGAGTTTGTCTATTGATCTACTTTTAATCACGCACCAGCTCGCTATTTTCTTAAAGACACACACACACACGCACACACACACACACACACACACCAGCAGTGCAGGGCAATACATTTGACGTTTCAGATTCTTCAGTTCAATTCATTTTACATTTCTGCATTTTTAGCAATGATTTGCGCTTTTCATTAAGCTTCACTTTATTTGTTTCCAACCATTTACATTTTCTTAAATGTTGTGCATGTTTTATATTGTTTACTCCATTTAGACTTTTGAACTTTTGTTCAAATCCCTTCACTTGATTTAAGCCATTTAACGTTTCTTTATGTCTTAATCTATGTGGCTTTATTAAAAAATATTTTCAACCTCACTTTGAACTACAGCACTCACCGCATTTTCTGCAGGAAATGCATTTTCTAGTTATTTTTAATATAGTAAGTGAAACTATCCACATATTGTGATACAACCTCAAATTGAATATATCCAATATTTCTCTCTTTTCAAACCTCTAATATATGTCTGGATCCATATCTTTATATCTTTAATACAATTCAATTAAACAATTAAAATTAATCTTACTTTGTTTTTGGGCTATTAGACAATATTACAATTGTATTTATTGTAACTATTATGAATGTTATTACAAAACAGCCAATGTGGCAGTTTATAAATGAAATACTATCCACATATTACTTAATTGTGTACTTAATTGTGTAGCATCTACAGTAGCTGCTATCGTTGCTTTACAGGGGGAATGGGTTAGCCTAGCGATTGTAATACTTGCACTTGGTTCTATGAACATCTTTACTGTACCGACAGCGATATATTGTTTCACTTCTTATGACAAATGTACTTATTGTAACAAATGCACTTATTGTAAGTCGCTTTGGATAAAAGCGTCTGCTAAATGCCCTAAATGTTAATGTAAATGTAAACTACACCATGAAATGCAGAATTTTTCACTGCTATTCATATCTGTGATCGATACAGAGTGAATATTTGTGCGAGCCTTAGGTTGTATTTGCACATGTTTTCTAGTGTAACTGATTCACTGAAGACTTACTGGGCCAAAGACCCAGGAAGCTGATTAAGGAATCAGAGAAAATCCCTGGTGACCCCAACGTCTTACAATATTCAGAGAAACATCGCTTTGTCACACGCTTAGCTTCAAGATGCCTCTTTTATGCCATAGTCTCTGTGTGTGTCTGTTTGTGTGTGTTGATGCTTCTGTGTGTGTGTGTGTGTGTGTGTGTGCATGTGCGTGTGTTTGTGTGTGTGTGAGTGTGTATGCGTGTATGCTTCTGTGTGTATTTGTGTATGTGTGTGTGTGTGTGTGTATTTCTGTCCTACACTAAAAATAAGCACTGCACAGAGTAAATATAACAATATAAGGAATACAAAAAACGCTCAATAGACAGTACAACATGTAAAAGTTAATACTTTTTTGCAATAATGTGAACATATTCTTACTGGCTGGTTGGTATGCTTGGATATGACATGTGGTATGTGCTATATGATGAAGAATGGCAAACTCTTACCAAATGAAGCTCCTGCATGAATGTGTATGTGGAGGGAGGCTGAGACGGAGGAGCGCGGAGGAGGGTGGGGCCACTCTAGCATACCAGCTCTGATAAGAATGGAAACAACTGTTGGGCCTTTTATTCTGTGCCAATCCACACGAATACAGTCACTTACATTCCTGTTTCCCTGTCTGTACTGTTGTACACACATGGTCCTGTTCTGTACACACACACACACACACACACACACACACAAACACGCACATACTAACAAGGTCGTTTTGAGTTCCATTCCAGGTCATTTGTTATGAAGTCATTGAAGCATACAAAGTAGCAAAAAGAGAGGCGTCAACATCATACTTCATCGTTATTGCTCCGCTTTTCGCTATGTCACTATGATTATTATTAAAATGATTATTATTATTCTTGGTAGCAGCAGTTTTGGTTTTAATACACAAAATGATCTATCACTCTTTAATGTTGTAAGCAGACATGCTATCCCACTGGTGTCCACTAGATGGCAACACGTCCCGTGTAGAACTTAGACGGGACACTTTCCTTTGATGGGTCGTTTGTGCGTTGTGATCATAACCCTAAATAATATGCGGAATCTGGTCTCAGCCTCCTTATGTATTTGCCATGTCTATCTTTTATCTACTGTAGCTCTCGGTAAAATACAGTGCATCATTGGGGCGCAGCAACCAACGTTCCACCTCTTTAGCCTGCTATGATACAGACCCACAGGCTAAGCTGATCCCTGGGAGTCACACCTCCTCTGCTCCTTTGTAAGCGCATGCTAAGCTGCTCTGCTATTGCTTCTTAAACATCCTCTGAAGTCAGTCATTGTGATGGGGGGGGGGGGGGCGTTGTTTCACATGCCTTTGACAACACTAGGCTACAGATATAGATATCTGTGATAGTTGAAGAAACACACACACACACACACACACACACACACACACACACACACACATATACACGTAAACACACACACACACCAACATGCGCAAACACACACACACACATACACAGTCAAACTCTTTCCATTCACCCAACACAGACAGACATTCACAGACACGAACACACACACACTCACACAAACACACACACACACACACATACACACACACACACACACACACACATACATACACGCACACACACGCACACATACTCAAACTGTTTCCCTTCACCCCACACAGACAGACATTCACAGACACACACACTCACACACACACACACATACACACAAACACACACACAGACACACAAATACACACACACAAATACACACACTCAAACTCTTTCCCTCCCCCCACACAGACACACACACACACACACACACACAAACGCACACACATGCACACGCACACACACACACACACACACACCACCACACTCTTTGGCGTAAACAGCATTCGGGTCACATCTCCAAACAGCCCTTCAGTAGGTGGAGGGGGGGTCATCACAGACACTGTGGTCCTTGTTAGAGAACTCAAGCCTCCTGCAGTCTGTCCTGAAACCATAGACGACCAACACAATGTCTATTCACTGCAGAGACGCGCTGTCCAAGTATCCAGGCTCCTTAAAAAAGCTCAGCCAGTGGGAAAAGGCCTGGAGCCGGCTCTGGTTTGGGTGGGAAGGGAATTGCCGGACCCCAAAAAGCAAACAGGGGGAGAGGACCGTAGCTCCTGTACCATGAGGTACTGCCAGGTCTACGTTCAGAGAGAACCCTGTACCCCATGAGAAACAGGTCTGATACCATGAGAACCAGGACTTATACCATGAAAACCAGGACTGAAACCACGAAAACCTGGACTGAAACCACGAGAACCAGGTCTGATACAATGTGAACCAGGTCTGATGCCATGAAAAACAGGTCTGATACAATGTGAACCAGGTCTGATGCCATGAAAACCAGGACTGATACAATGCGAACCATGTCTGATGCCATGAAAACCAGGACTGATACAATGTGAACCAGGACTGATACCATGAAAACCAGGACTGATACAATGTGAACCAGGTCTGATGCCATGAAAACCAGGACTGATACAATGTGAACCAGGACTGATACCATGAAAACCAGGACTGATACAATGTGAACCAGGTCTGATGCCATGAAAACCAGGACTGATACCATGAGAACTGATACCGCTGGAATATGTTCAACACACTGGCATCCAAAATATTTTATTGCGTAACCTAAATATTCTGATGATACTGTTGATACAGATGTTTATTATATTGTCTATCTTCAATTCATATTTGCATTATTATTGACCTTAAGATGGCAGCTAAATCATAAAAGTAACCAAATGGGTTTTAACCAAAAAGAAGAATGGAGTAGAACAGTAAACACTCAGTAGCATATCACGAGAGGACCAGGAGAGACCGGAGAGACCAGGAGAGACCAGGAGAGACCAGGGGAGACCAAACCAAGTTTGGTTAGAAAGACACTCCCATGGTTTGGTGAACATACTTTAAAGGTCCTCTGACTCTCAACCACTCATGGGTCATAGCGTCCGTGGCATGTTCCCCACAGACTGGGAGCTGCTCTTTTCTGGGTGAGGCTGGTCCCCTGGTCTCTCCTGTTCTCCCCTGGTGTCTCCTGTTCTCCCCTGGTGTCTCCTGGTCTCACCCAGTGTCTCCTGGTCTCCCCTGGTCCCTCCTGGTCTCTCCTGGTCCCTCCTGGTTTCCCCTGGTCTCCCCTGGTCCCTCCTGGTCTCTCCTGGTCTCTCCTGGTCTCTCTTGTCTCCCCTGGTCCCTCCCGTTCTCTCCCGGTCTCTCCTGGTCCCTCCTGGTCTCTCCTGGTCTTTCCTGGTTTCTCCCGGTCTCTCCTGGTTTCTCCTGGTCACCCCTGGTCCCTCCTGGTCTCCCCTGGTCTCTCCTGGTCCCTCCTGGTCTCTCCTGGTCCCTCCTGGTCTCTCCCGGTCTCTCCTGGTCTCTCCTGGTCCCTCCTGGTCTCTCCTGGTCTCTCCTGGTTCTCTCCTGGTCTCTCCTGGTTCTCTCCTGGTCTCTCCTGGTCTCTCCTGGTCTCTCCTGGTCTCTTCTGGTCCCTCCTGGTCTCTCCTGGTCTCTCCTGGTTCTCTCCTGGTCTCTCCTGGTCTCTCCTGGTTCTCCCATCCTCTCGTGATATGCTACTGAGTGTTTACTGTTCTACTCCATTCTGCTTTTTGGTTAAAACCCATTTGGTAACTTTTATGGTTTTGCTGCCATCTTAAGGTCACTAATAATGAAAATATGAATTGGAAATAGACAAAAAATAAACATCAGAATCAACAGTATCTTCAGAACACAAAGGTTATAATATAAATATTGAGGACGCCAGTGTGCTAAACATACTCCAGTCAGACTCTGGGACCTCAGCCAGCCAGAGAAGGAATTATACAGTAAGTCCATGGAGTTAATGCTGTAATGGGTTATTGAAGGGATTATAATTGAGGGAAGCGATTATAAAAGTTAAACCATGGAGGTTTTAGACACTCTGCGCTGTAAACATGTGACTCTCCTTGGCTTATCCTCATGTGCTCTCCTGTTCTGCTCTCCACCATAGAAGTCCTACTCCATCAACACTGAGCCTCAACCCAGGAAGAAGTGTGTGAAGAACGGAAAGCAGCAGAATGGCCAAGGTAAGCCCCATCACTGCCCCTCAGAAGAGTCTGCTGGAGGCAGAAGGTCACATCATGAAACATGGCAAAGGATTTCTGTGCGGGACCATTCCATGGTGATGTTTATGTCTGGTTTGTTGGGTTACTTCAGCTCAGAGTGAAAGGGGCCCACATCATCAACCCTGGTTGGATTGTATTTCTCTCTGAGCAGGGTTGGGTCAGCCATCAACAGTCCAATGTCCAACCTCTTATTGAGCTTGGATTCAGTCAGGCACACACTGGATCCTAGAACAATCCACTCAGGGTGGTCACATGGACTCACTTGGAATACATTTGATGAATTAGTGGACGAGCGCAGAGACCTTTTCTCCCACACAGAGCCATAGAGACTTCAGGGTGAATGAAATAGACAAATGCTTTTGTGAAACATTGATGACGCTGTACGGTCAGCCCATCAAAGGCTCCTTTATATCCGGAGTCTGAGGAGGGTGTTTGGTTACGTTGTCACCTGATGGTGTTAGCCGTCAGGTGAGGAAGCAGACATCAGGACCACACTGCAGGGTTTGTTGATCTATATTTATCAATGTTGTGCAACTGTTGAGGGCAACACAACCTCTTGATTGTCAGCCTTGTCCAACATGCTGTTGCATTGAGTCTACTTCCATATTGATCAGCATTGATCAGACTGTTCAAAGTGCAGGATGCTGGTCAGCAAAACTACATTCCTTCATGCTCGGGAATGGAATTCATTTCTTGGTAATTCTCTTCAACTCTGTCAATAGACAAGGCTGTTAACATAGTTTACTGAACTAACCCACAAATAGGGAACATGAAAGTGTGAATCAGGAATGGAACCAGATCTAGAAGCTACACATTATGTTATGTTAAAGAATATGTAGACAGCTTCAGTTAAGGGCATTAATGTGTAAAATGATTTGCGTGTGCGTGTACGTGTGTGTGGGCATTATGGCTCCCAATCCCATTTGACCGGAATCATGCAAACGATAAACAACTTCTAAAGCACGTGTGCAGTGTACTGGCAGTGGGGCGGAGGGGGCGTCCTTACTAGAGCGTATCTACAGGCTGCTGAAAGCCTTTTGTGAGGTAGGCAGCCTCAATGTGTAGCCGCTGAAGCATTGGGGATGTGTGGGAAGTCCAATTTAATTGCTGAGAGGGTGAGTGAGTGCGTTGGGGCGCGCATTGGCAGAGCAGGGGTGTTTGGAGGCGGAGAGCGTCCACAGAGCAGAGCTGTTTGGAGGCAGAGTCAGCAGAGAAACGGTGTTTTTGAGGCAGAGAGCGTGCGGAACCGCGATGCAGCGGGGCGGGATGGCCCAAACAAAATCGGTCACGTGACTTTCGCAAGGTGGGAAGGCGGGAACTAAAGCGCGGCTCCGTGGGAGTCCCGCGCGTAGCACACCGGCCGCTCTGCGTTTACCCTGAGAGGAGCCCCCGCTGCTCAGCCCAGGACCCCCCGCGGCTCGGAGGACATGGCCGACAGGTTCACCAGCTCCTTTTACTGCCCGAGGGAACTGCTGCACAAGTCAGGTAACTGCTCAGCTTTTTCGGAATGATAGCTATGAAGAGCAGGGAGTGAGAAACGGGCAGAAAGCCAGAAATAGGCGAGAGTGGCCTTTTAGTAGCGGATGTTGAAGCTCATTTTAAATTCACGCACCGGACAGTGCGTTCATCACATACACATGTTTGGGGCTCAGCAGTTAGAGTTACATCATTTGTATATATGCATATGATTGTGATAGGTCTCTGTATTTCTATAGGCTACACTTTATACATTGGCCGGCTTTAAGTGATATATATTATATAAGTTATATTCTATGGTCTCAGGGACTCAAACCTCAAACTAGACTATTATTGCCCAATGCCAAACAAGCCCTACTTGTTTTTAGCAGGTAAAGTAACGCAATATTTGTTTAAGATGGAAAAACGTGGACTGGCAACAGACTTCAACCTCTGAGCCAACGTGCGATAAACTGATTTGTGCGTAAAACTGATTTGTGCGCCTGCATACACTTTTGTCCTTTTAGAACAAACTGTCTCCATCCATTGCATTGAACCGTTTTTCAATAGCTAAACAATAAAAAGCGTACAGAACCCTACATATTTATGTATACACATGCTCGACCCGATTGTGTAACTTAGTTGGGTAACTTCATTTGGTGGCGACATTTCGTTTTATTTCAACCAGCACAGAATGACCTTTTCCTAAAGATTGCCTGGGAAACCCGGGAGACTTAGGACCCTTGTAAAAACCTTACAATAACGCTTTTCAATCACCTTAATACCTGAAAGAGAGAGGGAGCTTTGTTTCGGTACTTCTACACGCACACCAAGAGAAGAGATGGATGAATGAATGGATTATGGTTTAACACAATCAAGAACAGGTTCTTTGAGAGGCTGTTGTAGCAGAGGAGATGGACTCCCATATCAGTATCAGAGCAGGGAGCTGATCAATGAGCTGATCCAATGATAGCTCTCCGGTCAATGGAGCTACAGGATGTTTGGAGACCTACCCAGGTCCGGGGTAGTGATGCATCCTGAATGGAAGTAATGATTCCCACCGGGGACATGTATTGATTATGTATTGGAGTATGACATGTTTGTCTTCTCTTACAGTCTACTCATTAAACCACTTATAAATATAATATAAACTTGAGTTGAATATATAGTAAACTAAATATATAACCATGTGTATGTTGTTATATGTTAATTACTGAGTTTGATATAGCTTCTTTTGCATGTACATTTAGAGCTAGCATCTTCGAAGGCGGTCAAACCCAGGTGAAGACCTGAGTAGTGCAGCTGTATCTTGTCCTTCCCTCTGACACCCGTGCCAGTCCTAGGAGTGGAGCAGGACAACGTGAGAGCTCTTGGCATTTTTCTGAAACATTAAGCAGCATTTGACTGGGTGTCTGGTTGCTCCTGAGAAAGGGGTCATTGTGTGTGAACTGGCCTATGCGTATGAAACCCAATGCCTTTCTTTGAGGATAAATACAGCTGGGATCAGATACCTCCAGTCTGACCTTCTATTCTCTATCAGCCGGTCCTGTAGGAGCATTAGATGGCTCTTATAGAGCTAAACTTCTAATATAATAGGTATATACTGAACTATACTGAGGACAAACAACACACAGGGCCCTATACAGAGTGATATTGGGGCCCAAACAGTGATGGGGAGGCCCTATACAGTAGGGCTGTGCAATTAATCAAATTTTGATTGTGATTTTGATTTTTGGGTCAAACGATCTCCAAACTAATATAACCGAGTTGAAACTTTTTAAAGTATATTTGTTGATTCAGTAAATGTTCACAGAACAGCTGGTATATATTTGTACATTATTTTCGATTTGAACATTTTCAAAGCCTTACTATACAGTGATAGTGGGGCCCGTTACAGTGATAATGAGGCCCTTAGACAGAGTGATAGTGGGGCTCTATACAGAGTGATAGTGGGGCTCTATAGGAATGTTGACCAATATTTAAACTTGGTATTTGGCATGCATGCAGTTCCTATTACAGTGATAAAGCCGTTGTGCTTGGTATGGAACCTGACATGTCCTCCTCCACATGACTGTACAACATGAGCGGGTGCACAGGAGTACTTAACATAATACGGACGAACTTTCAGGATAATGAAACCAACATATTGATTTGCATTGTATTGATGTTTTCCTCTTTCACTGTTTGCTGTTTGTATCTCCCCACCCAACCCTGGTCTGTCTCCCAACCCTGGTCTGTCTCCCTGCCCTGGTCTGTCTCCCTGCCCTGCAGCTTCAGCCCATGCAGCCCTGCAGTGGGAGGGCGGGCAGGAGGCCCAAAGCAGTGTCAGGTACCCCCCGGCAGATGGCTTCGTCCCCCAGCCCGACTACATGGATGCTGAGGATGCCCAGGACCTCATCAAGCCAAGGAAGCTGGTTAACCCCGTGAAGTCCTCAAAAAGCCACCAGGACCTGCACAAAGAGCTGCTCATGAGGTACCCCCCCTACTCCAACTGGGGATGGTCGAGTTTTAATGACAGCAGAATGGCATCTATCAAGGGGACCTGTGTCATGTTAAACATTAAGAGTCTGGACAATGGACCATGCATTTTGGTTTGATTGGAGAAAACTGAAAAAAGCAAGGTTTGAATCTAAAGAATTTCCATTAGTTTAAAAAAATCAAGGTTTTACTTTCAGGCCAAATCAAATCAATCACATATGTCGGATGAATCATCGAAATCAATCAGATGTATCCATGACATCTATCGAATGAATCCATGACATCTATCGGATGAATCCAGTGCATCTATCGGATGAATCAATGACAGTGAATACGGTGATGCGTCGTGGATATAATAGTACACCAGTTGTACACTCCCTTAACGGTGATCAAATGTGTGGTTAAGCCACGTTTCTTTACACCTTAAAAGTAGGCTATATTTTTGAACAGCAATCAATAAATCAAATGCTCTAACAAAAGATTATAAAGTTTGGATAGCCATGGCTGTTGCAGGCTTATAAAAAGCCTGTCTTATAATTTAATTCTGCCTGAGTGAAGTGATTGGATGGCCTGCCTGTCTGTCTACCTACCAGACCGCCTGGGTGCACTCTGCCTGTCACTCATTGGTGATGACCAGGGTCCTCCACACGGCTAGGCAGACCCGGGGCTAAAGCTAGCGAGCTAGTCATGTGTTTTGGGGGAGTGGCTTTGGAGGGAGGACTGAAGGGAGGGTGGGATTTTTAAGTTGGATACTTTCATCTAGCTCACTCTGGCTGGTTTCTCCGAATTGCCTACCCTCGCTTTAAACAAACATTGCTTCAGCCCATGAAGGAGACTTGTGTGGTTGTGAAACCAGCCCAAACCAGTCTCAGTTTGTTTAGGATCACACGAATGAACATTGATTCTTTTATTTGCAGTGCATTAATGATCCTGTGTCTAGCTCTTTAAGGTTCAGATTCAGAGAAGAGCCCGGCTCAAGATGGAAAATAATATTAGTAAATCAGGAAGAAACATATGAAATGTAGAGAAGCATGCAGATAAACACAAACGTGAACACAAATATTGATCAACGAACCCCTGTGATGTGAGATGATGTGCGCTGATATGCGAGGTGATGCGGTGTGCTGAGGTGTCTTCTCGCGGTCCAGGGGCGGCGGCGTGGCGGAGCCCAAGCCAGAGCTACAGCGCGTGCTGGAAGCCCGCAAGAGAGAGCAGAGGGGGCGGCAGAAACGGCAGGAGGAGGAGGCCAGGAGGAAGGTCTCCCCCCTGGAGCAGGAGCTCCTCAAGAGGCAGAAGAAGCTGGAGGAGGTACGGGAGGACTGATCATAGAGCCCACACGCACGCACTCACCAACACACGCACGCACGCATGCACTCACCCACACACGCACGCACGCACTCACCCACGCACGCACGCACTCACCCACACACGCATGCTTTACTAGAACCAATCTCTGACAATCAGGTTTGTATACTGGCCTGAGTAAGTTATGTTATAATCCAACAGTTCTTGAGAGCAATTTGTAGGCAGAATCCATTTCAAATCATATGAGTGAAGATAATCGAATCGCCTTTTCACTGCACACATTACTCTCTTAGTGGGGCGTTTCAAGGAAAAAACCGATCCACCACGGCTCAATCAACCCCTGCTGTTCCCTCTAAAGCCCTTTAGTCTGGGGGATCAGGCAGGGACATCTCTGGGGCTGCTGTTGGTGGAACAGTGAAAAGCTCACAGAGTGCAGGTTTAAGGGACATAACAAACAAACCACATGAATCCGCTCTTTTCCCCTTCTGAACCCAGCTGGAGAGGCAGCAGGAGAAAGATCAGGAGGACATGGAGAAAGCCCCCGAGTTTGTCAAGGTCAAGGAGAAGCTGAGACGGACATCTTTTCACAGTAAAGACGAGAAAGAAGTGTAAAGTGATAAACCTGCTGCACACAGATCTTGGGCGGGGGAGGTTTGAGGACACAAGGCGGTGTGATGGTCATGTGGTGGTTCCTGGCGGAGCCCACCAGGCCCTGGTGCCCGCAGGGCCTCTCGGCACCCCCCTAGACTCACTAAACCATGCCTTCACTCACACACTTAATCTGACCTGCAACCGCGCTGAGGAAATGACCCTCAGCCTCCCACTGACGACGTAACCGTGAGCTAAAGGCCAGCTCTAGTTCATTAGGAGGACTGAGAGCTTCCGGCCCAAACGCCCTGGCCCGGCCTGAAAGGGAGGCCTGCCTGCATCGTGTGTCTGTGGGAACAAGGGGTCCTGGAGAAGGGTTGTGTGAGTGTGCTGTCAGAGCTACTAATTGCCTGTGTAAAATACACTTTTCAGCATGGCCAATAGCACTTTTGAACTCTTGATACTAACTGAGTCTGAATGCTCCGATGCAGAGCTCTGATCCATGACCGTTATTAACGAGATAGGTAGGATCGCTTTGAATCATGAAAGATAAACATTAAAACATATAATCTTGTGTCAAAATGTGTGTGTACAATGTATGTCCCCTAGCAAAGTGTGTGTGAGCAGGTGAGTAAGGGCCAACATAATGCAGTTAGAGAGAGGGGTGAGGGGAGGTGGAGGAGAGAGAGAGAGAGAGGGGTGAGGGGAGGTGGAGGAGAGAGAGAGAGAGAGGGGTGAGGGGAGGTGGAGAGAGAGAGAGAGAGAGGGGTGAGGGGAGGTGGAGGAGAGAGAGAGAGGGGTGAGGGGAGGTGGAGAGAGAGAGAGAGAGAGGGGTGAGGGGAGGTGGAGGAGAGAGAGAGAGAGGGGTGAGGGGAGGTGGAGGAGAGAGAGAGGGGTGAGGGGAGGTGGAGAGAGAGAGAGAGAGAGGGGTGAGGGGAGGTGGAGGAGAGAGGGGTGAGGGGAGGTGGAGGAGAGAGGGGTGAGGGGAGGTGGAGGAGAGAGGGGTGAGGGGAGGTGGAGGAGAGAGAGAGAGAGAGGGGTGAGGGGAGGTGGAGGAGAGAGAGAGGGGTGAGGGGAGGTGGAGGAGAGAGAGAGAGAGGGGTGAGGGGAGGTGGAGAGAGAGAGGGGTGAGGGGAGGTGGAGGAGAGAGAGAGAGAGGGGTGAGGGGAGGTGGAGAGAGAGAGAGAGAGGGGTGAGGGGAGGTGGAGGAGAGAGAGAGAGAGAGAGGGGTGAGGGGAGGTGGAGGAGAGAGAGAGAGAGAGAGGGGTGAGGGGAGGTGGAGAGAGAGAGGGGTGAGGGGAGGTGGAGGAGAGAGAGAGAGAGAGAGAGGGGTGAGGGGAGGTGGAGAGAGAGAGAGAGAGAGGGGTGAGAGGAGGTGGAGAGAGAGAGAGAGAGAGAGGGGTGAGGGGAGGTGGAGAGAGAGAGAGAGAGAGAGAGAGGGGTGAGGGGAGGTGGAGAGAGAGAGGGGTGAGGGGAGGTGGAGGAGAGAGAGAGAGAGAGGGGTGAGGGGAGGTGGAGAGAGAGAGAGGGGTGAGGGGAGGTGGAGAGAGAGAGAGAGAGGGGTGAGGGGAGGTGGAGGAGAGAGAGAGAGAGGGGTGAGGGGAGGTGGAGAGAGAGAGAGAGAGAGGGGTGAGGGGAGGTGGAGGAGAGAGAGAGAGAGAGGGGTGAGGGGAGGTGGAGGAGAGAGAGAGAGAGGGGTGAGGGGAGGTGGAGGAGAGAGAGAGAGAGAGGGGTGAGGGGAGGTGGAGAGAGAGAGAGAGAGAGGGGTGAGGGGAGGTGGAGAGAGAGAGAGAGAGAGGGGTGAGGGGAGGTGGAGAGAGAGAGAGAGAGAGAGGGGTGAGGGGAGGTGGAGAGAGAGAGGGGTGAGGGGAGGTGGAGGAGAGAGGGGTGAGGGGAGGTGGAGGAGAGAGGGGTGAGGGGAGGTGGAGGAGAGAGAGAGAGAGAGAGAGGGGTGAGGGGAGGTGGAGGAGAGAGAGAGAGAGGGGTGAGGGGAGGTGGAGGAGAGAGAGAGAGAGAGGGGTGAGGGGAGGTGGAGGAGAGAGAGAGAGAGAGAGAGGGGTGAGGGGAGGTGGAGGAGAGAGAGAGAGAGGGGTGAGGGGAGGTGGAGAGAGAGAGAGAGAGAGGGGTGAGGGGAGGTGGAGAGAGAGAGGGGTGAGGGGAGGTGGAGGAGAGAGAGAGAGAGAGAGGGGTGAGGGGAGGTGGAGAGAGAGAGGGGTGAGGGGAGGTGGAGGAGAGAGGGGTGAGGGGAGGTGGAGGAGAGGGGTGAGGGGAGGTGGAGGAGAGAGAGAGAGAGAGGGGTGAGGGGAGGTGGAGGAGAGAGAGAGAGAGAGAGAGGGGTGAGGGGAGGTGGAGGAGAGAGAGAGAGAGAGGGGTGAGGGGAGGTGGAGAGAGAGAGGGGTGAGGGGAGGTGGAGGAGAGAGAGAGAGAGAGAGAGGGGTGAGGGGAGGTGGAGGAGAGAGAGAGAGAGAGGGGTGAGGGGAGGTGGAGAGAGAGAGAGAGAGAGGGGTGAGGGGAGGTGGAGAGAGAGAGAGAGAGAGGGGTGAGGGGAGGTGGAGAGAGAGAGGGGTGAGGGGAGGTGGAGGAGAGGGGTGAGGGGAGGTGGAGGAGAGAGAGAGAGAGAGGGGTGAGGGGAGGTGGAGAGAGAGAGAGAGAGAGGGGTGAGGGGAGGTGGAGAGAGAGAGAGGGGTGAGGGGAGGTGGAGGAGAGAGGGGTGAGGGGAGGTGGAGGAGAGAGGGGTGAGGGGAGGTGGAGGAGAGAGAGGGGTGAGGGGAGGTGGAGGAGGGGTGAGGGGAGGTGGAGGAGAGAGAGAGAGAGAGGGGTGAGGGGAGGTGGAGGAGAGAGAGAGAGAGAGGGGTGAGGGAGGTGGAGAGAGAGAGGTGGTGAGGGGAGGTGGAGGAGAGAGAAATAACGCAAATAAACCAACGTCGAAACTACTACCTACAAATCAAGAAGACAGATGAGAGAGGGGTGAGGGAGGTGGAGAGAGAGAGAGAGAGGGGTGAGGGGAGGTGGAGGAGAGAGAGAGAGAGGGGTGAGGGGAGGTGGAGGAGAGAGAGAGAGAGGGGTGAGGGGAGGTGGAGAGAGAGAGGGGTGAGGGGAGGTGGAGGAGAGAGAGAGAGAGAGGGGTGAGGGGAGGTGGAGAGAGAGAGGGGTGAGGGGAGGTGGAGGAGAGGGGTGAGGGGAGGTGGAGAGAGAGAGAGGGGTGAGGGGAGGTGGAGGAGAGAGAGGGGTGAGGGGAGGTGGAGGAGAGAGGGGTGAGGGGAGGTGGAGGAGAGAGGGGTGAGGGGAGGTGGAGGAGAGAGGGGTGAGGGGAGGTGGAGGAGAGAGGGGTGAGGGGAGGTGGAGGAGAGAGAGGGGTGAGGGGAGGTGGAGGAGAGAGGGGTGAGGGGAGGTGGAGGAGAGAGGGGTGAGGGGAGGTGGAGGAGAGAGAGGGGTGAGGGGAGGTGGAGGAGGGGTGAGGGCAGGTGGAGGCTCCAGGTGAAGCTGGAGACTAGACCTGGAGCAGGGCCTCCTCTGTGTGTGTGATGGAGCAGGGCCTCCTCTGTGTGTGATGGAGCAGGGCCTCCTCTGTGTGTGTGATGGAGCAGGGCCTCCTCTGTGTGTGATGGAGCAGGGCCTCCTCTGTGTGTGTGATGGAGCAGGGCCTCCTCTGTGTGTGATGGAGCAGGGCCTCCTCTGTGTGTGTGATGGAGCAGGGCCTCCTCTGTGTGTGATGGAGCAGGGCCTCCTCTGTGTGTGTGATGGAGCAGGGCCTCCTCTGTGTGTGATGGAGCAGGGCCTCCTCTCTGTGTGTGATGGAGCAGGGCCTCCTCTGTGTGTGTGATGGAGCAGGGCCTCCTCTGTGTGTGATGGAGCAGGGCCTCCTCTGTGTGTGTGATGGAGCAGGGCCTCCTCTGTGTGTGATGGAGCAGGGCCTCCTCTGTGTGTGTGATGGAGCAGGGCCTCCTCTGTGTGTGTGATGGAGCAGGACCTCCTCTGTGTGTGATGGAGCAGGGCCTCCTCTGTGTGTGTGATGGAGCAGGGCCTCCTCTGTGTGTGTGATGGAGCAGGACCGAAGAACAAGTCTTCAGAGGAGTCCATCACAGATGGTGCGGTAATACATGAGTGATACCCGATTCCTGTTCCTCACTTCCTTCCACTGTAAAGAAAGTACACACCTTATATGGACATGCCAAATGGTTGAATATGATCATCTGTTGCTTTATTATGGAGACAATTTATTCAGAAATGATGTTGTACAATTAAATTCATATTAATTATTGATATTAATTGTGGAAAACCGAGTATGTGTGCAGAGCTGATGAATATCGATTGTATGCATGCTTCTGGAATATCTCCGGTCATCCACCTTGACGTGTGCCTTCCTTCCCATAACGAATGGTGAGTGGAGCGTATCCTGTAGCTGATCGCTGTTAGCAGTACTGCGTCCCACCACAAGTTCCACTCAACAATGGTAGTTTGTGGATTGGACATCATTAGGTCAAGAAAAAGGATTCAATAGATGTTAAACTAGCTTTTCCGCCATCAATTATGATTTATTCTTAGTTTAACTGTAGCCTGTATTTTTAAAATTACAGATCAATTAATTGAATTTGCTTCCTGAAAGTAGTATCTTATTATTGGCACTGAACATGATTAATACTCAAATGTGAATCGATCCAGAAGTGTTACAAAGATATGATTTATTAATTACAACAGGCAAAGGTCAATGGATGTATCTATTAAACCTGTTTCCTTCATTGCCCTTGTTTCACTTTTTAGAACAAAAGCTTGAACTTCTATGTCGTTTTGTCTGAAGATTATTCAGACAAAAGACCCAGAGAAACCCAGTACTATGGACAAGATAATAATGTTTTTATTTGTATTGAAAATGTATCCAAAATAGATGAACAAACAAGCTGTAACACGTGCTGGATACAGGCTATGGGACTATGTGGATAAAGAGGAACATGACATCCCTCACCAGTGGGCCGTCACACATTGGAACATAGAAACTTTGTACAACGTATGTCCCCTAGCAAAGTGTGTGTGAGCAGGTGAGTAGGGGCCAACAAAATGCAGTTAGAGATAGGGGTGAGTGCAATTGGAGTAGAGAGAGAGAGACAGGGGTGAGGGCAGTTCACACCAGTATGAACACGGTGTGATTGCGGTGTATGTCCACAATGTGTCGCTGCTTCCTCGCGGATGTTCTCCACACGGAGTCGCTCCACGTACGGCGGACTGAGAGCGACGCACCGCCCGGCCACACCGCAGCAAGTCGGCCACAACACAACCGGAGCACCGCGGGGACGGACCGCATTGTTCCCCACATGTAGCAGGACCCAGAGCAGCACATCCTCTGCGTCCTTCACGCTCGGAGCCACCGGGTGACGAGTCCAGTTTGGAGACTGGTTTTAGTGGTGCTCATCGTGATCACTGGTTCCGGAACTACTTCTCCAGTGCGTTGAGAGTAAATCTATTTTTAAAATGGCAACCAGTCGCTCACCGCGAACACAGACGCGATGAGGTGAGTCCACGACCTTTACTAAAGCCCCGTATCGTCCGCTG
Source organism: Pollachius pollachius (assembly GCF_949987615.1). NCBI lineage: Eukaryota > Metazoa > Chordata > Actinopteri > Gadiformes > Gadidae > Pollachius > Pollachius pollachius. The sequence goes on along the minus strand of NC_136945.1, from coordinate 1,352,276 downwards.
TCTACACGGTCTGTTCCTCACGGTGGTCGGTTCTGTTGGGGTCTGGTGGGGGTCTCTCCCCGCCGGGTCGTGAACCCCCACAGTGCTGCTGTGGCACCATGCATTCACTCATTACTGTAGCTGGTCGGGGTAAGGGCTCCTTATCCGATGCCCATGTTACTAACATACATGTGTTGTTTTTGTAGCAAGACAATAACCTGCTCAGTACGATACCCGGCCTGCTGTAGGGCTGCCGGTAGATGGAGAACCTTACCAGCAGCGCGGCACCGCGGGCTGGACCGGGGCAGGGGAACCGGGTCTGCTAAGCTGTCAGACACCAGGCCTGGGTCTGGACCGGAGCAGGGTCTGCTGTCAGTCACCAGGCCTGAGGTCTGGACCGGAGCAGGGTCTGCTGTCAGTCACTAGGCCTGGGTCTGGACCGGAGCAGGGTCTGCTGTCAGTCACTAGGCCTGGGTCTGGACCGGAGCAGGGTCTGCTGTCAGTCACTAGGCCTGGGTCTGGACCGGAGCAGGGTCTGCTGTCAGTCACTAGGCCTGGGTCTGGACCGGAACAGGGTCTGCTGTCAGACACCAGGCCTGAGGTCTGGACCGGAGCAGGGTCTGCTGTCAGTCACTAGGCCTCGGTCAGGACAGGCTGACAACTACAACATCATCGTGTGTGTGTGTGTGTGTGTGTGTGTGTGTGTGTTGCTTCCGTCCGTCACAGTCCCCAGACCTTGATAGTGGTGATCCTTTTCATTTCACTGCGCTGTAATGGAAATGAGATGTGTTGGATTTGTGTGCCCAAATCAAACCCAAATGAGCCGAATACAGCCCAACACCACTAACTATGACCGCGTCCCCAGGGCTCATTGATCCTCAGGGCTCAGTGACCCCCAGCGCTTGATGAATCATGGGATGTGTAGGCACATGTGCTGTTTCTGTATTGAAACATTTCTAATAAAGAAAGCAGAAATTCTCAGTGTAACCAGCATTAGTGATAATAGCCTAGCAGTAGTTCTATTATCATATATTTTCATAACCACTGTTATGGTATTTCATGTGATGGCTCAGGGTGAGAATGAAGAAATTACCTTTTTCATTTGTTTTGTCCCTCCATACCTTTTGTTTGGCATGCAGCCTGGCCATCAACCAGTTGGTGTAGGTCATGAATGACAAGCTGTTGAGGTACAACCTGCTCTAGGTCATGTTGAGGTGCAGCCTGCTCTAGGTCATGTTGAGGTACAGCCTGCTCTAGGTCATGTTGAGGTGCAGCCTGCTCTAGGTCATGTTGAGGTGCAGCCTGCTCTCGGTCATGTTGAGGTACAGCCTGCTCTAGGTCATGTTGAGGTGCAACCTGCTCTAGGTCATGTTGAGGTACACTCTGCTCTAGGTCATGTTGAGGTACAGCCTGCTCTAGGTCATGTTGAGGTGCAGCCTGCTCTAGGTCATGTTGAGGTGCAGCCTGCTCTAGGTCATGTTGAGGTACACTCTGCTCTAGGTCATGCTGAGGTGCAGCCTGCTCTCGGTCATGTTGAGGAACACTCTGCTCTAGGTCATGTTGAGGTACACTCTGCTCTAGGTCATGTTGAGGTACACTCTGCTCTAGGTCATGTTGAGGTACAGCCTGCTCTAGGTCATGTTGAGGTGCAGCATGCTCTAGGTCATGTTGAGGTGCAGCCTGCTCTAGGTCATGTTGAGGTACACTCTGCTCTAGGTCATGTTGAGGTACACTCTGCTCTAGGTCATGTTGAGGTACACTCTGCTCTAGGTCATGTTGAGGAACACTCTGCTCTAGGTCATGTTGAGGTACACTCTGCTCTAGGTCATGTTGAGGTACAGCCTGCTCTAGGTCATGTTGAGGTGCAGCCTGCTCTAGGTCATGTTGAGGTACACTCTGCTCTAGGATAAGTGGGCCTGTATATAATGCTAGATGTCTGTTTTTGGTTGTAAAGTGGTTTGATCCTGGTTTGAGGTCATCCTATGTGTATTATATTCAAACGAACAGTAGGCCTTTCAATTATTATAGATAACATTAGTTTGCTAGCAGATAGGTATGCACGATATTTACAAAATATCATATTGTGCTATTTTTTTAATATTGCGGTATCTATACACATTTTGATATGTTAAAAAACAGAAACTTTACGGGAAAATTCCTCAAAGTTCATAGTCTCTCACTTTGTGAGGAGATGCGCCAGATAGCAACACGTCTGACGTCCAGACCTGACTCTGGACTGGGAGCTGACCTGTGTTCGGATTTCACTTTCCCGCAAAAACATATCCTGGGAAGCTAAATCTTCTGAGTGGCACTGGGTGGAAGAGAAGCCCTTATGTTGCCGCTGTTTAAAATTATTTTTAGTAGCGTGCCTTTCGATTGTTGTTGAAAGGCAGTATATGGCCAACGTTCATTGGCTGGCCTGCGTAAGCGTAGTTCCTGAGCATTTGACAAGTTTTGCTATAATGTTTGCCCTCCAGGAATAATCACAAGCCTCAGTAGCAGCTTGTGCTGCTTGAACATCATTTTTTTTATTAGAAGATGTTATTGTTATCATGGTTTGAGTCCCAGTTTGTCTAGCAGCCTGTTGAGAAGCTGAGGAGAATCCTGGTGCGCCTGGTGTGGCCATGACGTTCGGTTGTAGTAGGGCTGCTCAATTATGGAAAAATCATGAACACGATTTTTTTGGTCAATATTGAAATCACGATTATTCAAACGATTATTTTTGAGTTTGAAAACATGATGTATTTATTCAGCATGAATAAATACATCAAAAACACTTTGTAACTGAGAACTTAAATTTCGCCTTAGAAAGTACACAAAATGGTCAAATAGAAAATGTTCAAATCTAAAATAATGTACAGATATTAGGGGTGTAACGGTACACAAAAGTCACGGTTCGGTACGTACCTCGATTTTGAAGTCACGGTTGCTTGTTTGTCCTTAGATCAGCAGCAATGAAAACACCAATAAACTTGGTTATGGAATTTGCATTTCTGAATTCCCAGACAGGGGTTGTTGAAATAGTGTCGTGAGCTGGGTTTGCACAGCTCGTTTTTTTTTCACAGCAACGGTGATAGTGCCTTTTGATAGTGCCTGTGCATGTTAAAGTGCTGTACTTAACCTCTTCAACTCTCGAGCATAAACCTAAAAAATAGGCTGGAGCTTAAGAGGTTAAACACGGAGAGCCCTCTCCGTAGCCGAAGAGCCTGTCGGAGACCCTCTCCGTAGCTTACGTGCGCATCCAATATTTTTTAACTATCCGTCGACGCAACGGAGACGGCACGGGCTGTGATTAGTCCTCTAACAAAATCATTTCCGAAATCACTTCTCCGGTTTGACTTTGCACCTTATTTACTTTGCTCAGTAAGGACCAATAATACACCAAATAAGATTTAAAAAGCTTTGGAAGTTTATTTACAACACTGCTTACATGGTTTCTAGTCAACATATAAGATCGATTGGGCGGCGAATTGCATTGCGTATCCGACATCCCGACGGAGAACTGCGAATGCTCGAGGGGTCTCCGTAGTTATGGAGTCGGATTACCGAGTCAGAGTAGTATACTTTGGCTAAACGGTCCGGGGGGAACTCCGACTTCAAGTTTTAAATTCCGCATCGCAAAACAAGCCTTTACATTCGCCATATTAACGCTACGTACGCCACATTTACGCACCGCGGTCCACCCAGAAGTGCCTGTAACCACCCAGAAGTGCCTGTACTGTGGTTCAGTACAAATACATGTATCGTTACGCCCCAAACAAATGTATCCAGCTGTTCTCGATTATATTAGTTTTGGGATCGAAATCGCGATAACAATTTGACTAATGGCCCAGCCCTAGGTCGTAGCGGTTGGTAGTAGAAGGCCAGTCTGACCCACAGTGCTGTCCACACACAGGCAATACCAAATCATAACCAAGTGGGCAAGTTAACCACTAGTGATTAATCTCTGTTAAATATTTAACTGATTCAAATTATATCAACCGACAATATAGGTTAACCGCTTGTTAACAAGTTTGTTTGTTGGGCTTGTTGGTCTAGAATGGCGGTAACTTTTGTCTCAAGTATGACTCTCTGAACAATGCAATGCAGCTTGCATTACAACACAATATGGAAGCGTGTAAAAAATAAATAGATTCAGTTTTCTTTTCTTTCTAATCTTTCTTTTCTATATCATTAATGAAAAAGCTGCTCTTAGTCAATTATAAGAATAAGAACTTGTTTGTCGTTCTTATGTCTGGCTGTGAGTTTGCGTGCATGCTATGCGTAGGCTTAATCGCAATCGCGTCAAGACAAATCAGATTGTCCGATACACATTGAAGATAAATTAAATCATTTTAAAATGACCAAAATGATCCCTCTCTGGCAAACAGAATGTTGCAGCAGGCAAACAAATTAAATAAAAAATAATAATAATTGTAAATTAAAATTCAGATTATTAATTTATCTGCATGGAAACGGAATCTTTCTAGAGAGAATCGCGATCAATTTTATTTTTTTTCAGAGTAACCTGTCAACCGAACTGCAAAAAAAAACTGTAGCCTGAAGTTCTTCCGTGATCTGGCCTTCACTTAACAAATGTATTCATTTTCCATCTATTAGTCAAATAAATAAGGTAATCAAATCCAATTGGTTCAATTTATTGAGCATTTTAGAAGGAAAAAAACACTCAATCAGTGTGCTGAATTGAAACGAGTTGAAACAAAACAATCATTTTTGACAAGAATATGAATGAACAGTATTGCATACTTAAGGCTCAAACTGAAATTAGATTAAAGTAAATTTAAGGCACAAACTGAATAGAATCAAGTAACTGAAGCACAACAGCAAAAAGTATAAGTCCTGGGGGGCTTGGATATCAACAGAACTCCACTTGCAGCGCATGGGCCTGAACAACAGAACATCAACAAAAATATATTATGTGAAAGACGGAAATACAGTATGTCTAAAACATTTCCAGTTAACATAACACATAAGCTCACCTACTGCATCACACATTCTTGTTAAAAAAAGAGAGCATATCTACGTGCTCAGGGATAGGCGGCTTACAATCAAGCCCGCCGTGGTAAAGACTCTGCTGGAACGGAGGTTGCCGGTGTAGCCAAGTATTCCAAGTATTAAATGGCATTAGTATACACGTTTATGAACAATATGTAATTAATATAGCTAATGAATATATTTAATTAACTTTAGGCAAAATTTTAAAAAAAATCCGCTACAGCTAAAGTCGAATACCCACGTCATTTCGAATAATCAAATACTTGAATAACTGTGCCCATCCCTAGTCAGCAGACTGCAGCAGTACTGGTGATGATGATGGTGGTACTCCACAGTGAAACGCTGAGGGAAGGCACATGTTGTGGACTGTGCAGAAGAAACTTGATGTTGGTTATGTTATGAAACACTTAAGCCCAACTATCTCACTCTCTTTGGCAGATGTCAACCCTTTATATGGTCAATGCTATCATAGCATTAATTTGGACTGAGATTCGGTGAACAACATTGAATAAGCATCTTCAGGGATTGATAATTGATCACACTCGGGTTACTACTGACCCGTTCACAAAATGGCCTGACCTTTTGGTGGGCCTTACCTCCTGTCCCTTCTGTGTCGATGCTTTATGAATCCTCTGCTCCGAAGGACGCTGTTGTGATCCTGCAGAGATGGGACAAACACATGTTTACGTTAATTACAAACACAGGGATTTCCTCTGAGATGGATACATTGATATAACAGACTTCACTTTATGTTGTTCAACCACATTATTCTCTGCCTCCAAATCCACATCTCCAACTCTGCAAGTCCTACCACTAAGATAGCCCAGCACCAGACAGAGCTGTGGTGAAGAACTGATCCAACGGGTGTGTGTGTGTGTTATTTGTATGTTTGTGTATATGTATGTGTATGTTTTTGTCTGCACCATAGTGTTACCCCATTGTCCCCCAGTGGCCTATGAGCCGTGTGAATGTGTCTGACCCCCCCTCCCCATCCATACATACGCACACAGCCCCTAGCACTAGCTCTTTGTTCTTTCCTGTTCCATTATGTGGGAGCCCCCTATCTAGCCCTGAGGGAGAGGGCTTTATACCTCTGTGGGAAGGAGATGGCCAGGGCTCAGCACCCATTGCTCCTCCCTCCCGACTTCCCTCTGGCCGGCCGCCAGTCCAATCTTTTTGTCGTCCCCAATTTGAGAAGAGCCCCGTTGAAGCCACTGACAAAACACTTCCAGCTCAACGCCATGCCCGCTCTCATGACGCTCAGAGGACAGACCTCACACAACCGTAAACTCTGCAAATGAGTCACTGATGAGTTTCTTCACTGGCTGGCGTTGTCCCTGCTGGTATACTAAAACACAGACTGTGTTTTAACACCTGACTGGCCTGCTGATGTGAAAATGCTGCTCATGCCCTTCAAGTTTAACGGGTTAATCACATGCTATATCTTGGTTGCTGAGATGGTTTGTGAGACATGTCTGAGAGTCAGAGCGCCCTTCTCGGCCGCTGTAGCCGTAGCTTCCTGATTCTAAAATGGCCACTAACCGGGGCGTAGATATTGGAAAGAAACCCTGATCATAGTATGTCGAGTTTATGCTAATTGGGCCAAACTTCACCACCTCAACTCAGAGCCAGACGTCATAAGAACGACAGGGCTATTAGGAGAACATCCTCAGTCATGTGTTGCGAGGCTGCGCTGATAAACGTTATCATCACTAATCGTTTATTGGCTGGTAAATGTCACAAGTTTATAGCATAGGGTGTGTTACATGAAATATGAATCACTGTTTAGTCATTGTCATTACCGTCTGCCCGCTTGTGTTCAGGGGCTTCTGGAGAGACAGCTTCAGTTCAGTTTGTGCTCAAAGGGGGACAGTCCATTAAACATGGAGGATCTCCTTGGATTTAGTCTGATCATTATCAATACATTGAATAGGTCCTTGTGTTAACCTCAGTTGAATATACACCCCGAAAACAACAGACCGGAGACAAGCATGAAGCATACAGTTGGAGTTTGGTTTAAGTTTGACTGCCAGTTACGAACACACTTCTCAAAAGAAAGTGTCTGTCCTGCGAGAAATGACATCGAATGAGATCCCTGGTCAGAATGAAGCATCCTGCCGAGTCGGCCGGGCAGCAGCACAGCAGGGCCAGACGGTGTGGTGTTTGGCCTGGTGCTTTAGATTTCTGTGCAAAATAAGCACATCATCCACAGTTCATGACGGTTTGAGTTGACTCATCCGCTCCTGAATAACATATCAAGCACCGGAGAAGTCTCTCTCGCAATCGCAAAACCCGCGTCCGACCTGCGCTGTTCAGGCGTCCGACCAGCACCCGTGTCCGGCACATTATTTTTCACCCGTTTCCATGGGCGTCAGTTTGGTTTGAAATGTGCTGGGGACAGAGGCGCATTCAGAAGTGCATTTTCAGAAGTGCTGGGTACAATGAGGATGCACTCTTTTTTTCTCTCTTTAGTGCCGGAAATGAAAGGTTCTGAAAGACCGCATACCCATGTAGCTAATTACTAAGGAATAAAATGCATGCAACATCTGTCTGGCAGGTTTTTATGAAGAAACGATTCCAAAAAGCATCAGACATATGACCCACTATGTTCTGCTCCATGTATCCAATGTTGACAACGTGACATGACATGGCTAAGCTACCAACATAAACAAGAGGAGCTAAGAAAGGAAAAGAACTGCGTGTTTAAGTTCAGAAGGGCCAAACGTGGCTACACACTGTGTGGCATGACAAGCGGGCTCACTTCCATGAAACTCGTGTCCGTGCTCGTCGAACGCATGCATGCACACGTGGAAACAGTTGGTATAGATGAGAATCCCAATAAAATGTGACACTGAATTTGAAACCGCACATTGTAATTTCTGCATCCATTATCAAAATATTTATTAGTAGTACAGTGAAAAAAATGAGAAAATCACATTGCCTTGTTGGTTTACGGTGTATCCCCCCAAAATTTCTGGTTCCCCTAAAACTTTCAGTTAGGGGCCACAGTGCTCCTAGTGAAAAGAGTTAGTCTGGAGCCCTGACTTACGAGTAGTAAGATCATATTTCTCACTGAAAAAATGACGAGGCATAAGCTCATATACTGCTTATGTATTATTTGTAATCTGTCCCATTTCAACAAATAACACATAACAGTATTTTAACATATTGCATACATATTATTTGTTGCATTGAACTTGCAGAAGTTGCGCTATTCCTTTGGCTGCTGTTTGTTATGCTAGCCTTCACCACTTCCACCAACACCAACAGGCATGGAGCATTTAACATACCAAAGGAAGGCATTCATAGATTGGATGGAATGCTACTGATATGCAGGAATGCAAAGTTACCTTTAATATCATCATCTAAAGGATTAGTATACAAATGTCATTGAAACTGGTCCAGACACACATCAGATGATATTGTAGATGGTAACAGAACCACAGAGATATAGTATGTAGCTTTACTTGTATTACAATGTCTTGGCCCAATACTTCACATTATTGGTCTCTTGCTCCCTTCATTACAAAGACACCAGGAAACACTGTCCATTCTGCAGCAGATTTAGTTGCATTGTCTTTATTTTACTTGCAGAGAAACTGTATTGTCATTGTCAATAGGAAATAATGGTGCAGCACTACTGACTGGCCAACAGCGCACGCACACACACACGCACACGCACACACACACACAGCTGCTGGGAGCGCCGTCTCTCCCCTTAGCCAGCTGCTGGGGGAGAGACGGCGCTCTCAGCCACGCATGGGTGGGGCCCGCCACATCACCATGACGACACAGGCCGCCGAAGGTCACATTTCCTGGTCTTTTGTCTGCGTTGCCATATCAAGACATTTCTGGAGTCGTGTGTTGTGTGAGACATTTGTACCAACACAACATTTGAATGCTTTTAACAGAGTGGCTTGTGACCAACTTTATTAGCAAATTTTGCACAAATACCAGCCTTCATGTTATTTATGGAGCCTTGGAAATAGTGAATTCAATATCCAACATGGACGAAAATTCGAAGGAACCTCCAGACACGATATTACAGAGACCTTTGACTAAAGGAAAACACGCTTTAACAACCCTGTAGTGTTAGTACCTTATTCCCTTGATCACTCTCACTCACTCCTTCTTATTCCCTAGAGCCCTCTTACTCACAGCTTCTGCTTCCCTAGAGCACTCTGACTCACTCCTTGTTCCCTAGAGCACTCCTTGTTCCCTAGAGCACTCTGACTCACTCCTTGTTCCCTAGAGCACTCTGACTCACTCCTTGTTCCCTAGAGCCCTCTGACTCACTGCTTCTGTTTCCCTAGAGCACTCTGACTCACTGCTTCTGTTTCCCTAGAGCACTCTGACTCACTCCTTGTTCCCTTGAGCACTGACTCACTCCTTGTTCCCTTGAGCCCTCTGACTCACTCCTTGTTCCCTAGAGCCCTCTGACTCACTCCTTCTGTTTCCCTAGAGCCCTCTGACTCACTCCTTGTTCCCTAGAGCCCTCTGACTCACTCCTTGTTCCCTTGAGCCCTCTGACTCACTCCTTGTTCCCTAGAGCCCTCTGACTCACTCCTTGTTCCCTTGAGCCCTCAGACTCACTCCTTGTTCCCTAGAGCCCTCTGACTCACTCCTTGTTCCCTAGAGCCCTCTGACTCACTCCTTGTTCCCTAGAGCCCTCTGACTCACTCCTTGTTCCCTAGAGCCCTCTGACTCACTCCTTGTTCCCTTGAGCCCTCTGACTCACTCCTTGTTCCCTTGAGCCCTCTGACTCACTCCTTGTTCCCTTGAGCCCTCTGACTCACTCCTTGTTCCCTAGAGCCCTCTGACTCACTCCTTGTTCCCTAGAGCCCTCTGACTCACTCCTTGTTCCCTTGAGCCCTCTGACTCACTCCTTGTTCCCTAGAGCCCTCTGACTCACTCCTTGTTCCCTTGAGCCCTCTGACTCACTCCTTGTTCCCTTGAGCCCTCTGACTCACTCCTTGTTCCCTTGAGCCCTCTGACTCACTCCTTGTTCCCTTGAGCCCTCTGACTCACTCCTTGTTCCCTTGAGCCCTCTGACTCACTCCTTGTTCCCTTGAGCCCTCTGACTCACTCCTTGTTCCCTTGAGCCCTCTGACTCACTCCTTGTTCCCTAGAGCCCTCTGACTCACTCCTTGTTCCCTAGAGCCCTCTGACTCACTCCTTGTTCCCTAGAGCCCTCTGACTCACTCCTTGTTCCCTTGAGCCCTCTGACTCACTCCTTGTTCCCTAGAGCCCTCTGACTCACTCCTTGTTCCCTAGAGCCCTCTGACTCACTCCTTGTTCCCTAGAGCCCTCTGACTCACTCCTTGTTCCCTTGAGCCCTCTGACTCACTCCTTGTTCCCTAGAGCCCTCTGACTCACTCCTTGTTCCCTAGAGCCCTCTGACTCACTCCTTGTTCCCTAGAGCCCTCTGACTCACTCCTTGTTCCCTTGAGCCCTCTGACTCACTCCTTGTTCCCTAGAGCCCTCTGACTCACTCCTTGTTCCCTAGAGCCCTCTGACTCACTCCTTGTTCCCTTGAGCCCTCTGACTCACTCCTTGTTCCCTTGAGCCCTCTGACTCACTCCTTGTTCCCTAGAGCCCTCTGACTCACTCCTTGTTCCCTAGAGCCCTCTGACTCACTCCTTGTTCCCTTGAGCCCTCAGACTCACTCCTTGTTCCCTAGAGCCCTCTGACTCACTCCTTGTTCCCTAGAGCCCTCTGACTCACTCCTTGTTCCCTTGAGCCCTCTGACTCACTCCTTGTTCCCTTGAGCCCTCTGACTCACTCCTTGTTCCCTTGAGCCCTCTGACTCACTCCTTGTTCCCTTGAGCCCTCTGACTCACTCCTTGTTCCCTAGAGCCCTCTGACTCACTCCTTGTTCCCTAGAGCCCTCTGACTCACTCCTTGTTCCCTTGAGCCCTCTGACTCACTCCTTGTTCCCTTGAGCCCTCTGACTCACTCCTTGTTCCCTTGAGCCCTCTGACTCACTCCTTGTTCCCTTGAGCCCTCTGACTCACTCCTTGTTCCCTAGAGCCCTCTGACTCACTCCTTGTTCCCTAGAGCCCTCTGACTCACTCCTTGTTCCCTTGAGCCCTCAGACTCACTCCTTGTTCCCTAGAGCCCTCTGACTCACTCCTTGTTCCCTAGAGCCCTCTGACTCACTCCTTGTTCCCTAGAGCCCTCTGACTCACTCCTTGTTCCCTAGAGCCCTCTGACTCACTCCTTGTTCCCTTGAGCCCTCTGACTCACTGCTTCTGTGCTCCCCCTCTCCCAGCAGGTGTCCCAGAGGTTGAGTGTCCCCTCTGTTCCCCGATCAGGGCCTGTGGTTGCGGAGCCTCTCCAGAGGTGATGTCTGCGGCCCAGACCCAGAAGGAGAGCGGGGAGGCTGGCTGGGCGCCCCTGGAGGCCCTGGGCCTCAGCCAGAAGGAGCTGGTCCTGGCGGAGGCCCTCCAGATGGAGTACGACGCCCTCTCCCGTCTCAAACAAGACAAGGGAGTCCCCGGCGGGCCCCAAAGCGGCTCCAAGCCGCTCTCGAAGCCCCCGCCCCCGTCCTCCATTGAGCGCCCTCGGCCCGTCCCCAGCGGACACGTCGGCCCCGGCCCCCCCGGGGGGAACCTGTTGAGGGGTCTCTCCGGGTCGGACTCCTCCTTGAATCAGCCGGCAGGGTCCCGGTCCCCAACACGGTCCGCCGCGCGGCCCCCGCTGGGCAGACCGGCTCCTCCGCGGGGGCCCCTCCCGAAGGAGCCTCTGTACATCCTGGACAGCGAGGAGGACCCCCGCCCGCCGGTCCCCCGCTATGGACCGGCCTCCGGCCCCGCCCCCAAAGGGGCCCCCCCTCCTACCGATGATGTGCCGCCCGCCGTGCCGCCGAGGAACCCCGTCCCGCCCGTGTCCGGCGCAGACAACCCCTTCCTGCCCCCCCGCGGCCCCCCGACCGGGGCCCCGCGCGACGTGAACCTGTTCACCCCGGACGTGGACCGGCCCAAGGTGACCTCGGAGGAGGTGACCTACGAGAGCCTCAGCGCCGCGCTGTCCCGCCTCAACGGCGGGCGGCCGAGCCGGCGGGCCGGCGGGGAGCCCCCGGGGAAGCCCGTGGCCCGGAGCAAGACCCTGCCCCCCCAGGTCCCCCCCAGGACCTACCTGCCGGCCCCCGAGAGCAAAAGGAACCTGCGCCGGGTGTCCGCAGACCCAGTAAGGATCTTTCTGCAAGTTTGGTGTCTCTACTATTGCGGTTTGATCAATATGTAACGATGAGGTATATTTTTAGATCTATAAATGAATAATAAAGTTTACCGTTAGCACATGTTCATGAAGACACCACGATCTGATGGCCTCCAGGTTTCCTTGGAGTCCCGAGCGAACAGCTTCAGCTACGAGCTGTTCAAGGTGTCGGAGGACAGGGACGAGGAGGTGGCCGCCTACTGCCACATGCTGGACATGTAGGTGACATCGCACCTCCACACCCCACGCCTCCACGTCACACCTCACACCACGCCTCATATGACATCACATCACATCACACCTCACCTCACCTCACCTCTCCACATCACACCTCACACCACGCCTCATATGACATCACATCACATCACACCTCACCTCACCTCTCCACATCACACCTCATATGACATCACATCACATCACACCTCACCTCACCTCTCCACATCACACCTCACACCACGCCTCATATGACATCACATCACATCACACCTCACCTCACCTCACCTCTCCACATCACACCTCATATGACATCACATCACATCACACCTCACCTCACCTCTCCACATCACACCTCATATGACATCACATCACATCACACCTCACCTCACCTCTCCACATCACACCTCATATGACATCACATCACATCACACCTCACCTCACCTCTCCACATCACACCTCACACCACGCCTCATATGACATCACATCACATCACACCTCACCTCACCTCTCCACATCACACCTCACGCCTCCACATCACACCTCATATGACATCACATCACATCACACCTCACCTCACCTCTCCACATCACACCTCCGCACCACACAATCACAGCACATCAAACCACACCTCACACCTCACATCACATGTTCAGCCTGAGGCTGTAAACAAGGTGTTTGTGTTTAGCCTGAGGCTGTAAACAAGGTGTTTGTGCTCAGCCTAAGGCTGTAAACAAGGTGTTTGTGCTCAGCCTGAGGGTGTAAACAAGGTGTTTGTGTTTAGCCTGAGGCTGTAAACAAGGTGTTTGTGCTCAGCCTAAGGCTGTAAACAAGGTGTTTGTGCTCAGCCTAAGGCTGTAAACAAGGTGTTTGTGCTCAGCCTGAGGGTGTAAACAAGGTGTTTGTGCTCAGCCTGAGGCTGTAAACAAGGTGTTTGTGCTCAGCCTGAGGCTGTAAACAAGGTGTTTGTGCTCAGCCTAAGGCTGTAAACAAGGTGTTTGTGCTCAGCCTGAGGTCGGCGGACCCGTGCGGCGAGCGCTCCAGGAACACGGGCTTCGTGTGGTCTCCGTCGGTGTCCCAGGAGGAGCTGCAGCAGGGCCTGGGGGTCAGTGTGAAGGTCACGGTCATCAGCGACCACTTCAGGGAGCCGCTCACCTTCACCTGCGACGGTAAGCCCCGCACCCTCAGAAGGTTTCCGTGCACACCGAGATTGAAACGCGTCATGGCGTCACCGCCACGTTACCACCTGCTTAAGAAACACTCGAGAGCGCCTACTGAGCCTGATCCAGGCCCCACCTGGCATTCAGTCCGTCCTCTGTCGACCTCAATATGTCCTCACGTGTTCCGGTTCGTTTGACACCAAGTCCATGGATACCTGGTGGGGCGGGCCCCTCATGAAGTGTTGTTCCCCTGGCAGGCTCTTCCACCGTGGACCTGCTGATCTACCAGACGCTGTGCTACGCCCAGGAAGACCTGGACGTGGACGTGGAGCAGTACCTGCTCAAAGTCTGTGGACAGGCAGAGTTCCTCAGCAAGTAAGCCTCTTGGAAGTTAGCTTAACCATTAGCATCACGTAGATCCATATGCGTGAATATTGGCTGGGCTGAATATTTCAACCATTTCAAGGGTCGTATTCATGAAGGCGAGTTGGAGAGAATGGTCCCTTCTGCGATATTGCAAGTAACTTTTTTTTAAATGTGGAACATTCATAAGGTTTTCCATATTAACAGATATAATGCAAAGGAATACGGAAAGCAGTAAGAATCCCGACCAGCCTTGTGCTGTTGTCAACCCACGTCTGGGTTGGTGCGCTGTGGGCGGGCGGTAGTTTGGTAGACCACCCTCTTGACAACAGAACGAGGCCTAGCGGTTTAGCAGGTCCTCAGAGGGAGGCTGTGGTGGGCTCTAATGACGGGGTCCTCAATCAAGCCACGCGCTGCATGTTGACCTAACGACCACACGGGCTTTACTACCGCCCAGCTAATCCAGACCACAACCCTGGATACTCAGCAGCAACCGCTACCCCGTATCTCTCATAACTCGCTCCCTTTCTCTCTCTCGCTCTTTGTTTCTTTATCTTTCTTTATCTCTCTGTTTGTTTCTTATCTCTTTCTTTCTCTTTCTCTTCCTTCCTTCCTTCCTCTCTCTCTCCCTCCCTCCCTCCCTCCCTCTCTTTCTTTCTTTCTTTCTTTCTTTCTTTCTTTCCCCCTCTCTCTCTGTTTTTGTTTCTGTCTGTGTATTAGGTACTGTAGCATGTCATGTGTGTTGGGCGTATGAAGCTGGTGTCTGTCTGTCGGCCACCAGCAGTAGGAAGTGTGCTGGCTCTGATATCCTCGGGCCCTGGGAGAAGACTTCCTGCCGTTCCTTCTTTCTCCTGATGGCTTGTTTTTTTAATCGTTCAAACAATGACCATACACATGACCTCAGTAGTGCTACACATGTATTCTCCCTCTCCCCCACACACACACACACACACACACACACACAGCCATGGTTATGGTGCGTTGGTCTGGCTGATCTAGCCAGAACGCCCCAAACGAGGTGGTAGTGTTCATTATGAGGATATTAGTGTTGGTATGTGTACAAGTATAACCAGTAGGCCCACTCTACACTCACAAACCAAGAGAGAAATCAATACCTAAGAAGCAGGCAGGCTCTTCAAGCTCTGTCGGCTGTCATTAGTCTACGCCACACTCTGTGTATGGCCCATGTAGGCTTGGATTACATTTAATTATTCATTCCAGTGCTTTTGCTTTAGAGGAAAAACTCTCGGGCTAGGCCGACGCAGCTAAAAGTGATTTCAGTGCGGTGCACGTATATATAATGATAGATAACCTTTATTGAAAGGGCTCCTTTTTAGTGTGTTGCAATTTGTTTTAACATTGTGAGGTACAAACTTTCAAATGTATGGTGAAAGGGGGTTGTTGATTGAATTGTGTATGTGAATTGCTAGTTTGGTCCATCCATTGGACCATCCAACAGCCGAGCCCCGAGTGCTTTTGACTTCTGCAAGACACCATTACGTAACTTGGTTCTCTCTGTCTCTCTCATGTCTCTTCCTCTCTCTCATGTCTCTATCTGTCTCCCGCTCATGTTTTCCTCTCTCATGTCTCTTTCTTCTGTCTCCCAGTTCCCAGACGCTGGCCGGTCTGGAGTACGTCCAGCTGTGTCTCAAGTATGAATGGGACATTCGTCTCCTGCTCACCAAGCGAGCTTCAATCAACACAGAGCTGGCTCGCACGGTCAGAGCAGACACACACACACACACTCTTGTACTGCATGTCTGTTTGCATCCATCGCACGTTATGTTCTACGCTGTTGGTTTGAGTGGTATCGAAAGCTTGCAGAGTAAACTCACACCGTATAGGTTAACTCTGTATAGTCGGTTACAGCGGTTTGTCACATTCATAACGGGGCAAGGCCTTCTCCAGTGGGCCACAGGCTCATCACCATGGTGATCCCTCACTCAGCGATGACATGGTTAGACCTCATGCATTTGAATGTGGTTTCTAATTAGCCCCCTTCTTCTTTTTATAATTGCAGGAAGAAGATGACAAAATGGCGTCCACCATGAACCACTGCATCCTGCTCCAAGAGCGGCCAATCAGACAGACCGTCACCAGGTGGGCCCTGGTTGCTGGGGGCGGGGGAGGCACCATGGATTGGTGATCTAATTGATTCAGAAAACGGCTTGAATATACATATTGTGCATGTAGGGAGCATGACATCATTCCTACTTTGGTTGATTCCAGTTTGGTTTGTGTGACAGGGAGGCACTCACCCTTCTCCTGGATACCTATCACAACGAGGCTGAGGCCTTCATCCTGTCTGAGGTACACACACACATGCACACACATACACGCACACACACACAATTATAGTATGTTGAAGCAATACACATTTTTCTTTATTATTATTTATAAATCCAATTCCTCTACCTGATCGTGTCCCGTTGTGATAGGCTGAGCTGCTGCTGCATGTGGAGCGTCTTGTCCAATCGGTGAAGGCTCTGTGCAGTACTCTGGCCTCCGTGGAGTCGGCCGACCTGACCTCTGCCCTCAGCCAGCTCCCAGCATGCCCTTGTCGCCTGCAGCCGAAGGTTCAGAAGGTAGAACCTGGTTCTTACCACTAGCCAATCCCTAGGATTTCATTTCTCCACCTTAACCCATTTGTACCGGCTTCTGCGCAGCGCAACATTGTATCTACTAGATACAATGTTGCTAGATACAATGTTACAATGTACAATGTTGTTAGATACAATGTTGCCGCGCAGCAGCCGGTACAAATGGGTTAAACTCTCAGACATTTAAGTAGAAAAGTAAGATTTCTCTCCCCTGTTTCTCCCCCTCTCAGGATATCTCTGTATTGGCTGTCAAAGAAAACAGAGGTACGTGAAGTGACCTTCCCCTCATGCTCCAACTAACACACGGGCTCATCCAACGTTAGAGGTGCTCAATGATGTATTCGACCCACCTGTAACTGAGTTAGAAAGAGATTGACGACCTATGTTTACTATCATTCCTAATGAGCCTCTAATGAGCGTGTGTATTAAATGTGGAATGATCTACAGAGAAGGTGGTGGAGAGGCTGACCGTGGCCATCCTGGACCAGGTGGAGCTGTACTGCAGCACCTTCAACGCCAACTTCCACACAGCGCCGCCCAGCAGCCGAGGCACAGCACCCATCCAGGAGGCGGGTGTGGTTAACAACGTGCTCTCCTTCAGCGTCTACTCGGCCCACCGCGTCCCCATCACGTGGGCGGCCAGGTAGAGTCCCGCCCACACAATTACAATTAGGGCATTTAGCAGGCACTTTTATCCAAAGCGGGTTACACCGGTTAATGCACACATTGACACACCGACGGCGGAGTCAACCACGCAGGGCGACAGCCAGTCTGTCAGGAGCAGTCAGGGTTAAGTGTCTCGCTCAGGGTCGCATCAACACTCAGCTAGGAGGAGCTGGGGATCGAACTAGCGACCTTTCAGTTACAAGACAAATGCTGTACCTCCTGAGCTAAGCCGACCCCCACACACACACACACACACACACACACCTTCGACATGGCTGTGTTTGAGACACACTGCACAAAGTTCTGTCAAGCCATCTTTACCACAACCTGAAAATCCAGCTTCTTGTCCCTCCACACACACACACACGCGCACACTCACACTTACACACATGCAAGCTCCCAATTGCAGACGACCAGCTGTTGCGGCTTGAAATCCTGACTCTTAATCCTTGAGCCGGAACATCTGTGGACCAGAGAACCTGAGACCAACCCCCCCCCTCTCTCACTCTTCACCTATTTCTCTTTCTCTACCTCTCTCTTCTCCTTTCTCTCTCTCCTACTCCTCTTTCTCTCTCTCTCTCACTTCTCTTCTCTCTCACTCTCTCTCTCATTCTTCCTCTTTCTCCCAATCTTGTTCTCTCTCTCACCGGTTGGTTTATTCTCCTCTCACCTCATATGTATGTATATGATACGTACATATTGATGACCTACTATATATGACTCAGTAGAATCAGTAGTAGGTAGTGTTGGTGCTTTCCTCTACACTTCCCAGTAGAACAGTAATAAGGCTTCAACCCTCTGTTCCCATCCTGAGGTCATCATCTAGCTCATCGGATGAATTCCAGGGTGTGTCCCTCCCTGCACCCCTCTTTAAACTCTGTTCACTCCAACCACATGAAACAAACGTATGGTTTGAAACCTCTTCGAGCTACGTACATGCACAAACTCTAGCTGCTCAGTTATATGGCTCGATGATCTTGCAGTTCCTCCCCTTTCGATCATGTGATTTGGTTCTGATTAAAGGCAGACCTCTTGGTAATCGAATTGATATTTGCCTGTGTGTGTGTGCGTGTGGGATTGTATGAGTAAGACTTTATTCATTGTAATTTCAAAACAAAATCACGTTATTTAAACGACCCCACAAAAAAACGTTGCTTCACACCTTTTTTCTGTTCTCTTTAGTTCTTTATTCTGAACGTGAATCCGTCCTCAGACGGAGGAGGTCTGAGCAGCAGATGTTTTGAGCTCGATTGTGCTGCGTTGTGTGTCCTCTCTGAACAGTTACGAGGGCTTCTTCCTCTCCTGCTCCCTGACGCACGGCGGGGCGGAGCTGTGTGCTCCTCAGCACACGAGCAAGCAGGCGGTCAGCAAGTACCTATTCCACCTGGTGGTCTGGGACCAAAGGTACCTGCCCCTTCTGTTGTCCAGTGTCACGTGTGCATTGTGTACATGAATATACTATGCCTTCAGGATCCGTGTCTTTTTTTCTGCAACTTGAGTTCAACCACTATGGCTACACTGCCTTATTGTGTTAGTCCTTTAAAGGTGTTATTCAGAATGGTTTAGTTGGAATGAACACGTTTAGGACGGTAGCAAGCCATGCGCTCTATCTCTGGGATGTGCTTGCTTCACTTTGCACAAGTGAATAAGTAAAGTAGATCTGCACAGGTCCTTCTATTCATATTTGATCACCTACGTCCTCTCGTTCTCCCCACCCTCTACCCCTGTAGGGTGTGTTTCCCAGTGCAGATCAACCAGCTGCCCCGTGAGTCCCAGCTGACTGTGACTCTGTACGCCACGGCTCTACCGCCTCCTGGTGGCGCGGAGGAGAAGGGCAAGCAGCGGCGCAGCATTGACGCGCTGGGCTGGGTGACCATGCCCCTCTTCAACTTCAGACAGTGAGTCATGGAGTAACCTGGGTAGCTCTGCTATTGCCCATGAGCACGTATTGGAGGGGGCTTCTGCAACAGAACTGCAGCAGTTAGGATGGAGATCTTTTTAAAATAATATTCTATAGTAAAAGAATATTACTTAGAAATAGATATAGTACAAAAAGATATAGTAAAGTAAGTAGTTCAAATATATATATATATATATAGTAAACAAAAATCTAATATTCTGTAGTCTGGACCTCAGTGGAACACTGGACCAGCGCAGGAGCCAGCAGATGGCTTCTCACTGCTGCTCAGACGCTGGCGTCCTGTTGGCCGCGCCTCACGGTTTTGATGCAAAAATGGCAAAAATACTATGCGATATTCGCTGAGAAGTATTCGAATAATATTAGCAAATCTGTCAATCAAGAACCCCTCACGCACGCACGCACCTCGTATACACGCACACACAATGACACAGGGAGAGGCTTTTATGATGTGTATGAAATCAATCTGTTTATTTCAACCACTGCGCCATCAACATTCAACATCAAAATTATTTCAACGTAGGCTTAGGCAGATAGACCTACATGCGCCGAAAACAGATCGCTATTTATTTTACTGAACACAGCCTGCATGGCGGTGAACTAGACACGTCTTTAGCATATGGAAACTATGGCCAAAAAAAATAACTTCACACGGTGTGTCTTTTTACAATTTATTTGTTACCAGCCTTCGTAGTGTTGATCAGCAGAGAAATTGTCTGCCAAAGACGTTGACGTCGCTTAGCAACCGAGGACGCTGGGGTTGTTACCGTTACCGGAGGTTACCGGACTACTTGCCGAGTGATACGACAGAAAAAAATAAAGCGGCCATTATATGCATAGCAACGAAGAATTATCAAGAATGTATTCACCATCGGAAGTTGTGAAGGCCCATGCCAGTGAACGGAGCGTTCAACAGCATTGAGAAGAGCCTTGTATTATAGAACGATAGTGGCATTCATTATTCGATTTTCTACGTGACTCTGACTATTCGACGATCGTTGCCCATCCCTATTTTGATGTATGGTGGTCCTTGCAGGCCCTTGGACCTGCAAGGTCTCCCTGCTGGGTGTGTTTATTCACTTGTCCTTTCCTGTTCTCCGCCAGTGTTCTGACCTGTGGAAGGAAGCTGCTTGGTCTCTGGCCGTCCATCCCAGGAAGTGGAAATGCACGCTCAAGCTCTCCGAACTTCAGCCAGCCTGACAGCGTCATCCTGCAGGTGCTAAACACACACATGTACATACACACACATGTCACACACATGACACACACATGTCATACACATACTGAAATACCGGGACAAAAACTCAGACACACACACAGGACACACACACAGACGCACACACAAGACACACATGCCCAGGCACACACAGGACACAAACTCAGACGTACACACAGGACACAAACGCAGACGCACACACAGGACACACACGCAGACGCACATATCCTGGGTAGTATATTTAGTATGTTGCTGAATTCTAAAACCCGTCGATACAGCTCAGGTTTCCTTCCCCATGACTCCAAACCAAAGGTATTTTGAACCATCACTGTTCTGTTGACCTTTAGCGTCATGTTGTATTGCAGGGGCCCAGAGGGGCTTCCACTGGAAGTAGCTGAAATCATTATTTTTCTGGTTCTACTTTTGATCAGCAACAACATGCATCATCATTAGCTAATTCAACATAATAGTTGAAGTCTAAACTTTGGTTACATACGTATGAAAAACCAAACGATGACCCCTCTATCAAACCCATCAGGATGGACGGCCCTTGTTCTCTGGGCCACGTGGCTCAAGGAAGCTGTTCTCTGGCAAACAATTTTTACATGTTTAAACCAAAAGGGAAATGATAACTAGTGTCCTCTGCAGGACGGCCCCTTACTGACTGCTCCTCTGGCCCCTTACTGACTGTTCCTCTGGCCCCTTACTGACTGCTCCTCTGGCCCCTTACTGACTGCTCCTCTGGCTGACTGCTCCTCTGGCCCCTTACTGACTGCTCCTCTGGCCCCTTACTGACTGCTCCTCTGGCCCCTTACTGACTGCTCCTCTGGCCCCTTACTGACTGCTCCTCTGGTCCCTTACTGACTGCTCCTCTGACCCCTTACTGACTGCTCCTCTGACCCCTTACTGACTGCTCCTCTGGTCCCTTACTGACTGCTCCTCTGACCCCTTACTGACTGCTCCTCTGACCCCTTACTGATTGCTCCTCTGGCCCCTTACTGATTGCTCCTCTGGCTGACTGCTCCTCTGGCCCCTTACTGACTGCTCCTCTGGCCCCTTACTGACTGCTCCTCTGACCCCTTACTGACTGCTCCTCTGGTCCCTTACTGACTGCTCCTCTGGCCCCTTACTGACTGCTCCTCTGGCCCCTTACTGACTGCTCCTCTGGCCCCAGGTGGACTTCCCCACCTCGGCGTTCGAGGTCCGCTTCAGCACCCCTGGGCCGGCTGACTTCTGCCCGCAGTATGAATTCTCCCGGCTGGACTCAGCCAGCCAGCGCCAGCTGCAGGACGTCCTGCACAAGAAGTCCCTCTTCTGGTCAGACACACACACACACATGGAAACGCACGCACATGCAGATGTATGCACGCATGTGCAAATACATAAACTCGCACATGCACACACACGTACACAAACATACACACTAATAGAACGCACACTGAAATATTAATTAAATCAATAATAGTGAACCAAAAAAAGGCAGATTGGAGACGGACATGGTTGAACAGACAATTTAAAAATCGATATACGAAATAAGAAAATATGCATATTTAGACGGATCGATATGATTCGCGTCAAAACTGAATATGGAAATGTGTAATGATACAAAGGATTTTCTGCTTTGGTCTCTATCTTTCTCCTATTTCTTCACAACGTAATTATCATGTTAGGAAAGGCTTGTGCTTGTCTGGGCTGTCCGAGAGGATTCCAATGCAGGATACCTCAGCTCTGTAACAGTGTGCTCTGGTGAGCACAGTCTCCTAAAGACGAGCAAACACACACGCATGCACGCGACCTCCTGCCTTCTAGCCTTGTTTCAAAAGGATATATAGAGAGAGAGAGAGAGAGAGAAGCATTTGTTTGTGCAGCACACGTAGCTTTCACATCAACCTGTATCAGACACTGAATTATCCGTCTCACTGTCAAACATTGGTATCCTGTTTAAACGCACACGCACGTATGCACGTTTGTGGCTGGATGTTTTGTCACATGAAAAACAGCAATGTGTTTATTGTTTCCCCTTCAAAGAGCCAGCCACTAAGTTAGCAGCAAAGATGAGATGATTTAGAGCTGACCATTAGGAGTGTGTGGTGAGCTGGTGTTACTATATAGAGAGGTAGGGGGATGGAGAGATGGGGGATGTCAGACTGGCAGCTGGTGGCCACGGAGCCCCCTGATCATAACAGCCTTCTACTCCTCCATCCCCCACTTCCTCCACCCTCCCCCCGCCCACACACCCTCTTTGTTCTCTTATCGTGTGTGTGTGTGTGTGTGCTTGTGTGTTTGTGTGTGTGTGTGTGCAGATGCTTTTTATGGCGATTGGTCTAATTAATGTGAATGAAGCAGTAAGAACACGTGAAACGATCTCTTAACAGAACAAAATATATATTCAACCTATTTTAGTCCCGCTAAATAAAAAACGAGACAGTCAAGGATCGAAGCCATAGTTATGAACATAGAGTTTATTTCTCTTTGGGCATGAACAAGGTATCTTGTATATCTAATGCAGGCCTTTTGCAAGGCAAGGCTGGAGTCACATCAGTCATGCAAAACCTACCTAAATTTACGTTAAAGATCTCCTATTATACTACTTTTCTGGTCTTAATTTCTTATTAATGACTCCTATAGAGCATCCTGTCACGAATCACAGCACAAAAAACTATGTTGATTTTCGGTAAACTCTTCCTCTCATCTGGGCGCTTTCAGTATTCTCTGTCAACACTCAGCTTCGTCCTTCTCCGCCCCCTCTCCTGCCAACCCCACTCCGTTGTGATTGGTAACCTTCCGGAAGACCTGCGAAGGGCATTACCATACATGGAAAATCCGGATTGTTCTACGTAAATAAATCCCGGAAATTTGAACAAGTGAATCGCGACCGGCGTCTCTATTGTTAAGTGTGCTGTGCTCTGCACAGCAACCCCAGACGGTCAGCAGGGAACACGTCTAAATGCATGTACGTCATTATTTGACACTTTAGTATGGTTAAATATGACTATAAATCATTATAACAACATTTATAGTTCATAAAAGTCGAAAAAGAATAATAGGTGCTCTTTAAGGGAATTTAGCAGACGCCTTTACCCAAAGCGACTTACAATAAGTACATTTGTCAGAAGAAAGAGTAACCATAATATAATAATAATATAATAATATTGATTCAGTAAGAATGTTCATAGAGTGCTAAGCACTTAAAATCACTAGGTTATATATGAGAATATATGAGATATGGGAGATATGAGTTCTCAGGACCACACTGTCCATCGTGATGAAGGTCTTAGTCCTAGTAGCTTGAACACATTACATTATTACATTACATATCAAAAGTTTGAATCTGTCTCCTGTGTATTTAGGATTTTACATAGAAAAGGGTGCCATTATTTCAGTGTCGCTACACTAAACTATTAATATACTTAGTGGTGTAACTTCATCATTTTCATTTAGCAAAATATTTTCCTCTAAAGTAACTGCCGTGAATTGTGATACATCATGGTCAGTAAATCTTGCTCAGGGAGGACGTGGTAGTAGACTAAACCGTGCCCTGGTATAAACAAGGAGCACAGCCACGAGTGTTCAGCGTGAAACCGTGTTTCTCCTATGAGGACACCTATTGTAGTCCTGAGTCACTTTTATATTCATATTAAAATGTATTTCATACAACATTAGTATTTATTCCTATATCTTTCTGATAATGGACCTCCAGTGTCCATTATTCTGGATGGTCTGTATCAGTACAGACATCCAGGTGTGGATGGTTTGTACTGACTTACACCAGGCCATGTATTGATGGTCTGTACTGACTCCAGGCCAGGTGTTGATGGTCTGTACTGACTTACACCAGGCCAGGTGTTGATGGTCTGTACTGACTCCAGGCCAGGTGTTGATGGTCTGTACTGACTCCAGGCCAGGTGTTGATGGTCTGTACTGACTGCCTCCTCATGTGTGGATGGTCTGTACTGACTGACTCCTCATGTGTGGATGGTCTGTACTGACTGCCTCCTCATGTGTGGATGGTCTGTACTGACTGACTCCTCATGTGTTGATGGTCTGTACTGACTGACTCCTCATGTGTTGATGGTCTGTACTGACTGACTCCTCATGTGTTGATGGTCTGTACTGACTGACTCCTCATGTGTTGATGGTCTGTACTGACTGACTCCTCATGTGTTGATGGTCTGTACTGACTGACTCCTCATGTGTTGATGGTCTGTACTGACTGACTCCTCATGTGTTGATGGTCTGTACTGACTGACTCCTCATGTGTTGATGGTCTGTACTGACTGACTCCTCATGTGTTGATGGTCTGTACTGACTGACTCCTCATGTGTTGATGGTCTGTACTGCCTCCCCAGGTTGACGGTGGAGGACAAGCGTCTGCTGTGGGAGAAGAGGGCCTTCTGCCAGGGGGAGAGCGCCGCCCTGCCGCTGGTGCTGGCCAGCGCCCCCTGCTGGCAGTGGTCCTGCCTGCCCGACATATACGCCCTGCTGAGGCAGTGGGCCTGCCTGAGCCACATGGACGCTCTGGGGCTGCTGCACGCCTCGTGAGTCCGCCATTCAGGGGCCGTAGGGGCCGTATGATGGGGTGTGTGGGCCCTTCTCACCGGGCTCCTGGGATGAGATGCTAAACGTTATTAATGCTGCGTGCTGCATTATTGAAACTATAAATTCAACTATAACGAAGACTACTTAGTTAAGACTTAACTTAGACTATCCGGGGTGCAACAGATCACAAATCACGGTTTTTGAGTCACGGATCGGATCAACAACAACAACAAAAAGATAACAAGACAAATGTGACTTGGCTTTCAATTGCTTTTTCGTTTATTTTCAACATCCATCAATCATTGTGCCACAGTGCCGACACACAGCGACCGTTTTGTCTACTACCGCTTCTCCAACTCCTCCGCCTGACCTGACGTGAACGCACAACTTTATTATTATTTTATATTTCTTTGCATAGTCACCCAATCCGCGGATCACGTGCATTCCGTGAGGGTTGATCCGTGCGGATCACAGATCAACCGTGATGCGTTGCACCACTAAAGACTACTGCTGCCACTACTGCCCATGGGACAAAACAAGTAGCAGCAGTCAGGAGTAGTAGCAGAAGTCCTGGTTTTGGTTTAAATTTATAACCTAAAAATAAGACAAATCATGTTAATCGATTGATTATGATATTTCGATAAAGTTAGTAGTATTGGGTAGGGATTTGGGGCGATCTGTGAGTGTGTGTCTGGCTCTCTGTCTAACAATTTGTGTGTGTGTGTGTGTGTGTGTGTGTGTCTCTGTCTGACTGTGCGTGTGTGTGTTGTGTATTAATCCTCTTTTTGTGTACGGTACCAGGTTTCCCGACCAGGAGCTGAGGCGGACTGCGGTGCAGTGGATGGACTCCATATCGGACCCCGAGCTGCTGGACTTCCTGCCTCAACTAGTCCAGGTAATGCACACCTTCCCCTGAAAGGACCCTTCTCACAGACATGCCTAGGCGCTGAGAGACAGAACACATCGTTCAGACAAGTACCTGGGGCTGGGGTGATCAAATACAATAAGTATGTTCTATTTCATTCTTACTGACCGCCAGAGGCAGTGCTTAGCACTGGATGTTATCCATCGCGCATGCGAAGGTCGAGTATTTAATATCAACAAAGTCACACGTGACCGGGGATGACGTCGGGCCGCCTGTCTATATAAGCCCACGTCACTCACCAAGATGTCCCTTGTATCTTGTCGCAGTAGCGAATACAGGTTTAGAGTACGAAATAAGCTTGAATAGAAGCAATATTAGCCGGTGACTCTTTGCTGGTAGTTCTGCAACCGCATGGTTGGAGCCACAGAATCGTCCTCCAAGGGCTGCGGTTATTCACGCACGGCTATGTTATGAACGCCGCATACCGGTGTTTTCGCCGGTGAGCTCGGCTCACATAACGCTAGGCTAACACAGCGTCTTCACCAGCTGTAGCGGCTGCTAAGGTAAGTATTCTCTCTGTGTTAGCTTTAAAGTTAAGTAAGATAAGGGGATCCTGTTTTCGGCACCCGCTTAGGCTTACGTCTTCTTTTGTTTGCCTCGCTGCATCAGAGATTGCCATTATCGGCGTTTGCTGCCTTTTTGTGGCAAGTTTCAATTAATTGAAGGCTCCCTGACGAGTGTTTTCGCTCGTTAAAGCGTGTACTCCCTTGTTTGGAATTTAAGAGCAGAAGCTCCCCATTACGGTTAAGGCTAGTGGGTAAATAAGAAAATTAAATTAATTTTGAAAGAAAAAAACAAAACACTGTTTTAGTTTGGAGTTAGTTTGCAGTTTGCTGCCCTTTTTTTTGAATTATTACTGTTGGGTGCTTTCGCTCGTTAGTAACTACTTCACTCTGGAAAAAGAACATTTTGGATAGCTTAATTCTCCCAACATGTTAGGCTCACATGGTTGCCGCACTTGCATGGCTCCACTGCTATGCCTCGGTGTGGTCCACCTGAGGGAGGGGCTGTCCGTCGATCAGTGTATGGATTCCAGTTTCATGCCACATGGGCTGAAAGTGGCAAGACTAGCCGAGGTGGAAGGACCTCAGGTTGAAGGTGAGCTTCCCCCGCCTGGAAGAGAACCAGTGGTAGGGGCACGCTCCCCACCCAGGGCTGCCCCGCCCAGGATGAAGGCTAGGAAGGCTGACGGTTATGCTGCCAAAGTGGACAAGCTAGTGTCAGAGCTCGCTGAGATTAAGAGTTTGCTCTTTAACCTTCAGCCAGTCAGGTTGGCGTCAACCCAGGGTTCAATCCCTCAGGCTGAGGCTCCAACTCCACCAGAATGGGACGGAGATGCCCTGTCTACGAGGGCTTCCTGTAGCCAGTTCTATGAAGACAGGCCGGGACAGGGCGAGGTAGAGGCTTCTACCCAGGCTTCTGAAGATGGCTCCCAGCATGTAGGGAGTGGGTCGAGGGCAGGCTCAGAAGCTTCCCCGGCCACGGTTAAGCCAGTGGTCTGAATGGCACTGGCACGCTTATGGTTGGATGAGGCTCCAGCAGCAATCGCTCCAGCTAGTGCATTCTTAAGGCGTGTCCCGCCACAAGATACTTTTTCTGTGCCTCCCTCACAGCCATATATTGAGGAGCTTCACAGATGCTGGCCAGACCCCAGATCTCTATCTCATCACACCAGTGACAGCAGGGCCTTGGCTTCAATGCAGAATGCCAGCAAGCATGGACTTGACCGAATGCCAGCCGTAGAGCTGACCATTGCCTCCCTCCTTGTGGCACCAGAGGAGGTGTTGAGGCCGAATGCTCGCTGTCCCAGGCCACAGTGTCGCATCACTCATGACCTATTAACAAAGTGCTATGACACAGCGGCACGTATGGGCCGTATCGGTAACTCCTTGTCCCATTTGATACTGGTCCTGTCTCAGTCCTTGCAATCATCCAGTGCAGATACTTCAGTGCAGAGTCTAAGTGACACGTCTTTGCAGGCGTTTGGCTTCATGACCAGAGAGCTTGGTAGGCTGATCTCGTCGCTTACGCTGGCTCGCCACCAGTTATGGCTGGCCCAGTCCCCATTATCAGAGCCATGCCGGAGAACCCTCCGCACTCTCCCCGTAGTTCCGGGAGAGCTGTTTGGCCCAGCAGCACAACAGTCCTTGAATCGTGGCATCCAGGCTAACCAGACACGGCAGCAGTTTGCTAGCCTTCGGGGAGCTACATCCCTACCGAGACAGCAGCCTCCACAAGGTTATGGCACCAATCGTCCTCTGCCGCCAGCGCGTTCTAGTGGTTATCCCAGGACCTCACCAGCTCCTGAGCGACCCTATCAACCCCGCCGGGCTCCCACAAGGCCAGTACCCCAGGCACAGAGGGGTCGGGGTTTCCCCCCCTCAGGCACCCAAGAGGACGTGGGGACAGGTACTGACGGGTCAGGGCCGGGTGTCGGGCGCTTCGCCCAGCAGCACCTCATCTGCTGGGAAGGTTGCACTACAGACCCTTGGGTGGTGGCCACGCTTTACCAGGGGTACCATCTCCAATTCCGACGCCGGCCCCCAGTTTTCAGGGGGATCAGACTGACTACAGTCAGCGATCCCACAAGGGGACCTCAGAGAGATACCTCCTGGCCCTCAGCCAGGAGGTATCCACCCTCCTGGAGAAGAAGGCCATCGAGATCGTAGATCCTCAGACACAGCTGGATGGGTTTTACTCTGTGTATTTTTTAGTTCCAAAAAAAGAGGGGGGGTTTCGCCCTATAGTGGACGTACAAGGGCTGAACAGTTTTCTGAAAGTATTGCCCTTTCACATGCTAAAGACAGCGGAAGTGCTCCAGGCCGTTGCACGGCAAAGCTGATTCACATCAATAGTTTTAAAGGATACATATTTTCACGTCCCGATAGCACCACATCACAGGCCATACCTGCGCTTTGCATTCGAAGGGCGGGCCTGTATAGGGTCCTCCCATTTGGGTTATCCCTAGCCCCAGGGATCTTCACAAGGTGCATGCTGGCAGCACTCGCACCAATGCAAGCCACCGGAATGCAAATCCTCTGAATGCAAATCCGCGCTGTCCAGACAGAGGCTTTCCAAGTGGGTGGTGGAGGTAATTGAGGAGGCATACAAGTCAAGAGGACTGCCTTTGCCTCTTAACATCAGAGGCCATTCCACCAGGAGTGTCTCCACCTCCTGGGTGGACTACGAGGAGTGCCTCTAAGTGAGATTTGTGCAGCGGCCTCCCGGGCTTCAGCGTGCACCTTTGCCCGATTTTACAGGGTCAATGTAGCTGCTCACCACACAGTGGCTGCTGTTTTTCAGGAACCCTCAGGCCCTTCCTAATAGATGGGTACAGGATTCATCGTGACTACGTTGGTTTTAGTCATCCGGTGTTAAGCACTGCCTCTGGCGGTCAGTAAGAATGAAGTAGAACGAGAGTTACGTATGTAACTATGGTTCTATGAATTCTGGATGACCGCCAGAGTTCTCTGTCACTCGGAATCTTGCGAGAAGATTCTGAAGGGACATCTGGGAGTGACGGGGGCTTATATAGGCGGCCCGACGTCATCCCCGGTCAAGTAGGACTTTGTTGATATTAAATACTCGACCTGCGCATGCGTGATGGATAACATCCAGTGTCTAGCACTGCCTCTGGCGGTCATCCAGAATTCATAGAACCGTAGTTACATACGTAACTCTTGTTTTGTGAAGTATTAATTCTTGGCAGCGTATTGTTGTGCTCTGTAAGGCCAGGTGTTGTGCTCCAAGTTATTCACTGTATTGCAGTGCTCTGTAAGGCCTGGTGTTGTGCTCCAAGTTATTCACTGTATTGCAGTGCTCTGTAAGGCCTGGTGTTGTGCTTCATGTTATATTCTCTGCTGCCCAGTGAGTCTTTACAGGCCAATGTTACGAACTGTGATCTGAACGCTCTCTCATCCTCCCCCAAAGGCGCTGAAGTACGAGTGCTACCTGGACAGCGCGTTGGTCCGCTTCCTGCTGCGGAGGGCCATCGGAGACGTCCGCATCGCCCACTACCTGTTCTGGTAAGAGACACGGTCCTCCTCCTCCTGTCCAGTCCTGCTGCTTCCCATCCAGACAGAACAGCAGCCGGGACCACCTTTCTGATGAGGATGATTTTCATGCCTCTATGGTCGATACCACTCCACCAGCTTCATCACAAAGTGGTCATTCATGAATAAAAAAACAAACAGGTGACACTCCTTAGAGGTAAAGAATGTTTTCTCTTTTATAAGGGAATCAGTTGTAACTTTTTAGAACGCAGACGATTACAATTGAAACACGTAATGTGAAAAGAACACGAGATGATGAAACAAATCAAACCCCTGGCCCCCTGTTTCCTCCTCCTAACGAGTCATCGTCAGGAGCAACGCGCCATTTGATTCTTCCCATTGGCTGTTTCTACCGTACAACAGCCAATCAGTCCCCCCCACTCCACACGAGTCGGCCGCAATATTATCAAACCTGTCTGAAAAGATATTTGCGCCAGTGAATCTAAATAGGCCGGCAATATCGTGTGTCTTGAGACCCACCAGTCTACAGGCCAATCAGAACCGCCTTCAGCCCTGATCGCACCCCCCATTATTGGGGTTTGTGTTCCTATGGGGGCGAGCCGGAAGCATCTTCTGCTCATCGCTCCTCCGCCTGCACCATCACTAGCACTCAGAGCCTGTGGCTGGCTGCTCCGCCTCCTCCTCCTCTCTTAGCCCCCTGCTGGCTGCTCTTCCTCCTCTTCTCTAGGCCTCCTCCTCCTCTTCTCTAAGCACCCTCCTCTTCCTTCTCCTCCTCCTCCTCTCTAAGCACCCTCCTCTTCCTTCTCCTCCTCCTCCTCTCTAAGCACCCTCCTCTTCCTTCTCCTCCTCCTCCTCTCTAAGCACCCTCCTCTTCCTTCTCCTCCTCCTCCTCTCTAAGCACCCTCCTCTTCCTTCTCCTCCTCCTCCTCTCTAAGCACCCTCCTCTTCCTTCTCCTCCTCCTCCTCTCTAAGCACCCTCCTCTTCCTTCTCCTCCTCCTCTCTAAGCACCCTCCTCTTCCTTCTCCTCCTCCTCTCTAGGCACCCTCCTCTTCCTTCTCCTCCTCCTCCTCTCTAAGCACCCTTCTCTTCCTCCTTCTCCCCCTTTCTAAGCCTCCTCCTCCTCTAAGCCCCTCCTCCTCCTCTCTGAGCCTCCTCCTCCTCTCTAACCCCCCTCCTCCTCCTCTCTGAGCCTCTTCCTCCTCCTCTCTAAGCCCCTCCTCCTCCTCCTCTCTGAGCCTCTTCCCCCTCTTCTCTAAGCCCCTCCTCCTCCTCTCTGAGCCTCCTCCTCCTCCTCTCTAAGCCCCTCCTCCTCCTCCTCTCTGAGCCTCCTCCTCCTCCTCTCTAAGCCCCTCCTCCTCCTCCTCCTCCTCCTCCTCCTCCTCCTCTCTGAGCCTCTTCCTCCTCCTCTCTAACCCCCTCCTCCTCCTCCTCTCTAAGCCTCCTCCTCTTCTCTAAGCCCCTCCTCCTCCTCCTCCTCCTCCTCCTCTCTGAGCCCCTCCTCCTCCTTCTCCTCCTCCTCCTCTCTGAGCCTCTTCCTCCTCCTCTCTAACCCCCCGCTCCTCCTCCTCCTCCTCCTCCTCTCTAAGCCTCCTCCTCCTCCTCTCTAAGCCTCCTCCTCTTCTCTAAGCCCCTCCTCCTCCTCCTCCTCCTCCTCCTCCTCTCTGAGCCTTTTCCTCCTCCTCTCTAACCCCCCCTCCTCCTCCTCCTCCTCTTCCTCCTCCTCTCTGAGCCTCCTCCTCCTCCTCTCTAAGCCTCCTCCTCCTCCTCTCTGAGCCTCTTCCTCCTCCTCCTCTCTAACCCCCTCCTCCTCCTCTCTAAGCCTCCTCCTCCTCCTCTCTGAGCCTCTTCCTCCTCCTCTCTAACCCCCTCCTCCTCCTCTCTAAGCCTCCTCCTCCTCCTCTCTGAGCCTCTTCCTCCTCCTCTCTAACCCCCTCCTCCTCCTCCTCCTCTCTAACCCCCTCCTCCTCCTCTCTAAGCCTCCTCCTCCTCCTCTCTGAGCCTCTTCCTCCTCCTCCTCTCTGAGCCTCCTCCTCCTCCTCTCTAAGCCTCCTCCTCCTCCTCCTCCTCTCTGAGCCTCTTCCTCCTCCTCCTCTCTAATCCCCTCCTCCTCCTCCTCTCTAAGCCTCCTCCTCCTCCTCTCTGAGCCTCTTCCTCCTCCTCCTCTCTAACCCCCTCCTCCTCCTCCTCCTCCTCCTCCTCCTCTCCCCAGGCTGCTGAAGGACGCGCTGCAGGACCGTCAGTTCAGCGGGCGGTACCAGCACCTTCTGGCTGCCCTGCTGTGCTGTGCCGGCCGTGGCCTGAGGGAGGAGTTTGAGCGCCAGTGCTGGATGGTGTCCGTCCTTGCCAAGGTGGCCCAGAGAGTCAGGGACGCCATGGCCTCCAACAGACAGGTGGGGTGGTGGGTGGTTGTTTGAGAGAGAGTGTATGTGAATGATCTCTGGAACAATTGCTATTTTTTTTGTATATCTTACTACTATAATAGCAGGCCTGTCGCACCAGGTACTCAAGTTGGTCAGTGCGCATGTGCCAAGCAGCCTGCAGCTCACACACACACACACACAGCCTGCGCAAACACATACATACACCGCAAGCACGCACATACACAACGCATACACACACCACACGCACACACACATGCGCACAAACATACATGGAAACGCACACACACACACACACACACACACACTCACAGGCACACGCACACACCGCACGTCAAGAAAAAGGCAGCGACACATGCACGGAAGCCATCAACACACGCGCCTAGGTAAGAACACACACGCACACACCGCAGTGACACACTCTCCCAGGTAAGACGTTATGTTTTTAAACATAACGTCTCTGCCGTCGACAAACTCTCCCAGGTAACACGTTCTGTCTATCGATTGTTGAAATTGCGATAAAATAAGGGAAGAGACAATTTCTCACCTCGACAAGCAACGGCGGGTCGTCATTTTGTCATATAAAAACCGTTAAATTCAAGCATTGCACCGACCGGCATATCAACACAGAAGTCACGTGATTCTTAAAGAGAAAGTGTCCCTATAACACAACGAAAACATGTCAATAACACAGTATGGTAAATTATGTCTATAGAATCCACCGCAAGACTACACTTTGTTGCTCAAATGTAATATTACTCTCCTCCTTGAGCCTCCCCAAATGTCTTGCGATATTGATACCCCCCCCCCTCCCCCTGCGGACTGTTTTACTTGTTTTATTTTTCTTATGTTTTGTGTGTATGCTATGTTTGACTGTAGGCTACTGCCGCCTGACTTGGCCAGGACACTGGAAGAGATGTTTAAACTCAATGATGATTATTATTTTCAACTAACCAATAGTAGTTGCCTTGCATTTTAAAATGTCAATGCACTGTTCAGCCCTGAATAACAGTAAAAGCTATTTAATAATTGATTTGCATGCATAGTATACTACACTTTCCATTGAACAATTACCCCTGTTACCATAAATTCACTAATTTTATAATGTAATCAAATGCTCACACACTAGCTGCTTTCAGACACACGTGTAAGTCCTGATATTCTCCAGATGGGCGGTATGTGTGAACAACATATCCTGACATTTGTACCCTGAAAATCTCCTGAATAATACTACACCTGAGGTAGTATTTTTTCTGTAGGAAATCTAAATTGCCTTATATGTGAATGAGGAGTACAAAGTCTGTATTTCGCACACCACTTCAGTGGGCGTGTTGATGACGTTCTGCATGTCAGAAGCGTAAATGATAATCAGCCTTGCCTTTTGTTCGCTGAATGGTTAAAAAATATTTAAATGTTGGCACTGCTTTTAAGAGTAATTTGTGGTGAACGAATTTTATACATTGTAAAATTATAGGCAAAATGTTATTATATTATGCGCTCAGAAATTTGTTATATTATCGACTGACCCACATTATTGCTATGGGTTTAATTACAACTAGAGGTTGAAAACTCTAGTCGATTTTAAATCTCCCAATACTCTTCGTTTAACTGAATAAGTGTTTTTCTTTGAGACATATTTGTTGGTGGTTCGGTATTTCAGCGTTTCCACTATGAAGCACATTTTTGCATTGTTGTTTTCTCAAAGGTACTCAGCGGCTTAACTTTTTATTTGTATTAACTACTTCCTGCTGTGTTGTTTCACTTGCTTCAAACTTTGTATTCCTTTTCTGATCCGAAAGCATTTAGCAGGAAACCTTTGATTTTATGGAATCGATATATACTTTTCCTGGAAACTCTCGATCCTCATCTTGATCCTGTGTGTGTGTGTGTGTGTGTGTGTGTGTGTAGACGGTCCTGAGGGAGGGTCTGGACGAGATGAAGCACTTCTTCTCCGTCAACAGCAGCTGTCGGATGCCCCTCAACCCTGCCCTGCTGGTGAAGGCCATCAACGTCCAGGTACTGAGAGACGAGACCCCACAGGGTCCAGGTACTGAGAGACGAGACCCCACAGGGTCCAGGTACTGAGAGACGAGACCCCACAGGGGCCAGGTACTGAGAGACGAGACCCCACAGGGGCCAGATACTGAGAGACGAGACCCCACAGGGGCCAGGTACTGAGAGACGAGACACCACAGGGGCCAGGTACTGAGAGACGAGACCCCACAGGGGCCAGGTACTGAGAGACGAGACCCCACAGGGGCCAGATACTGAGCGACACCGGGCACTGAGAGAGACCGGGCACTAAGAGAGACCGGGCACTAAGAGAGACCAGACCCCACAGAGACCAGGCACTAAGAGAGACCAGACCCCACAGAGACCGGGCACTAAGAGAGACCAGACCCCACAGAGACCAGGCACTAAGAGAGACCAGACCCCACAGAGACCGGGCACTAAGAGAGACCAGACCCCACAGAGACCGGGCACTGAGAGAGACCAGACCCCACAGAGACCGGGCACTGAGAGAGACCAGACCCCACAGAGACCGGGCACTGAGAGAGACCAGACCCCACAGAGACCGGGCACTGAGAGAGACCAGACCCCACAGAGACCGGGCACTAAGAGAGACCAGACCTCACAGAGACCGGGCACTGAGAGAGACCAGACCCCACAGAGACCGGGCACTGAGAGAGACCAGACCAGGGTTCCTAGCTCTTTGAAGCGAGGTTAGGCACTTTGGAGGAACCGGTCAGAGGAAGCTATTAGATGCATCCAACCATGCATTTGATTGATTGATTGCTGTTGGGATGTTTGCTGTCGAGAATGTTAAAAATGATGACAAGGAATGTCTTCTAGAAAATACTTCATAATACTAATAGTTTTAATACCTATCAGGCATACCCTAGATTTAATGTGGGGAGGATAAACCAATTTGCTGCAAAATTCCAACGCATTAAAGCAGGGTTTTTCAACCTTGGGGTCCCGACCCCATGTGGGGTCCCCTTAAATGTCTACTAATTGATTTAAAAAAAAAAGTATTGATTTAAAAAAAATAAAAAAAATAATTATATATATAAATGTTTTTTAATAAAACCCTACAAATAATCGTACATAACTGTCTTCTATACTTTCATTTTCTTGAATATAAATCTAGTTCAAATAAAATGCAGCAAATATCTGAGCTGGCGCATCTTTGAATGCCGGGATCACGTGACTGCACAGCTACATTACTTGAGTTTCCGCTCTAACCTGTAAAATGTAAACACAAACTTGCAGTCAGAGAGTCTAAAACAAAATGGAAAGATTTATTCGCCTGCCTGGCCCTGTCCCTCCAAAGACAATTCCAAGAGGAACTGTGGCACAGACACCAAAGAGACAGAGAACATACGACCAAAGTTTCATTCACTATGGATTTACGAGTGTGATGGAAGGCAACGAGGCGAAGCCGAATGCTTGCTGTGTAGTAAGGTCCTGTCTGCCGAGAGTATGAAGCCGAACAAACTCAAAAGACACTTTGAGACAACACACAAAGAGCATGTCTGCAAAACCAAGAGCTTTTTTTCGAAAATAGATTTGCCGAGCTGAATAAGCAGCGAGTGTATTTCAAAAAGGCTGTGACTGCTAGTGAACGGGCCCTGAAAGCATCTCTTGAGGTGAGCTATCTCATTGCTAGGAATATGAAGCCGCATATCATTGCTTAGACTTTAATATTGCCAGCTGCCATTGAAATGGTGAAAACAATGTGCGGGGAGGAAGAAGCTCAAAAAAGATCTAAAATGCGCCCATCGCAGACATACTGCAACAGGTCGTAACCATGGTGAATTACATCAAGCCACATCCTCTGCGCGCATGTCTGTTTGCAATAGTGTTGACTCGTTCGCGAACGAATCAGTTCGAATGAACGAATCGTTAAGACGAACGAACTGAACTGGTTCGTCTGTCTCGTCTGTCTCGTTCGCCTCATTCGCCTCGTTCGTTCTCAGAGTCGACTCCTCCCAGACCCACTAGTCGCTGAATCGCTGACAGTTCGTTCACTCACTGTGTGAGTGGTGAGGAGGGACCGACTGAGAGACGTCACGACTCACGAGAGCCAGCCAATCGTATGCTGTTCTAGGACTGAGTCTAGGACGCTCTCGTTGAATTTTAGTCAATGAGAGACAGAAATCAACAGGTTTAATGGGGAGAAAACAAATGGGCTTAGTGAGCGAGCTATCTATTATTCACATTGGCCATCTGTTGCATGGACGTATTTAAAGGATGCATTGTACATATTTATAATTCGAAATTCGTCCCAGCCTTTATACCACATTTTTCACAACCTACCAGCTCTCGTTGTGAAGACTACTCACCGCTCAATTCGTTTCAATGGAAATCGCGACAGTATACTTTCAACATAAAGTGTACATATTTATCATTTGAAATTCGTCCCAGCCTTTATACCAGAAACTCTACAGTCTATAGTGTAGCGACCCTGGGACATTTAAAGAGTTTGTGTGTTATGTGTTGCATTGTATTTCGTTGTCCGTTATGCCAGTTGTTCTCTGTGCATGCATTGGATGTTCTTCTTGTCAATCAGTGTTGGGGGCGAATCATCAGGTCAGCAGGGGGAGGGCCTTGGGAGAACAGGAGGGTGGGGGCTTGCACGTTGAAGGGACCGGGTTGGGGGGTTGCCCGGGTAACCGGTTGTTGTTAGTGTGGCTTTTTGCCGTTGGTTACGGGTTTTCAGTGACCTGGTTTATCAGCGGCGAGGTCATTACAATAGCGTATAACTGCGTTGTCTGATGACAGTTTAATGCATTTTTCACAATTAACCAGCTCTCGTTTTGAAGGCAGTGTTAATTTTGGCAGCTAGATTTAGTCTTTGGCTGCACAGGGTTCTGTTTATGGGAGCCTAAAACACCCGGGACACCCACCATCATTGCTAAATCAAGTCTATTATTTTGCTGATATGTCAAACATCCAATAATCAACTACACCCCCCATCCCGCTGCGTTTGGTTAAAGTTGTAATGTTGACGTATGAGAATGAGAACGAGGGAAGCGCTGAGTCTGAGCCGTTCATTCCATGATTCTACCGGAAACTCGACTGAACAGGAAACTCGACTGAACGAACGAACGAACTAACGAACGAGGGGCTGAGTCTGTCTGACTCAGAGAACCGTGTATGATACGATTTACCGCTACCGGAAACTCGACTGAACGAACGAATGAACGATTCGCGAACGACTCCTCTTGGCGAACTGAATGACGCGAACTGGTTCGCGGAAACAAATCAATAAATCCATCTCTAGTTTGCAACACTGTGCGCCGACAGGGGCTCTGAATATGAAAACTTAATATTTCACACAGAGGCACGGTGGTTGTCGAGAGGTAACGTGTTGGAGCGGTTTTTCAAGCTGAGAAACGAACTGTTGGCGTTTTCCATGGATGTTAAAAAAAAAAGATTTTTGCGACTTTCTGTGTTACCAGCAGAAAATGTGCGTCCTTGCATATGAAACGGACATCTTTGGAAAAATGTCAATTTGTGCAATTATCCTGGCTACTCTGTATTTGTTCACAGTATAACAAACATGTTCAAAAACTAATTCTAGAAAAAAAAATGTCTCTGGGGTCGCCAGAAATTGTTGATTTTCTGGCGACCCCAGAGACAGCCCAAAAAAGGTTGGGAAACGCTGCGTTAAAGGATAAGTCCCACAAAATCCCCTTTCAGTTGAAAAGTGGCTCTATAGAAATGTTGGTCATTTAAAAAGTTTAGAAACAGGATGTTTTTCGTGAAATAAACAGAATCTAACGAAAACACAATCGAGAGCGGTAGTTTTCTATTGGCTGCGCACAACAGCTTAGTGTGTTGAGTGTTTGACACACTTGTTTCTATGAACATCCTTACTGTACCGACGGAGATATGTCATTTCTCCTTCTTTTGACAAATGTACTGATTGTAGGTCACGGGGGTTTCTTCCCCCTGTCCTCAGGGGCAGCCCGCTAGATGCTCCTTCCTCCTGTCTGCGTTTTCCTCCCTCCATTCAGTCTCTCTTCTGTTCCCAGTCCTGCTCCTTCTTCAACTCCAACGCTGTTCCCCTGAAGCTGTCCTTCCAGAACGTAGACCCCCACGGAGACAACATCAACGTCATATTCAAGGTCTGTTCGCTGGTCGACACCAGTTAGACTGAGTACAATTTAGTGAACACACCATTGACCAGAAGTTACCTTTCATTTTGATTGTGGCAATGGATTTATGGCAAAGCTTTCTATGTATAAATATACTGAACACAGTCGTGTGTGTGTGTGCGTGACCCAGTCGGGGGACGACTTACGGCAGGACATGCTGACCCTGCAGGTCATTCGCATCATGAACCGGATCTGGATCCAGGAGGGGCTGGACATGAGGATGGTGATCTTCAGATGCTTCGCCACCGGCCGGGGGAGAGGTGACCACCGCTGAGCAGTCTATACAAAACCATTAGGATCAATGAACACCATTAGGATCAATACAAAACCATTAGGATCAATGAACACCATTAGGATCAATACAAAACCATTAGGATCAATGAACACCATTAGGATCAATATGAAACCATTAGGATCAATGAACACCATTAGGATCAATACAAAACCATTAGGATCAATGAACACCATTAGGATCAATACAAAAGCATTAGGATCAATGAAAACCATTAGGATCAATACAAAACCATTAGGATCAATGAACACCATTAGGATCCTGGATAAACACAATCTCCTCCTCCAATTCAGAAAGTCGCACTGTGTATGCTAATGTGCGCTTAATTTTTAAGTCATACACAATGCTGCACCTCCTCCCTTAAGGAACTTTGTGACACTGGGCTCAGAATTCTCAGCACGAGCAACCAGGTCAACAATTAGGGGAGAATGCAGAATCCCACAATGCAAAAGCACATTTGGAAAGTCGTCCTTCTCTTTTGTAGGAATAAAACAATGGAACAGTCTCCCAACAGATCTAATATCCAGTAATGATTTTCAAGCTTTCACCCGTCTGTCAAAGGTTTGGCTGGTCACGCAACAGACCTGCACACTCTTATAGAGTTTTGTAGTGCTAGTAGGATAGGGGTATATTTTTTATAAAATATGTAATGTAGTGCTTTTCGTAAACTTTTTTATCCTATGTATTTATATTATTGTATCTTGTTTAGTTTTGTCGTATTTATTGTTCTTACCTGCCCAGGGACTACAGGTGGAAAAAAGCAGTTTGCTAAAACCTGGTACAATGCATCTCTCCTTGTTCTAAACAAGGTTAATGTTTCTTTTGTACATTGTCCCTGTTCAAATAAAGTTACATTACATTACAGGATCAATGAACACCATTAGGATCAATATGAAACCATCAGGATCAATGAACACCATTAGGATCAATACAAAACCAATAGGATCAATGAACACCATTAGGATCAATATGAAACCATCAGGATCAATGAACACCATTAGGATCAATACAAAACCAATAGGATCAATGAACACCATTAGGATCAATATGAAACCATTAGGATCAATGAACACCATTAGGATCAATACAAAACCATTAGGATCAATGAACACCATTAGGATCAATATGAAACCATCAGGATCAATGAACACCATTAGGATCAATATGAAACCATTAGGATCAATGAACACCATTAGGATCAATACAAAACCAATAGGATCAATGAACACCATTAGGATCAATATGAAACCATCAGGATCAATGAACACCATTAGGATC
Source organism: Pollachius pollachius (assembly GCF_949987615.1). NCBI lineage: Eukaryota > Metazoa > Chordata > Actinopteri > Gadiformes > Gadidae > Pollachius > Pollachius pollachius. The sequence goes on along the minus strand of NC_136945.1, from coordinate 1,312,358 downwards.
AATACAAAACCAATAGGATCAATGAACACCATTAGGATCAATATGAAACCATTAGGATCAATGAACACCATTAGGATCAATATGAAACCATCAGGATCAATGAACACCATTAGGATCAATATGAAACCATTAGGATCAATGAACACCATTAGGATCAATATGAAACCATTAGGATCAATGAACACCATACATGACCCATACCAGTATGCATCATACTAGGTGACGTAGCCCCAGGGTGCTGAAGCCCGCCCTGTGTCCTCCAGGCATGGTGGAGATGATCCCTCAGGCGGAGACCCTGAGGAAGATCCAGGTAGAGCACGGGGTCACGGGCTCCTTCAAGGACCGCCCGCTGGCGGACTGGCTGCAGAAGCACAACCCCACCGACGACCAGTATGAGAAGGTAAGGGGGTGTGGCTCTGGGACAAAGGGGGAGACAGGCGACGGTAACTCCGGATGTAGAGCGGTTGACTGGTGACAGGAAGGTTGCTAGTTCGATCCCCCGCTCCTCATAGCTGAGCACCAAAATGTAAATGTGCAGGAACATCCAGGCTGTGAAGCCGTCACACGGTGAGTCTTTACTCTGCGGTCTCCTCCAGGCGGTGGAGAACTTCATCTACTCGTGTGCGGGCTGCTGCGTTGCGACCTACATCCTGGGGATATGCGACCGCCACAACGACAACATCATGCTGAAGACCAGCGGCCACATGTTCCACATCGACTTCGGGAAGTTCCTGGGTCACGCGCAGATGTTCGGGAACATCAAGCGGTGAGCTAGCAGCTGCGTTGAGATGATGGGGAGGAGGGCCGAGGGGGGGCGGTGGAAGAGGACACACTGGACTCTAGAATCACCTTTTCAGAAGAGCATTTAAAGGTAGACTAAGGGACAAACCCAGGAAAGCCCCCTAGGGTCACGTGGTCGTAAACCCTCGCCCGTTGGGTACGAAACCTAGGAGGTTCTCCTGGGTAAGTAAGGAATATTCAGTTCTGAAGAGGTACTGCTTACTCTTTATTTCTATCTTTAGTTTCAACTCAGTGAGCCTCTCTGCATGTCGCCAGGCACCATGGCGTTTCAGGAGGATTCTCAAGGGTTTGGACTATTAATCCAAATCGGCATGTTTAATGCCTCAACCAAAGCGTTGTTGGAGAAATGTTTTGATATTTTAGGATCTTGGCCCATTTCATGGTTTATGATAATGTAGCTTGCCTGTTTGTGTCCTATGTTAGGTGATTGCGCTGCTGTTACATCTGCTTCAGTGAGACTATAAAAAGTACTGTGCTGACCCGAATATATGATTATTTATTTTCCTGGAAATGCGTCTGAAGAAGTGGGGGCTTCTTATATTCCGGGCCCAGACTATTAAATGTTAATTTACGTTCACAACTTCCTGGTAATAAATACTTTAATTTGACCGACTCCATCTTGTTCCCTGCTGCCTCCCTATCCATTGGAGTAGGCCTTAACAGTTACTGTGTTTAGAGGCTTTTGTTTGCTCTCTGCTGCGGAGTGGAGCAAGGTCTCAGCAGAACCACACCACTCGTTCTCCTGAGACCTTGCTCTACTCCGCAGCAGTAGCAGACATTAGCAGCTAGGTGCTTCGCTGTTTACGGCTTGAGTTTCACGCTCTTCCTGTCCTATGAACTCTTGGGTTGGGTTCCGCGGAGGTTATCTCCCCCAGTGCCGGTCACCTCCACACCTCTCCTCTCTGAAGAGGACAGATTGGCGTCCTGCATGTTCTCCTCACGCTGGGTTTTAATTATCATTTTCAAATAAAATGATGGTCTTTTATAAAAAAACAGATTTTGATCAAAAAGATATTGATCCAAATATTTGTCTTGAAAAGGGGGGGGGGGGCTTATAATCATGTCAATTCTGTAATTCAAAGTAAAAAAAAAAAAGCCCAAAAAAAAATTATATATATAGATAAAATATGAACTATAACTTCTGTCCATCTAGGAAACGCTAATCCAATGTTGAGCCCGGTTTGACCCGGTCCCTGTCTTCAGCTCTCTGTGGAGAATGTCTTCTGTAACACAAAAAACAAAGGCAAACAGCGACACGGTTTACAGACGACCACTTTCTCATTGGACCTTCCACTCTTAGAGAAGGCTTTGACCCGGGACGGAGGCCAGACTAATCTTCACAGAGAAAGCCAGCGTGAACCTTGAGATCAGGTCTCAGGAGGCTGTAGTGGCAAGCCTTTAGTGATGACGTGGTATTGTGTTGCAGGGACCGCGCCCCCTTCGTGTTCACCTCGGACATGGCCTACGTCATCAACGGCGGGGACAAACCCTCCAGCCGCTTCCACGACTTTGTGGACCTGTGCTGCGAAGCGTACAACCTGATCCGCAAGCACGCACACCTCTTCCTCAACCTGCTGGGCCTGGTAGGAACGGGCCTGGGCACACACACACCACACTTTATTAAGCTTTTATGTTGCACTATGGTCCACACACACACTCCCCCACTTAGGCTATTCTCTCATGGTGCACTATAACACACACACACACACACACACACACACACCCACCCAACATGTTGTCTATTCTCTCATGGTGCACTATGGTCCACACACAGACACAGCAGCGCAAATAGATATTTGCGCGAATCAGACGCCTTGAGGTCACACCCACTCAGAGGAGGACTTTCCTCCTCTCTCCCATTGAACCTCATGTTATTCACCGGCCGCCAGTACTTTCAGGGAAATGAATGGGAGTCAACGGAGGCTGAGGGAGGAACGTCCTCCCTGAAGTAATTGTCAATAGGCATATAGGGGGTGCTACTGTCCCTTTACCCAGGGAAACAAACATTATATATTCAAAGGCATTAAATTAGTCATATTTAAGGGCATTAATTCATTACAGTAGTCTGGGCAATCTACATTTTTTATTCTCAACAAGGTTAAGGAGGATCTTCCTCCCTCTCCTCAATGGAGAAGCCTCCACTGGTACACACACGTAAAACACACAAACGCTTTATCATCCATTGTGTGTGTGTGTGTCTGTTTGTCAGATGCTGTCCTGCGGTATCCCAGAGTTGTCTGACTTGGAGGATCTGAAGTATGTCTACGACGCCCTGAGACCCCACGAGTCAGAGGCCGACGCCACCATGTACTTCACCAGGTAGACACACACACACACACACACACACACACACTGATGTCCCCTCGCTCCGTGTTGATGGTCTGTTCTGTGTCCCCCCCCCAGGCTGATCGAGTCCAGTCTGGGCAGCGTAGCCACCAAGCTCAATTTCTTCATCCACAACCTGGCCCAGATGAAGTTCGCCTCCTCGGAGGAGCGGCCCGTGCTGACCTTCGCCCCGCGGGTCCACACCCTGAAGAGTGACGGGCTCATCCGCAACCTCTACGTGTGCCGCCACATCCGCACTTACAGCCCCAGCAAGGGCTACGTGAGTCCCCGCCCCCGCCCTTTGGCTCACCAGCGGCCCCCAGCGGCTGGGCGCGTAGCTGCAGTTACACGGTTCTCAGAAGTGGCCGTTGTCTGGGATTAGACCAGAATAAAACCATTTATAGAAAAATCACCTAGAAGGATGGGATGTTTTATTCTTCCTAATTTGTCAGGTTACAAAGTGCTCAAACAAGGCCCTCTCCCAAACAAGGCCTTTATGATCTGAAGCCATTTGACACCAAGGGGACAGATGACAGGGTCAGCTGGAGTTGATGATTTTCTTTTTTTTTTTGTAAGTATGGCCATTTAGATGTTTTGAAGCATAAACGTACATATTTTTATTACACAGCATAATGTAATTTATGAAGCTATCAACAGTAATAGCTGAATAACCTTGTTATTCAGAATAGCTTTGTTATTCAGCTATTTCTGTTCACAAGTTGAACAGAGATCTGTCCAGCAGGCTTTTCACAGATTACATTATCTTTTGTCTTTCTTCCCATTGGATTGGGCCAGTTCCCAAGCATCACTCTAATAGGTTGTTTTTTGAATTTTTTAAGGCCCAACTAAATTTGCCAGTGAATTGCCGGCAAGCCAATGGAAACCCTGATATTCATTTAGAAATGCAGATGTGAATATCAGGATGACCTCAGAGCAAACGTGTTTGTGAAAAAGAGTTTCCTTGATGCACATGGTTGTTGGTAAAAAGCATAGGTTTACTTAAATCAAACAATACTACAACAGTTGATTGACTTGCACAACTCAAGCCTCCCTCTAGTCTAGAACTTTTGCCCTCTTAAGGAGCACCAGAATGGGTGTGGCTCAATTAGCCTATGAGCCACAGCTGCAGACTATTACTGGCTACCAGCCAGACAGGAACACGTGAATCTTTTAAAACATGTTAAACACAGTGAAGATGCCATTCACATCTTCACAGTGTTCCTATTGGTTGTTTGGGCATGGTGCTTGTACGCAGATGGGGAACAGAGCCAGATATTCAGTGTTTCTCACACCAGATGTGCTTTCTTCTGCAGGCCTTCGTGGTGAAGGTGGAGCGAGAGGGGGTCCAGCAGGGCGCAGCATTGGTCCAGAGGAGCTTTGAAGAGTTCCACGAACTGCACTGCAAACTGCGGCTCATCTTCCCTTCGTCAAAGCTGCCCAGGTACGTCCAATGTTCTCACGCTCTACAAGCTCTTAGGTCAATATAAAAACACTTGGTAGCTCAATCTTCTATTTCTGTCCCTTCTCCCTCTCTAGCTTCCCCAGCCGGTTTGTGATTGGACGCTCGCGAGGAGAGTCCATGGCTGACCGGAGGAAAGATGAGCTGAATGGTTACGTGTGGCATCTGGTCCACGCCGCTCCTGAGGTCGCCCAGGTCAGTCCATGAACACCAAGGAGCATTTAACCATGTCAGTCTGGGTTTATTTAATTCCTTCTGTGTTGTGTGCCAATTTATTCATAGTTTTATTTTATTGAAAATGACCTCCCCCTGCTGGCACTTTTATGTTTGTTTGGGATGCCTCCTGGAACTCAAAATAGGTAGACAGGATGTGAGGCCCGAGAGGGAACCGCATCAGGAAAACGCCAGCTACAGTCAGGAGGGATATTGTTTTTTGACCGAAATACAAACACTAATACGAATAGTCTATACGAATTATATATAAAGACATACGCTTGGATAGAACCTTTTCGTTTACATTTACACTGAAACATGCATACACCTTAGGACAATATATTTAGTTATAATTAGAAGGACAACGTGTGTCTGAAATAACTCCTCACCTGGGCTCGCATGGTGTCTTGATATAAGGTAGGACAAGCTGCCGAGGCTGTGCTTTAGCGCTGGACGTATCCCTCTCTCGCGTGTCATTTTGAGGAGGAGGCAGGGCCTGCCTCCCAGACATCGCATTCTGATTCAGAGCGGACGCAGGGCTCGAGAGCCGACTCTGAGGCTAGCCTCAGGGCCATGCCTCCAGGGGCTGCAGAACGATGTGGCAGACCTTCTCTCCCGCCAGAGGTCTCCTTCAAGAGAGTGGAGACGCCACCCCAAGGTTGTAGGCACGATCTGGCACACGTATGGTAGGGCAGAGGTAGACCTATATTAGGGGTGTATGGTATAAACTGTATAGGAAAGTACACCGGTGTGAATTTGCGCTATGGTATGGATTTTGACCTTACCGTGAGACCGGTTTGACCGGTAGACAGTGTTGTGTGTAACGCGTTACAAAGTAAGTAATGCGTTAATAGAGTAACGTAACTACTTTTTTTATGTAAAAACTACTGAAAATATAGTAACGAAACGTAGTTCCTTCAGCGCAACGTTACTTTTCCCAGGGACAGATTTGACAGCAATAGTCCCTAACCTCTCAGGCAGTATGATATTGCACAAGCATGCAGGGACGTGCATGCTTGCGCAATAGTCTCCTCACAAGCTCTCATTCCACACTGTACAACACAATTTTAATAGTTGAATTCAGAGGCAAAAAATCCAGATATGTGCATAAATATTCAGTGATTAGAATTCAATGTTTTTTTATTTTCAAAATCAGATGGCACAGATTAACTTCCATTAAAAAAAGCCAGCGGTGGAACAAGATAACAAACGCCGTCACTGTTTACCTGTGTTAGGCAACACAGTCTCACTCCGAGAACGTCAAACACCGACTGTTGGCAAAGGCACTTTAGTGTCAGTCGCTGACGGGAAAGGTACCCTTCGGCGTCGTTTGCTGACGGGAAAGGTACCCTTCGGCGTCGTTCGCTGATGGGAAAGGTACCCTTCGGCGTCGTCTGCAGACGGAGAGGGATTCAAATCACTACAATGTAATGCCATCCCTGGTGATGTTTGACGTTCAGAGCGGGTGCTCCAGCAGCCCATTCACTCCTGTATTAACCCGACTAAGGCACTAATAGACGCTGTGAGCATCTTTCCTATTGGATAGTTTTTAGGATATTTTTCTGGTAAAATGGCAGACATACTGTTTATTCTGGGTGGAAAATATGATATTTTAGAATAGTTACGCCATTTAAGTGTTTATGTAAACATTTTTAGAGGGAAATGTGCATTTTACTTTCATAATCTTCGCTCTGTGAATGTGAAGGATGTTTGGTTTGATAGTTATGAAGAAGAATATTTTAGGTTTAGACAGAAATATAATAGCATGGTTGCTATGATGGTTGCTATGGACGCTGAAACCAGCAGCTCGCATGCCGTTTAAATCATGGCTATAAAACCATTGTCTTTGCTGATTATGGTAGTTTATGTAACCGTGTAATGATGTTATTTTGTTTAACAACTTTAAAGAAAACTTTAAGCAGGTAACTATCAGGAAAGTAGTAAGCCCCAACAGGGCGAGCAGGACACGACGCGAAGCAGAGGTGTCTTGCTTCGCCCTGAAGGAAAGAATAATTCACCGTTCATAGGAGTACGGAGACCACCAGACCTCCTCAAAGCAACGAGAATGGTCTATTCAATTCAAGAACAGGGATATAGCGCCATACCAATATGAATTTCCGGGAGGATGGTCAGATACAGATCTTGTTATAAGGATAATTGAATAAAAGCTATGGTCTACTTATAATATTATAACTAAATAATTGTATATTTATTTATATATAATATATATTTTATTATTTAATTAATTAAATTCTAACGGCTTTAAACATGTGACATGCGTACGTTTTTATTACGCGCGTAACGCGTTCAGTGTGGCCGTACCTTAAGGGCTAGAACTCCAAATCTCGGTTACGTCGTTCTCGGGACCCCGGGAAATGTGCGTATACATTTTGGCATCTCTAGCTATCTCGAAAAGGCGGGAAAAGGGGCGTGACCTCCAACAGTAGAGTAACTGTACATAAGACAGAGGTTAGTTTCTAGTCCCCATTTTTTGTGGGATGGAGGTGTACAGTTGTGGCTTAAGGTGTGTAGACACAGCTGGCCTGTGGCCAAGTTTTTGAAGTCTGGGGTCAAAAGGAGCCGGCACCACGCCGCTTATGAGATAACAAAAAGTTAATGTGCATTTCTCTCATGACTTTTTTTCATTATTAAAGTGAGGCCTGATTCTCAGATATGCATGTTGGATGGCTAGGGTGTTGGTCTGGGAAGAACTTCAGGCCAAAATCTTGCAAGCGAGCCGCTGGGTGAGGTGCAACGAGATGGAGCACTTGATTTTCTTGTAGGGCTGGAGCCCCCAAGTTGATAATGATATGCGTCCTTTGAGACCCCCTTTGATATGAAAGAGACCCCAGGTCTATCGCTTACTTTTTTATAAGTCTTGACTCAGTCACCTATTGCATCACTTCCTTTAGGGCTTCAGCCTCCTAATTGATCATTGTAGTATATTTGAATGCCCTCTTTCATATATATGACACCACCACCACCACTGGGACGTGGCAACAATTCTCCATATCCATATGGGGAGGGGGGGTGCTTTTAGACAGTAGGGGTGTACACTGTATAGGAAGCACACTCAGGAGGAGGAATGACCTCACACATATTTTATTAATTGTTTCAAATAACCCTGCCTCGTTAAATCAATGAGCTTGGTGTTTTGCTTTCAAGAATAGGTTATAGGCTGTGTTACTATAAAATCTGTCCATGCGCGTCTCTCAGAGTGACGTAACAAGCCACCAGACAGCGATTAAAAAAAAACGAGTCAAGTTCATTAAAAAAGTAACTTATTAATTACAAGTCTAATCTGCCGAAAATAGAAACATATGCGCCAAAGTGCCTTTTGAAGGAAACCTTGGAATATCTGTCTATTTCATAACCAGCGGACCCTAGTTTACGACAAAAACAACACAATTGCGGCAGCTCTGTTGCCGCCCCTCCAGGGGCTCAGCACTGACGGGGGAGCCCCAGAGGACACTGGTATTATTAAAACTATATGCAAAAAAAAAAAAGTTTCATTTTTAGGATTAAATCCTCAAATTAAGGTTTCTTTCTAATGATTTTTACAAAATCATTAGAAAGTCTTTTATCATCTCTATTATCACCCCTCTCATTTGTCATTATTTGGTACAGCCCAAGTCTTACGCTACTGCAGAGCAAAGTAGCAGCCAGGCAGATCGTGGTGAAGCAAGTGCAGACTGCTAGTGTCTTACACTACTGCCAGTGTCTTAAACTAGCAGTCTAAAGTCAGTTTGTGTGTATCCCGGTCGGTGAAATGAAGAAGTCAGGTTGTCAGGGGAGGAAAGAGAGGAAAGAAAGAGAGGAAAGAGCTCAAAGCGGTCGACAGTTGGTCACCCAGTTTTTTACCAAGAAAGGTATATTCCTTCCCTCTACACTTTCCCAACAACCTGATATGAGCCTAGCCTAGCAGCTAGCGCTACTGTAGCTAAAATAATTACAGCCTGCACTGGACGATAAAACTGAAAGATTGTTTGCATTACCATTCACATGATATCCAATAGCCTACCTATCTACAAAAAGCCTACATTATTTTTACAAGTCGAGCAGACTATTTAATATCTCCCGTATGCAAGCAACATGGCCATAGGGTCAACGTCTTTCCTAGGTGTAAATTAATACTTTTTAACCTACACCCTCCATTCAATCAGAATCGAGTATTCACCCAGACCATGATATAAATGGAGATAATGCAATGATAAACATTCCATACTGCTTGCCAGCATGATAGCTTTTGACATTAGATAATGAAAACTGCACTCATGCACAGATGCAGCCCAAGGATTACCCCCCTCAGTTGAAAGGCAAGAAGGTGAGCCTATGTGCAATCCATGAACAAAAGTCTTTGGGGTTAACATTTATGTAAACAGATTTTGAATATTTTGATTGGCTGCATTACAATATTAGCAGACATTAAACTAAGGATACTTACATTTTATAAAATTACAAGTAGTCTACCCTTAGATTAATAGCTGCTATTTATTGTAGGCTAGTGCAGCAAATCAAAACATACAAATACATATTTAGTCATGCCCAGCTCAATCCAATCAAATAGACTGTTGACAACATTGTTTAATATGTTCAGATAATTATGAGACACATTCTGAATTATATGATGTATCTCAGAGTCAGGGCCCTCTTCAAGCCATGATGAACCCACAGAAGAAACCAGTGAGGTTGAAATAGAAGAAGGGGAGAAGGAGGACAGTCTAAGTAGAAGCAGCACTGATGAGGAAGTGGAGGAACCAAGTGAGGCTGAAATGAGGGACATGTCAGACAGATGTGAGCCACAGGCAGATGTGCCACGTGTACTGGTCTCAGACCCAGATCAGCTGCTTTCTGTTGACCCAGGTTTGTGGCCAGCAATATTGACTGACAATGACAGGGCAAGTATTGTCAGAAAGATTGCTGTTAGGGAAAATGAGGAGATATCCAATGATGGAGAGGGAAAGCCTTTCCCTGATTACCTTAAATATTTCAAGACACCAAATGGCAGGGAAAAGGTAAAGAGGGACTGGTTAGTCCATAGCGAGTTTCAATGCACTTTTCTGCATTCCCTGCATCATTTTTTCACATTCATTAAAAAAGCCCTCCCATAGTTCCCTGAATAGTATTGAGGGATACAAAAAGAGCAGTGTGAAGTGGCGACGAATGTATGACAAATTTCCAAGCTATGAAAATAACAGGACCCACAGAGAGTGTTATGTAAAGTGGGAAAATCTGCAGTGCTCTGTTATGGCTGCACATGGCATTGACTGTCACCTACAAAAACAGATGCAGTCTGAAATTGAAAGGAACAGAGCTCTCTTAGAGAGATTACTTCAGGTGACTCTCCACTTGGCCTCAAGGAATTTGCCTTTCAGGGGTTGAAACACAGAACTAGGGAATATTCACAATGGTAATTTCTTGGGAACCCTTGAGCTTTTAGCTCGTTTTGATCCTATTTTGAAGGAACACTTGGAGCAAATGAGAACTTCAACAAATAGCAGACTGACTCACTGCACGAGTCCAAGAATTCAGAATGAATTCATAGAATTGTGTGGGCTAAGAGCCCTGAAATAAATCCTCAATGAATGGTCGGAGGCCATCTATTATGGCATTATTTGTGATGCAACCCCAGACATTTCTCACACAGAGCAAAATGTTTTGCTATTGAGATATGTTTCACCATATATTACAGGAGAGAATGAACGGCCAATAACGGAGAGGTTCATCAAATTCAGAAATTTAAATAAAAAAACAGGACAAGAGATAGCCGACATGATGGAAAATGTGCTTTTGGACTTAAACATAGACATTGGAGATTGCAGGGGACAAGGATATGATAACGGTGCAAATATGTCAGGCAAAATAAAGGGTGTTCAAGCACAAATTTTGAAAAAAAATCCCTTGGCAACCTTCTCCCCTTGTGCCTCACACACATTAAATCTTGTTGGTGTACATGCTGCACAGACTAGTACAGAGGTTAAAACCTTCTTTGGCAACGAATTGATGCAGTGAGACCTGTGGCAAAACACTTGCCCGGAGCGATTGAGGCTCTTGCCTCCATTCTAAGCACATGCTGAAGCCTTGTGAATAAAGCTTGAGCTGATGGTGTCGGTCTGAAGAATAATTTTCAGTTGTTTGAGGCCATTGTACTTCTCACCATTTGGGTTAAACTATTGCAGTGTATTGATAACAGAAATGTGATTCTGCAATCAGGCAAGATATCGCTGGAGGTAGAGGCGGCCAACGTGAATGCACAGAAAGGTGAGATGCAGGCCTTTAGAAATAGATGGATTCTTTCCTCTCTGAGGCATCATTGATTGCTCAGGAAATGGATATTCCACCTCAATTCAAAGGAGAGGTCAGCCGTGAGAGGAAGAGGCTCCCTGGTGACCCAGTATTACCCAATATTTAATGATTATAAAATGTGAATGAATATATAACATTAAAAATGTAGGCTATATATAATTTTTTTTTTTTTGAAAAAAACATTTTCTGGGTTGGGGGGGGGGCTCCATAACTGAATACTGTCAGGGGGCTCACAAGTCCTAGGGACGTCCCTGATGTCACATGTTGAAAGCCGTTATTGTATTTAATTAATTAATTATAAATTAAAATAATTAATTATTAAAATATATATTATATATAAATATACAATTATTTAGCTATAATATTCTAAGTAGACCATAGCTTTTATTCAATTATTGTTATAACAAGATCTTTATCTGACCATTGACCATCCTCTCGTAAATTCTATGAATGAAATTCATCTTGACGTTATGGCACTATATCCCTATACTCCCATCTTGAATTTAATAGACCATTCTCGTGCTTTGAGGAAGGTGGTCTCCGTATATAATCAATAAATAGATAAAAATAAATATATTTATTTATTCATTACACGTCTTTTTTCAATGCTGTGGAATGCTTCGTTCACTTGCATGGGCCTTCCCGACTTCCCGTTAAATAAAATAACATCATTGCACGGTTACATAAAATAACATAATCAGCAAATGGTTTTATAGCCATGATTGAAATGGCATGCGAGCTGCTGGTTTCAGCGTCCATAGCAACCATCATAGCAACCATGTTATTATATTTCTGTCGAGACCTGAAATATTCTTTGTCATAACTATCAAACTAAACATCCTTCACATTCACCAAGCAAAGATTATGAAAGTAAAATGCACATTTCGCGCTAAAAATGTTTTTCATAAACACTTTTAATGGCATAACTATATCAAAATATCATATGTTCCACCTCCATGTCTCCTCACTAGCAGTTTGTGTTTGGAGCCAGGGGTGTGTTCGGATTACGCAGTTTATTCAATCAATTCATAGTAAGGCACCGCATTTAACGGCATTGTAACAACGGAAACAGTAATTAGTTAGATTACCCCGTTACTGAAAAAATAACGGCGTTTAAAAGAACGGTGTTAGGTAACGCCGTTATTTTTTCAGTTATTACAAACACTGGTCGATAGAAATGGCTTTAAAATGATGGCCAAAACACTCGATCCCAGGAAGCGTTACCTGGCTGCACACACATCAGCCAAATTGAGATGCCAAAACTATACGGCAAGCTCAGCAAGCAAGTGGAGAAAGAAATCCATACTATTAAACATTAGGTTTTTTCAGAGATGGTAGTAACTTGACAAAAGATTTAGCATATTCTTTACGCAGTTTTACTGCCTAACCATTATTTTACCCCTTCAGAAGGGGTAAAATAATATATATATCGAATTAATATATCGAATTTATATATCGAATTTAGAAGATAAAATGAACATACCGTGACATATTACCGTTACCGTCTATGCCTCAAATCATACCGTGATATACATTTTTGTTCATACCGTACTGCCCTAACCTCTATGCGTCAGAAGCCTCGACGCAGTGCCCACTTTGGTTTCCCCTGAAGGAGACAGCCGGCCCCCTTTCCACCAATCCACCTGATTTGGCCGACGCTACATAACAGGGCTGCCCCAACAGGGCAGCCACACACTGCTGCTGGGGGCCCCTTATTGGCCAGGGAGACTTTGGTTGGCCAGACTGTACAGGCTCCTCGACCGGGAGCCCTGGGCCATCCCGGGGAGGACGGACCTGCTCTCTCAGCTGGAGGGTCACATTTGACGACCGAACCCGGAACGCTTGCAACGGTATATAGAGGCAATGTTTAGCATTTGCCAGTCTGATAGTCTCTTGTCTTTGTTACGGAGGACTAGTGTCTGTTACGGCGGACATAGGAAGGGCCACGCCTGGTCCAAACTGAGGCTTTCCAACTGGATAGTGGGACATACAAGACCAAGGGCCTGCTCGTGTCTTTTAAGGTCAAATGCCATTCCACCAGGAGTGTCTCTGCATCCTGGGCGGCGTTGAGGGGTGTACCCCTAGAAGGACCTAGGGGTACGACCTGGGCTTCGCCGTGCACCTTTGCCAGGCTCTACAGGGTCAATGTCGCTGCGTTGGTAAACACACTCGACCTGCGTGTGGGCGAGAGGGATGCATCCAGTGCTAAAGAAAGACAGAGAGGAGGACACTGGACAAACTGCTGGACATTATTGACAATGCCAGCCACCCCCTGCACACCGTCGTCAGCCACCAGAGGAGCCTGTTCAGCTGAAGGCTGCTCCTTCCCGTGGTTAGGACCAACAGACTGAAGAACTCCTTTGTCCCTCATGCCATCACACTCTACACCTCCTCACTCGGGGGGAGGAGGAGGAAATGGAGTAAAGAGGACAGAAGGGAAGGGGAGGTGCACTGTGCAATAACAATAATCCAATCTACCCACATACATACCCGGACACTCTTCTTCTTTTTTTGTGCAATAACCTAATCCACCGCTTAATTTAACTGCTAATTTAATTTATTTAACTGCTAATTTCTGCCAATGTCATTTGTTATTTATTTATTTATTTATCCACTGTATGGCAACACAATGCCATATACAGCCATATTTTTATCTATATGTATCCTCTATACTGTTCTCCACATTTATTTTATTTTACTTGAATCCTGTTTTACTTCTATTATTATCTCTACTTTCTATATTAGCTAAGAGTTTATTGTTTACTGTTATTGTTTACTTTTTATAGTTAGCTAAGAGTTTATTGTTTTATCTTATATTGTATATATATTGTGCTGTGTTTCTGTAAGCTACAGGGAGTCATCCCAAAAGGATCAATAAAGCCAAGTCTAAGTCTAAAGCACTGCCTCTGGCAGTCAGTAGGAATGAAATAGAACCGTTACATGCGTTACTCTCGGTTCGAAGAATAGTAAGTTTCTACTTTACACAACATCTAGTGGCTTGAACTCAGCCCTTTGAAATGATCTGTCTCAATAAATTATTAACTGCAAAGAAATTACATTACAGCACAACTTGAGGCACATGTGGACCTCACCATCAATGACTGGACCACTAAGTGTTGCTGTTTTAGAGGATATATAGTGTTTGAAAACAGAGTTGTTATTGTGTCAATCAACAATATTACAATAATTAATGTAGTACATATTATCAGATATGTATAAGGGCAGAACATTTGGGATTTGTCCATTTCTTTGTAGACCTCGATGTGGTTTGAAGGGTCTGACTGTCTCAACTCTTCTCTTCAGTGTGACCTCATCTACACCTTTTTCCACCCGCTGCCGAGAGACGAGAGACCAGGCAACCCCCTCCAGCCCCTGCACAACAAACCAGCCGGTAAAAACTGCTCATATAAACACTGACAAACCAGCCGGTAACCACTGCTCACACAAACACTAACAAACCAGCCGGTAACCACTGCTCACACAAACACTAACAAACCAGCCAGTAACCACTGCTCACACAAACACTAACAAACCAGCCAGTAACCACTGCTCACACAAACACTAACAAACCAGCCTGTAAACACTGCTCATATAAACACTGACAAACCAGCCGGTAACCACTGCTCACACAAACACTAACAAACCAGCCAGTAACCACTGCTCACACAAACACTAACAAACCAGCCAGTAACCACTGCTCACACAAACACTAACAAACCAGCCAGTAACCACTGCTCACACAAACACTGACAAACCAGCCAGTAACCACTGCTCACACAAACACTAACAAACCAGCCAGTAACCACTGCTCACACAAACACTAACAAACCAGCCGGTAAACACTGCTCACATGAGCTGCTCCGCCTGCTCCTTCCCTACAGCTTGGTTACTAATTTGTTTAACAAACAGAAACATCATCTCTGACCAGGTCACATGCTAAGTCCTGATCCGGTCATGCATGTTTCAGGAAGTAGTTCATCTCAAATTATATTTAGTTCACGTTTTCCTGCTTCTTGCTAGCACATACCATCTTAGTGATAATTTCCTGTTTGAAAAATCATGTGCTCTTTTAGCACATTGCAATAGTTAATATTGAATGCAATATTTATTTTGGTCCTCCACCAATGGTTGAAGAGGAGCGAGAAACCAAACCAACATTGCGGTGATTCTCTGGCCGTGTTCTGGTTGTGCTCCAGATTAATTGATCCTTTGTCTTCAGAGCTCTCCTGGTCGCCCACCTCGGGGAAGGACGTGGGGGAGGTCAAGCTGTCCATCTCCTACAAGAGTGACAAGCTGTTCATCATGGTCATGCACATACGCGGCCTGGTAAGTTGGTTGTTGTGTAAGTGTGGGTTCACTCCCCTATGGTTCAGCAGGTTAAAGGTCAGCAGGTTATGTCTGGGTTCACTCCCCTCTGGGTCAGCAGGTTAAAGGTCAGCAGGCTATAGGTCAGCAGGTTAAAGTGTGTTTGTGTTGTGCCTCATCTCTTACCGGTACCTGACACCAGCAGCCCCTCCAGGACGGGACGGATCCGGACCCCTATGTGAAGCTCTACCTGCTGCCGGACCCCCAAAAGACCAGCAAGAAGAAGACCAAGGCTGCACGGCGCACCTGCAACCCCACCTACAACGAGATGGTGAGCACAACCCCACCCACCAGCTGGGAGAGGAGGAGAAGTCTGGGTCTCAGGGTCTGACCCGTCTGAAGACCAGAGTAACTCAGGGTCTGACCCGTTAGAGGACCAGAGTAACTCAGGGTCTGACCCATCTGAAGACCAGAGTAACTCAGGGTCTGACCCGTTAGAGGACCAGAGTAACTCAGGGTCTGACCCGTTAGAGGACCAGAGTAACTCAGGGTCTGACCCGTTAGAGGACCAGAGTAACTCAGGGTCTGACCCGTTAGAGGACCAGAGTAACTCAGGGTCTGACCCGTTAGAGGACCAGAGTAACTCAGGGTCTGACCCGTTAGAGGACCAGAGTAACTCAGGGTCTGACCCGTTAGAGGACCAGAGTAACTCAGGGTCTGACCCGTTAGAGGACCAGAGTAACTCAGGGTCTGACCCGTTAGAGGACCAGAGTAACTCAGGGTCTGACCCGTTAGAGGACCAGAGTAACTCAGGGTCTGACCCGTCTGAAGACCAGAGTAACTCAGGGTCTGACCCGTTAGAGGACCAGAGTAACTCAGGGTCTGACCCGTTAGAGGACCAGAGTAACTCAGGGTCTGACCCGTTAGAGGACCAGAGTAACTCAGGGTCTGACCCATCTGAAGACCAGAGTAACTCAGGGTCTGACCCGTCTGAAGACCAGAGTAACTCAGGGTCTGACCCGTTAGAGGACCAGAGTAACTCAGGGTCTGACCCGTCTGAAGACCAGAGTAACTCAGGGTCTGACCCGTTAGAGGACCAGAGTAACTCAGGGTCTGACCCATCTGAAGACCAGAGTAACTCAGGGTCTGACCCGTTAGAGGACCAGAGTAACTCAGGGTCTGACCCGTTAGAGGACCAGAGTAACTCAGGGTCTGACCCGTTAGAGGACCAGAGTAACTCAGGGTCTGACCCGTTAGAGGACCAGAGTAACTCAGGGTCTGACCCGTTAGAGGACCAGAGTAACTCAGGGTCTGACCCGTTAGAGGACCAGAGTAACTCAGGGTCTGACCCGTTAGAGGACCAGAGTAACTCAGGGTCTGACCCGTTAGAGGACCAGAGTAACTCAGGGTCTGACCCGTTAGAGGACCAGAGTAACTCAGGGTCTGACCCGTTAGAGGACCAGAGTAACTCAGGGTCTGACCCGTCTGAAGACCAGAGTAACTCAGGGTCTGACCCGTTAGAGGACCAGAGTAACTCAGGGTCTGACCCGTTAGAGGACCAGAGTAACTCAGGGTCTGACCCGTTAGAGGACCAGAGTAACTCAGGGTCTGACCCATCTGAAGACCAGAGTAACTCAGGGTCTGACCCGTCTGAAGACCAGAGTAACTCAGGGTCTGACCCGTTAGAGGACCAGAGTAACTCAGGGTCTGACCCGTCTGAAGACCAGAGTAACTCAGGGTCTGACCCGTTAGAGGACCAGAGTAACTCAGGGTCTGACCCGTTAGAGGACCAGAGTAACTCAGGGTCTGACCCATTAGAGGACCAGAGTAACTCAGGGTCTGACCCGTCTGAAGACCAGAGTAACTCAGGGTCTGACCCGTTAGAGGACCAGAGTAACTCAGGGTCTGACCCGTTAGAGGACCAGAGTAACTCAGGGTCTGACCCGTTAGAGGACCAGAGTAAATCAGGGTCTGACCCGTCTGAAGACCAGAGTAACTCAGGGTCTGACCCGTTAGAGGACCAGAGTAACTCAGGGTCTGACCCATCTGAAGACCAGAGTAACTCAGGGTCTGACCCATCTGAAGACCAGAGTAACTCAGGGTCTGACCCGTTAGAGGACCAGAGTAACTCAGGGTCTGACCCGTCTGAAGACCAGAGTAACTCAGGGTCTGACCCGTTAGAGGACCAGAGTAACTCAGGGTCTGACCCGTCTGAAGACCAGAGTAACTCAGGGTCTGACCCGTTAGAGGACCAGAGTAAATCAGGGTCTGACCCGTCTGAAGACCAGAGTAACTCAGGGTCTGACCCATTAGAGGACCAGAGTAACTCAGGGTCTGACCCATCTGAAGACCAGAGTAACTCAGGGTCTGACCCGTTAGAGGACCAGAGTAACTCAGGGTCTGACCCGTCTGAAGACCAGAGTAACTCAGGGTCTGACCCGTTAGAGGACCAGAGTAACTCAGGGTCTGACCCGTTAGAGGACCAGAGTAACTCAGGGTCTGACCCATCTGAAGACCAGAGTAACTCAGGGTCTGACCCGTCTGAAGACCAGAGTAACTCAGGGTCTGACCCGTTAGAGGACCAGAGTAACTCAGGGTCTGACCCGTTAGAGGACCAGAGTAACTCAGGGTCTGACCCATCTGAAGACCAGAGTAACTCAGGGTCTGACCCGTCTGAAGACCAGAGTAACTCAGGGTCTGACCCGTTAGAGGACCAGAGTAACTCAGGGTCTGACCCGTTAGAGGACCAGAGTAACTCAGGGTCTGACCCGTTAGAGGACCAGAGTAACTCAGGGTCTGACCCATCTGAAGACCAGAGTAACTCAGGGTCTGACCCATCTGAAGACCAGAGTAACTCAGGGTCTGACCCGTTAGAGGACCAGAGTAACTCAGGGTCTGACCCGTCTGAAGACCAGAGTAACTCAGGGTCTGACCCGTTAGAGGACCAGAGTAACTCAGGGTCTGACCCGTCTGAAGACCAGAGTAACTCAGGGTCTGACCCATTAGAGGACCAGAGTAACTCAGGGTCTGACCCGTTAGAGGACCAGAGTAACTCAGGGTCTGACCCGTTAGAGGACCAGAGTAACTCAGGGTCTGACCCGTTAGAGGACCAGAGTAAATCAGGGTCTGACCCGTCTGAAGACCAGAGTAACTCAGGGTCTGACCCGTTAGAGGACCAGAGTAACTCAGGGTCTGACCCGTCTGAAGACCAGAGTAACTCAGGGTCTGACCCGTTAGAGGACCAGAGTAACTCAGGGTCTGACCCGTTAGAGGACCAGAGTAACTCAGGGTCTGACCCGTTAGAGGACCAGAGTAACTCAGGGTCTGACCCATTAGAGGACCAGAGTAACTCAGGGTCTTACCCGTTAAAGGACAAGAGTAACTCAGGGTCTTACCCGTTAGAGGACCAGAGTAACTCAGGGTCTGACCCATCTGAAGACCAGAGTAACTCAGGGTCTGACCCATCTGAAGACCAGAGTAACTCAGGGTCTGACCCATCTGAAGACCAGAGTAACTCAGGGTCTGACCCGTTAGAGGACCAGAGTAACTCAGGGTCTGACCCATCTGAAGACCAGAGTAACTCAGGGTCTGACCCATCTGAAGACCAGAGTAACTCAGGGTCTGACCCGTTAGAGGACCAGAGTAACTCAGGGTAACAGCACTGTCATAATGGTTGCAAGTAGTGCTGCTATAATGGTCGCTAACATCGCTGTCATAATGGGTGCTAACAGTGCTGTCATAATTGTTGCTAATAGCGCTGTCATAATGGTTGCTAACATCGCTGACATAATGGGTGCTAACAGTGCTATCTTAAGTTTAGGCCATATATCCTGACTGACTGTTCCTCCTGTACAGCTGACAGTCTGTTCCTCCTGTACAGCTGACTGACTGTTCCTCCTGTACAGCTGACTGTCTGTTCCTCCTGTACAGCTGACTGACTGTTCCTCCTGTACAGCTGACTGACTGTTCCTCCCGTACAACTGACAGTCTGTTCCTCCCGTACAGCTGACTGACTGTTCCTCCCGTACAGCTGACTGTCTGTTCCTCCTGTACAGCTGACAGTCTGTTCCTCCTGTACAGCTGACAGTCTGTTCCTCCCGTACAGCTGACAGTCTGTTCCTCCTGTACAGCTGACTGACTGTTCCTCCCGTACAGCTGACTGTCTGTTCCTCCTGTACAGCTGACTGACTGTTCCTCCTGTACAGCTGACTGACTGTTCCTCCCGTACAGCTGACTGACTGTTCCCCTGTTCCCCTCAGCTGGTGTATGAACGCATCCCCCACGGGGACCTGGACCAGAGGGTGATCCACCTGCGGGTGCTGGGCGACGGGCCCTTCTGGGAGAACTCCCTGCTGGGGGAGACCTTCATCCCCCTGAAGAAGCTCCTTCCTGGTCAGCACTGGGTGGACTGGCACCGGCTGGGCCTTGAGGGCCTGGAGGTGGCCCGCTGACAACCAGGGGAGTTGTGTGTGTGTGCGTGTGCGTGTGCGTGTGCGCGTGTGTGTGTGTGTGTGTGTGATACAAGAGGAAAGCAAAAAAACACATTCCTGAAGAAAGGCTGATTGAGAATGGATTGATCATTAGCTCTGTGAGGTAGTGGACATTTCCTCACACCATAATTAGTTTTCTTTCAAATGTGAGTTCTAATTTCGGCTAATATTAGAGTGATTTTGTTCAGATCTTTTATGTTGTTTTGTTTACATTGCCCAGTGTGTAGATATGCAGAAGTAGAACTATGCCGTGCAAATGTGTTTTGCAGAAAAGGAGGACTGTTTGGACTTTAGATTTGGACAGGCCTTGTGTATATTCTGCACAGCTCTAGTCTTCGTATTTTCTGCTGTTGAGTAGCTGCTATGCTAAAATGTTGTACAGCACGAGCTACCTTAGCAGTCAATGCTACTCTTCAAAACTAACACCACGGGCAGACTCTGTATTTGGCTTTTAGTCATTCTAAATGTTGAGCTGAAAATTAAAAATAAACCAATATGTAGACTATTTTTTCTCTTGGGAAGGATGCATGAGTGTTGATTCATATGTATGTGTGCATGTGTCTTTGTTTGTGTGAGTGTGTGTCCATATGAGAGAATCTGAATACTTTATTCCATTTTATGCAGTGCCCTTCTGATTGTAACCCATCTTTTGTGCTTTTTTTATCTGAACTTGTAAAATCACTGTTTCATTCTCTTAAAGATCCTGTGAATCACAAAAAATATATATACATCTTTTTTTAACTAAATGAATAACGGTAACCACTTAAAAACACCATTAGTACTTCAATACATTAGATTTGTGCAGAACTGCAAAACTGAGAACCAGTTGAGCCAGAAACCATGCAGATAGCTTCCAGGGAAAATCTAAATACAGTTTACAAATGTGGAATGAATGACTGACACATAATCTAACTTGAAGATCACTTAACTCGTTGGCATTGAGCTTTAGATTCACTGTTGAAGATGTGGAATCTCTCTATTTCTGGTGAAATTTAGAAGTTTCTCTAAATGACCCTAGATCTCATGGTGATCTCAGCATATTCTGCAAGCACATTCAATTGATGGTGTGAGGTTTCTTTTTTCGAACACTGCCTATTTCTGTATGATGTGCAAAAGTAAGGAGATGGGAAACCTTGGCTCATCATGCATCAGCACAAAATGCTCTTCAGAACTCCAAGATGGACAGGAGGCCGTTGAGAGTGCCAACAAATAACTTAAAGGAACAGTCTGGGGGTCTAACCTTTGTAACTCTATCCTGGCTTCACTCAAACATCAGACACCAGTATCAGTTTGGGATCCTGCCAGCCAATGAATGAAAGTAAGGGCGTCGAAGCACTTATGTCTTTTGGATTCGGCGTGGGTCATTCCCGAAGTAACAGTGAATCACCATACAAGTCCTTCACCAAGTGTCCTAAATAGCAAAGTGCTCTATTGCTATGGTTTGACAAAGATTTTGGTATGGATGTTTCAGTGAAGCCAGGACCGAGAGCTACAGGGATTTGATCACACCGGTGTTGTCCGTTATTATGAGAGGCATTTAAACCATGGCCCGTTGAAGGTGTGTTGTATATACTGGGCGTAGCCTTTAATGTTAATACGTTCCAATTGAACTGGATATGATGTATGTAAATAAGGCCAAAATTATCAATGTGATTTGATTTAACTTTGTTTTCGTGAATAAATAACAGCTGTATTGTGCCACTTTTGGAACATGTTTTTGTAATATTATTTGCACTACAGAATACACTTTAATCTACAAAAGATGAAGTTAAAGAATAAATGTTATCACTGATTCAGTCAATGAATAAGTTGAATAGAAAACGAACAGATATAGCCTTAGTACTATAGTATAATATTGATGTTCAACTAACAAATATAGCCCTATTGCTATAATAGAACTCTGAAGAATAAGTCCCGCCTCCGAGGCTCCTGGTTCCATCGGTCAAATGTCTATGGGAAATAACATGGGGGTTTAGAATGATCGTAATGATCAAACTCTGTAGGTGGCGAAGAAGTAAAAGCTGCTCACATTTTGAACTGCACATCTAGATATACCGCCACGTGCCTCGCGGCGGTGTCGCGGTACATTTACTTCAGAGAGGCATATCCAAATAACAAAGAAATGTACTCTCACCATTATAGGCTACTACTTCTAGACACAACTTTGTTCTACTATACTGTAACATACTGTTTACCATACTGTTTAGCAATGTGACAAAGTGTCCCATTGCTCTATTAAGAGGACTTACTGTTCTGTCACAAATTAATGTTTTAATGCTGGACTGCTGTGTATACTACTTCCACATACTAGACACCCACAAAGAAGAAATGGCTGACTACTTTGGGTAGTTTGCTGCTTTGACTCATAAAGACTGGCCCAGACTACTGCCGCCTACAGGAAACCACCCAAATGTAGATTTCAACAATGGTTGTCTGTTAGCTACTTCAACTATTCCAGACAGAACGCTCTCTGGAACTCTAATGCTTCCAGACAGAAAACAAGCAATAAGGCTGCTGAACGATTTATGCATTATCAGTGTTCTGACCTGAGTGTCAGCTCTCTTTCGTTTTTCCTGCTGGTGGTTGCAATGGAGAATCATTATGGTGAACTGGAGGCTGTAGGCAAAGTTTTTATCACCAACCATTTCAAAGTCCAAAAGCAGGCTAGTTTATTTGGATAATTACCTTTTTCTAGGCTGAAATGTATTTACTTAGCAAGCATGCCCACCTTGTGATCTAACAAATCAATCTAGGTAATGTCATGCCAATACAAAAACAATAAGTAACATCATTACCATAATCCATAGCTACTTACTTCTCTTTGGTTTTATACTGATATTCTGTTAGGAACTCCAACATCACTGCTGTAAATGTACTGCTTGTACGGTTTACGTCCTCTGCCATTTGTCTGAAACAAGAGAATTTCAAGACAGGTTTAAAGATGGTGAAGCTTTACAAAGTTACAATAAATATTTAAAATAGGTCAGTATAAGAGCAAGGTACGTTTTATCAGTCTGTTTTCTGGGAATAATTGACACAAGCAGAAACCAGAAAACAAGCCGTTTTTTCGTTTTCTAAAAAAAACGAAAATCAAAAGTTCAGCTCGTTTAATCGTTTTTTGGTTCTTACTTAACAAAAACGAATTTACCACTCAATATCTTGTTTCCGTCGGTGGGCGGGTCCTCTGATTGGCTAGTGTGCTTCGTTGCCCTGTGCTCTTCAAAATAAAAGTTCTTCCGTTTGATAATGTCGACAAAAATATTACTGTATTATAGACACTAGCAGACACAGAGGACCCCATCACCCACAGTCAAGACTGACACGGCTTCAAATAACAATAATAGTATAAATAATCATTTGAAAATGAGAATTTATGAAGTAATGATGATGCAGTTATTACATGAAGAGTAGACCTGAGGGCTTTACTACGACGGAGGCTCAACATATCCAGGCTCTGTGTTCATTATCCGGCTCAACAAAACCTAAAGCCCCGGTCAGAGTTAACTGGTATGACGACGGTGGTCATTGTCCGGCTCTGAGCTTTGCGCTCTGTGCGCGTTCACATCAGAGGAGCTGCGATCGTGGGCTGCTGATTTCCTCACAGCCTGAGAGCTTTGAGGAATACAAGTGATCAGGGGCGTAGGAATGAGTTTAACATTGGGGGGGGACACATATCGGAAACCTGACAGATCCGGTATAATTTTTAGATGGGACAAATGCGCCTGTCTCCGATATTGGAGGGGACACGTCCCCTCCGTCCCCCCCGGTTCCTACGCCCTTGCAAGTGATCACAACACATTTCTGACAGCTGGACATTGCGCATCTGTTGACCTTTATCCATTTGCAGCAAACAAATTATTTTTTCTTGTTGAAAGATATTTTATATTGTTTTCATATTATTGTTTACTGACGGTGATTACAGAACGTGAGTGTGTGTTATATTGAAAGCGAGGCTGGGTGTGCCTATGAAAATAGGCTACAGTGAGTTTTTTAAGGTGCTGTACAAGCAAATCATATTGTCTACTCTGTACAGTGACAAAGAGTGTACAGTATCCTATGTCATTCAATATTGAATAGGCTACTGTAGCCTACATTATAAACAAATGGTTTTGCTCATTTTAACATGTCAGCAGGCAAGCTTCACTCATTCCAGGATGTATTATGCTTTGTCCTATACTATAGCCTACTTGGAACATGTTTTGAAATGGATCTATAGTAGCCTATAGAAAGTTGCTCATAACAGGCCAGCTGGAATACAAAGCAAACTCTCTCTCTAATGCACATTCATGGAAGTCTTGTATTGTCATCCCAGGACAAAACACAAATAATGTTGCAATGTAATAATCAAGGTAGATAATGTAGATAATGCAACAGGGTACTGGATGGTGTCGATTTGGACTCCGGCCACCAGGAGGCGCCTGTCCCACATTACCACCACAGACACTTCAGGCTCTTTGGTCTGCGACACCAGGAGAGGTAGAGGAGAGGGTGAGACAGGTAGACAGACAGGTAGGCAGGTAGAATGACAGACAGGTAGGCAGAAAGACAGACAAGGATGCAGGTAGAATTACAGATAGACAGATATATAGGCAGACGGACAGGGATGCAGGTAGACAAGTCAGAAAGTAGGTAGACAGACAGGTGGGCTGTTAGACAGGTAAAACATACCAGACCATCTGTTTGGGCTTCTTGTTTTGGTGTCCACCTAACTTAGTTGATCCTGAGAAGACAGACCATAATGAACACTCCTGCTATAAACAAAGACCATATTAAAAATGCAAACATGGGTGTGGGCATTTATAGCTGAAGGAGACGGCGATGTGGACAAACACAGAAGGCTAGTAAATGTTCACTTAGGGGTTTAGTTTAGTGAAAGTCTCGTCCAGATCAGGGAGCTGGGTTGGGTTTAGGTTCTTGGAAAAGGTAATTGTACCAACGCAGTGTGTGTGTTAGAATAGCCAAGTGGAGAATTGTGTGTTAGTGAACCATCAACATTGTTGTTGACCAGGGAACAAACATGTTCTTATTGGTTGTTCTGGCATGGTGTGTGTATGGAGATGGGAAACAGATATTCAGCCAGATATTCAGTGTGTCTCACAGCAGACGTGCAATCTTCCGCAGGGTCTGTGGTGAAGGTGGACAAAAGGGGTCAGCATTTGTCCAGAGGAGCTTTGAAGAGTTCCACAAACTGCACTGCAAACTGCGGCTCATCTGCCCAGGTACGTCCAATGTTCTCATACTCTACAAGCTCTTAGGTCAATATAAAAACACTTGGTAGCTCAATCCTTCTATTTCTGTCCCCCTTCTCCCTCCCTAGCTTCTCCAGCCGGTTTGTGATTGGCCGCTCGCGAGGAGAGTCCATGGCTGACCAGAGGAAAGATGAGCGGAATGGTTACGTGTGGCATCTGGTCCACGCCGCTCCTGAGGTTGCCCAGGTCAGTCCATGAACACCAAGGAGCGGGATTTAACCATGTCAGTCTGGGTTTGAAGAATAGTTTAACTCTCTTTTGAACCTGTGACCACACTTATATTGCAAACTAGGGATGTTGAGTCAGAGAGTTCAGTAACTACCTCATATACTGGTGGAAAACATAAACAAGAGAACAAATAGGCATTAATACGTCATTTCAGAAAACCTTCATTTATTTAGCTGACACTGACACTTGCTGACGATTCACACAAAGTGAACAAATTATCTCACATAGTTTGACTTTTGGCATGATCGTACAGAGGTTAGATAATCCTGGTACATAAGGCACACTATAGCCAAACCTGGCCCAGCAAGGTCCCGTTTCAAACCACTGGGGGGAAAAAAAACACAGCCCCCTGGTGGTATGTAGGCTGTATAGCTACTGAGGCATGCAGACTACAGCCACACACCTCCTGGTCCCTACCCCAGCAGAGAGAGAGAGAGCAACAGAGTTCCATCTAATGCAGACGGTCAAGAGGCCCTCTCATTTGGGAGGGCATGTTTTTCCATCTCTTTTCAGAGCTGGAATACTTTTCAGGCATTCATATCATGTACGCATTTACAGAATGGCCTGAGACACAGTTACACAACTCTCCACTTACATTTGTAAACAGTTCTAGTGAAAGAATGGTCCATACAAACCTTCCAGGCGGAACACTTTGGAACTGTGTGTGTGTGTGTGTGTGTGTGTGTGTGTGTGTGTGTGTGTGTGTGTGTGTGTGTGTGTGTGTGTGTGCGCTTGTCGGGCGAAGAGCATTTTCAGTTTCACTTTGACTCACTGTTATTTTTTGAACTCGGGCTCCTCCCTGAGAAAGGCCATATCAACGTGGAACTCACTCACACACGCAGGGTGGGGCTGGGTGCAGTATCGTGCTCAGTCAGCCCTGGCCCCCCGCCAGCACCACTGACTCCCCTCATGTTTCTTGGGCTGCCTAAGACGTCTGCAGTCACTGTAACAGGACTCCTGAGGAAAGATGTCCATGTCTTCTTTACACACACCGAGTGGCCTGAACTCAGAGCTTTGAAATTATATATCTCAATTACTATTACTCTATTATTAAACTTCTGTATTTGTATGGATTAACTGCAAAGGAATAACATTACAGCACATCTTGAGCCTTCAAAACAAATGTTGACCTAACCAGCAATGACTGGACCAGTAACCAGTTATTAGTGGTGATGTTTTAGAGGCAATACAGTGTTGGAAAACAGAGTTGTTATTCTGTGTCAATCAACAATATTAAAATGAATGCACCGTGTGTATTAATTCACACACTTTTCTGTGTAGGCCTCGATGTGGTTTGAATATTTTTAATGTTTCAACTCTTCTCTTCTACTAATTCTTCCACTCACTGCCGAGAGACGAGAGACCAGGCAGCCCCCTCAAGCCCCTGCACAACAAACCAGCCGGTAACCGCTAGCTAGCGGTTAATATGAATGTTCAACTAACAGATTTAGCCCTATTAGTGTAATCAAGTATCATTTCAAAGTTCAATTTAGATATTGAGCCCTCTTACTATAATCTAGTATAAAAATAATATAAACAGAACATGCATGATGGATACAATCATATACAAATAATTATAATAATGCATGTATTATTCATGCATTCATTTATGAAAATTAAGTAATGTCCTCTCTGCTGACAATCGCATACTTAAACCCACAGATTTCTAAATAAACGATTTTAAAACCTTGACCTACGCTTCGTTGTGTATCCCGCACATGAAGGACAAGGGTCCACGTCCCACGCTTGCCTGAAGATAGCAGTATATTGACGCTCCCTAGCAGAGGCTTCGTGAATCTGCCGGGTATTTGTGGACGCTCCCTAGACTTTCTGATGAAATCCTCGCTCGCCGACTGAGACACTTTACGCTAGGGGAAGAATCTTACATTTAAACACTTTAAAACCTTACCTTTCAACACTTTAACGCCTTACATCTTAACAATTTAACACGTCGGGCTTTGGTCGTCGGTCAGTGGTTGAGTATCGAGGTCTGGACCGGCCGTGAGGGACGTGGATCTCTTCCCTTCAGTCGAGAAGGCTAGCACGGGCTAGCAGTGCTAACACGTTAGCTTCAGAGCTAAAGCTAAGACCCGGACGGTCGGGGAGACTCGCCGGCGTTTTCTTCTTCTTCTGCAGACGGCATGTCTGTGTCGTCTTTGTCGGACGTGTGTTTCTCCGAAGGCCACATGTCGTCGAGCAACGACCTTCCTCTGGACCCGCACGACGTTCCTGATCTTATGAAGCTCCACCGCCGCCGCCAGGACCAGGAGGTTCCCGGGCTTCTGGGGGGGTCTGATCCCACGGGGAGCCGGTGTGTCTGCCGGTTCGTGTAACACCGCCTGGACACCCACAGCCCTAGAGGGGTCCTCATCTGACCACTAGTGCTCGGTCTGGGGTCACATTAGAGCCCCCCGGCTGATCCACACAGATCGGTCAAATAGCCTCAGTCTCCTGACAGCTGTCAAGTTCCCTTTCTAATACTGACAGCAGCATCGCCACGACTATATATTAACATTTTAAACGTTGCGGAGTATTATCTAAATGTTGTGGTTTTTCTTGTTGGAGTGTTAAAGATGTCCAGAGCCGACCTCTCCGAAACCCGGGCCTCGGCGGGTCTGTCCCCCAGCGGGCACCGACGGGCTTCACCCCGTGAGGATAAGCAGGACACACCGTGGACTAGCGCGTTCTCCGTGGTCTCAAGGCCCGCACTTTCTCTACTGCATAAGTATTTACCCTGGGTACTTCAGACTCGCTCCCTGACGGACAGTGTTCCCCAGTGGGTCGGTGAAGAAGACCTGAACCCAGGCTCAGATGTCCCTTATTTGAGAAGTTTGGGCGACCTAAAGCAGTCACCTGAGCGAGTCCCCCCGCCGGGCGACGCAGGGAGACTCCTCCAACCAGGGGGCCATGGTAACCTGACGTGGATGACGGAAGAATCGCTTTCAGAATTAGGAATTAAAGACGGTGGTGACAGAGAACATATCTTGGATTTTTTCAGGAACCGCGTTCCTGTTTTGTTGAACGCAACATCCACCGCGGAGGCGCCGGGCTCCCTGCTCCAGAGCGACTGGAGGGGTCACACCTGGTGGGGTGAGTTCTGGGGAACCGACCTGTCTAAACTGTCTCTGGGCCGAGGGGAGGGCCTGTGCCCCGCGCATTGTTCTCTCCCAGCGGGTGGTACAAAAGCCACCGTTGCCCAGACAACGGCTCTGTTTGTACCGTTCAGTATTTGGGAGTCGATGGCAAGCGAAAATGCTGGACACTCACGCAATACACAGCAAGCGGAGGACAATGGGAGTCTCGAAAGCCCACAACCAGAAACTCTCAAGTGTTCACAGGGCCCTGTGCAGAAGCTCAGCACCAAGGGAGCCAACGTCAGCACAGGATCTGCCGCAGCGTTCAGTGAGGTGGCGGTTCTGACCCCTGAACAAGATAACGGTTATTCCAGTCTGGAAGAAGGTCATGTGTTATGCCAACTTCACATGGCTGGTCCAGCGGCAGAGCTTCAGGTAGAGGGCCACACCGCCATAGAGGAGCCGGAGACCTCTGAGGCCGCTATGGGGCCATCTCCAGCAGCTGACAGGATGGAGGAAGAGGGGGCAGGAGAAGGAACATGTGACATTGGTGGCAGTAAAGAAGATGGTAGTGGGGCTACGCCACCTCAGGAAGGTTCATCTGCAGCTGCCGATACGCTAAGCTCCCCCTACTGCCAGAACCGAGCCATCGCCTTCATCATGGGCAGTCCCTGTAGTGATGATGAGGATGACACTGACAGCCTGTCAGGCAGCGAGGTCAGCGACCGCGACGACGGCTTTGACAGCGAAGGTTCCCCGGAGATCTCCGAATCTGACAGCGAAGATTCAAATTTGGACAACGCAGTGGATTCGGAGGCGGACCGCTTGTGGGACTCTCTGTGCCGACCTCGGGACCCGTACAACCTCCACCACTTCACCGCTCCGACGGCCACCGCGCCGTGGCCCGTCCCCTCCGCCGGCGCCGCCGCCCTCTCCTCAGACTCCTCCCCGGACTCGTCCCCGGACTCGTCCCTGGACCGGGGCCCGGCCCCTGCTGGCCCGCTGGCCCTCTCCGTGTCCCTGCCGGCGGCCCAGCAGTCCGACTCGTGGGACGACTCCACCTCGGCCAGCGAGGCGGAGGACACAGAGGGCCTGCTGAGCTCCTTCACCTCCTCCTCAGACCCCTACAGCCCCTGGAACTTCCAGGCCCCCGTCAGAACGGCGCGACCGCGGCCGAAGCTGCTGACAGCGGAGGGGGGCCGCCAGGAGACGAAGGAGTCCCTGAAGAGGCCCACCCGCTCGGCCCCCCAGGGGGCAGCCGCCTCATCGCCCCCCCGCTACCTCAGAGAGGAGGCCGAGGACCGCCTGGACAGCGGGTTCTCTGAACCCGTTGCGCCCCCCAACCCGTCGGTCACGTCCCAGAGTGGTGGGGTCTATAAAAAGGTGAGCAAGGTTAGGGGGCTTTAATCTGGTCCTACAGTAACGCTTACTAAAGTCAGTACGGTTAAGGGGCTTTAATCTGGTCCTAACCCTTACTAAAGTCAGTACGGTAAAGGGCTTTAATCTGGTCCTAACCCTTACTAAAGTCAGTACGGTAAAGGGCTTTAATCTGGTCCTAACCCTTACTAAGGTCAGTAAGGATAAAGGCTTTAATCTGGTCCTACAGTAACGCTTACTAAGGTCAGTGAGGATAAAGGCTTTAATCTGGTCCTAACCCTTACTAAAGTCAGTACGGTAAAGGGCTTTAATCTGGTCCTAACCCTTACTAAGGTCAGTAAGGATAAAGGCTTTAATCTGGTCCTACAGTAACGCTTACTAAAGTCAGTGAGGATAAAGGCTTTAATCTGGTCCTAACCCTTACTAAAGTCAGTACGGTAAAGGGCTTTAATCTGGTCCTAACCCTTACTAAGGTCAGTAAGGATAAAGGCTTTAATCTGGTCCTAACCCTTGCTAAAGTCAGTAAGGATAAAGGCTTTAATCTGGTCCTAACCCTTACTAAGGTCAGTAAGGATAAAGGCTTTAATCTGGTCCTAACCCTTACTAAGGTCAGTAAGGATAAAGGCTTTAATCTGGTCCTACAGTAACGCTTACTAAGGTCAGTAAGGATAAAGGCTTTAATCTGGTCCTAACCCTTACTAAAATCAGTAAGGATAAAGGCTTTAATCTGGTTCTAACCCTTACTAAAGTCAGTAAGGATAAAGGCTTTAATCTGGTCCTAACCCTTGCTAAAGTCATTAAGGATAAGGGCTTTAATCTGGTCCTAACCCTTGCTAAAGTCATTAAGGATAAGGGCTTTAATCTGGTCCTAACCCTTGCTAAAGTCATTAAGGATAAGGGCTTTAATCTGGTCCTAACCCTTGCTAAAGTCAGTCAGGCTAAGGGCTTTAGCCTGGTCCTACAGTAACCCTTACTAAAGTCAGTGAAACAAAGTGCTTTAATCCTACAATAAATCTTACTAAGGTCAGTAAGGCTAAGGGCTTTAATGGGGTTCTACAATAACCCTTACTGCGTCAGCATGCACCAATACATTCCAATATGTTCAGAAAGCGGTTGAGCGCGTGGTGTTCATTACAGACCCAGCCACCGGAGATAAGACCTCTGGCCCGGTATCTGCTGTGGTGCACCAGCAGCACGCAGAGGCTGATGAACTATAAGTCTACACACAGATAAACCTCTAAAGTCAACAGTCAGTGGTGGAGCTCTATGGAGATTCATAACGGGCATGAGTCTCTGTCCCTGCTCTCTTTCTCCCTCATAGACCCGTTCAGCAGACCACCAGGGTCTGGTGCACCTCAATGGTTCCTCACTCGCCCGGTTGAGTCATATCACATGTGCGTGTCAGTGTGAGGCGGGTAGGCGGCAGAAGGAGCTAGTATATAAGGATGGGACATTTGAAACGCTGAGGGTTAAAATCATGAACTTGTGCCAAGTAAGAGGGCACCAAGGTCAAAGGCCAGCTTTCACCAGGGAAAGGGAGCAGAGAGCCATGCCTTTGGCGGTGTGTGTTTTTGTATTTTGCACCGGTTTTGTTATCTTGTATTTGACTCCTTGTCTGCCCGTTCAGGTCCGCTTCTGTGAGGAGGTGGAGGAGTTCATCACCAGCAGCCGCGAGGAGGAGGACCGGCGCGGCCAGTGGGAGGAGCTAGCCCGTGACCGCTGCCGCTTCTGGCGCCGCTGCCTGGACGTGGAGCAGAGCATCGCCTATTGCCTGGAGCCTGAACACCGCTCCCTGGTGTTCCAGCACCGTCAGGCTCCACCTGCAGAGCCCCCCTCCTCCCTTGAGCCTGAACCCCGATCCCTGGTGTACCAGCACCGTCAGGCTCCACCTGCAGAGCCCCCCTCCTCCCTTGAGCCTGAACCCCGATCCCTGGTGTACCAGCAGTGTCAGGCTCCACCTGCAGAGCTCAGCCCCTTTCTGGCCTACCAGCACCGTCAGGCATCACCTGCAGAGCCCGAACACCGCTCCCTGGTGTTCCAGAACCGTCAGACACCACCTGCAGAGCCTGAACACCGCTCCCTGGTGTTCCAGAACCATCAGACACCACCTGCAGAGCCTGAACACCGCACCCTGGCCTACCAGCACCGTCAGGCACCACCTGCAGAGCTGACCGCAACCACGGAAGACTCAAACGCTGACACTTAATCCCCACGTCCTTCTGTAACATGCGTAAGCCTGCAGGCGTCGCCGGAGAGACTTTGAGGGGGAGGTCCTGTTTGCCAGAACCTGAGCCCAGATGTGGGAGCAGCTGGTTGGTGGGCCGCTGCTCAGGACTGCTGGCTTTGGGCTGTTTGTGGTACTAAAGAAGGGGCATGCAGCACGCCTATAGGTGTCCGCTCTGGTTTGATTTGCAGCTGTTTAACATGTGTTTCTTGGTGGTGTGAGTATTTAACGTGAATCAGGGCAAGTAAATAACTGTGGAAAGCACTATTATCTTTTCCTCCAGTGTTGGTAATAACTAAGGGCTTCATGAGTGTTTCCACTGTGAGGGGAAACACACGCCAAAGCACCCCTTCTGCTTCAACTAAAACCACAACTGGAAATGGTTTTGCTCGACAAAGAAAACGTCAACATCACACACAAAAATAACCCAAGGTTGCTTCTAGTGGTGCAACGGTTCACGGGTTACCCGTGATCCGTACGGATCAACCCTCACGGTTCGGGACTCAAGTGATCGGCGGATCGGCTGATATAAAAAATAAAAAAAAGGTTGTGCGTTCATGTGATCAGCGCATGCTTAAAGGACAATTCCGGTATTTACAACATCAAGTATCGTAGCGAAATACAGTTTCTGTCGTGTTTTATTCGGCGTTCCGTAAATCCCAATTGAAACGGAAACCAGAATCGGAAGTGGAAATGTTTGTTTGGTTGTAGTCTTTTCGCTCGGCTCTCCGTATCAATAGGGCTAGAACCGAGCGAAAAAACTACAACCAGCCCCCCTTGCAATGAGCAATGAGTCCTCCAACAGAAATCAATGGATTTAAAAAATGCTAAATAAGAAACAGAAACAGTATTTCGCTACCATACTTGATGAAAAAAAAGAAGATGAGGATGTCTGCATTGCCTGGGGAGAGTGTAGACTCTAAACTCTCCCCAGGCAATGCAAAAGTTGTAAATCCTGAATTTAAAGTTGTAAATCCTGGGATAGGGATTATTTACTATCCATGTTAAAAAGAAGAAGGAATAATGCCTCAGATTGCAATTTTTTTAAAATATTGACTATGCTTAAAGGAAGCAGGATTATTACCTAATTGTTATTTTTGTTTTTACACATTTGAAGATTTTATTTAAAGTCACATTTGTCTTATCTTTTTTGTTGTTGTTGATCCGAAAACGATCCGACCCGTGATTCAAAAACCGTGACACGATCCGAACCGTGAGTTTTGTGATCCATTGCACCTCTAGTTGCTTCTGTTAAGAATTTAAGAAAGTTTGAAGTCCCTCAGTGTTCAGTGTAATGTTGCCCTATTTCACTGGTGTTTCCCCAGTTGGAAGCAAAGCAGGTCAGCAGTGACGAAACATTGGTTAGGAGTTGCAGGGAACTCAAAGCATATTGCATTACTAATGGTAGAAAATATTAAGGTTTTTAAATTTGTATATTTAATTTAGCTGTCACGACTCCTTTTTAATGCCAAAGAAAGCTCATGCGGTTCAGAGCGTCCACCAAGCATGAGAAGTATTGTTCTGTCTGATGCACCACCTGGTGTTTCTTAAAGATGAGGATGGTTCAGATTGTCCACCAAGCATGAGAAGTATTGTTCTCTGTCCGACACCAACTGGTGTTTCTTAAAGGTGATTGTTCAGATTGTCCACCAAGCATGAGAATTATTGTTCTCTCTCTGACACCAACTGGTGTTTCTCAAAGGTGAAGAGGTGGGTTCATGTGCTCATGTTCAAATGGGTCCAGCAAAAACCTCCACGCATATATATTTCTATAATCAATTCAATTTTTTTCAGTCAAATATGCTCATTTTGATTTAAAAAGCGTTCAGCGAGCTTGACTTGTCTGCTCTGAACAACCAAAAGGTATTTGTAATGAAGCAGTGGAATCTGTCCCCGGCTGAACTGGTCTGTTCCACTGGTGTTACTGGTGTGATGAAAGAATGAGATCACTTTGTATTACCAATGAAGCCCAGCCATCGGCACTGTCAGTGATCTGTCAAAGTGAAAGACTTCTTCAACGTCTCGGTCATCTGCCTTGTACTGAGAGTCTAAATGTCACTTTGACTGCAAGTTGTCAACACTAGAGTGACGATCCAAATTAATTATTAATTAGTGTTTATTTTGTTGGATATCGGACGGTGTCGTCTCCATCCAACACTGAGAAAACCACAGCAGCTGTTGACTTTGTACTGGTTGATCTTAAATCAAGGGACAATTTTATAGAAAAAACTGGCAAAAAGGCAGTAAGAGATACTACTTTTTTTACTTTTCACTTGATGACACCACCTTGCCTACTGTGGCATAATTTGCTCTACATGTCACTTTGTTTTATTATATCAATAGGACCACTGTACAACTATCTCACAATGACGACTTGAACTTGAAGGTTAAAGTCATGTATTGATCAGCAACATCGCCAGGAAGTTGGACTGAGGAACGAGGGGAACATTATACTGTTGGTAATTTAATCAGTGGATTTTACAAATGCAATTTTATTTTTGTATCTAATTTGTTGGGTCAATATTTCTGCTATACAACCATTCTGAAAGCATTTAAATTACTATCGAAATAAATATTTAATGAATCAATAACAACCGTCGTGGTTCTTTTCTTACCATTTAGGCCTTCATGGAACATATTGTTTTATATGAAGTGGTATGGAACTGAAAATGTATGTCTAAATAGTGGCCTAAGGAGGCGCTACAGCATCAAGATGTATTGGTGATGTTCATTTAATACCTGTGTTGTCCACTAGAGGTCCACCAGATAGTTTAGCCGAGAGATGAAGAAACTGGCAGAGATCCAGC